>NW_006408792.1:1214799-1238565 GCF_000296735.1 Chrysochloris asiatica
CTAAGAACTGGTGGCCAGGAGCAGACTTGCAGAATGTGCCCTTTGGAGATGTAATTTATTATATATGCCTTAGTGGGAAAAAAAAAAAAAAAAAATTGCCTGTCAAGTTAGTGGTGAAGAATTGTGAATGAAATAAGCTAATTTGTAAATAACTGGTTCAAAACAGAGCACATAGGTCAATGAGATAGATGCAACCTAGCCATATGTTTCATTGTTATACACTTGTGTTATTTTATTTAGGCTACAATGTTTACCACTTGTATAGGATTTTTTTTTTAATCATAAGATTTCAGAATAGTCTACACAAAACATATCAAGAAATTAAGATTAATATCAAAACCTCATGAAATGAAATGTAGAAGGGCACTATACACATGAACCTTTTTGCAAAAGGACAAAAATCAAATTAGCAAAAAGAAAAGTTTTACTATCAGTCTAGGAAAAAAACAACAATACGATAGGCATTTTAAAAAGAGTTGCTATTAGGAAAGATGAAGCAGAATTTTACTCTCTTATAATGTTATGAGATTATAAATTGGAGCAAAAATTTTGATAATTTATGAGTATATTAACATTTAACTTTTGTATAACCTTTAATCCAATAAATTTATTTATTGAAGTTTTTTTTTTAATCAGGAAAGGGCAAATATTAAAAGACGATTTAAAACTACTATAATGTTGTTATCCTAATATTTTAAAAGATATTACAAACTAAATAAAGTTACAGATAAAGCTTATTTTGATAATGAACTCTCAATAAATGTTAGTTTCATTGACAGGGTTTATAGTTCAGGTCTAAGAACATATATTAAACAGCTTGCTGAAAAATGGAAGTTGTAAGGGATTTCTCTGCTTCTGAGCTCTGGCTCTTTCAGCTGTTTTATTGGTAAGCTTAAAAATTAAATACTCATTATCTTGTAGAAGGAGTCCTGGTACAGTGCTGTATGGTAAGCCCTGGACCACAACGTTGGTTTGATCCACAAGGTCAGTTGTTTAAATTCTTCAATTGCTCTTCAGAAACCCTATACAGGGTCACTAGGAGTTGGAAATGACTCCACAGCACTTAATAACAACAATATCTTCTAGAAATAAGATATGGCATGCCTACAAACACCAGAAAGTTTAATCTCAACTTATTTTTCTAAAATACTTTTAAATCAAGAATAAAAAAATATATGGCACAGAATGACAGTAGGTGTCATTCAATATAAATGAAATTCATTTCTATGATTCAAAAATGATGAAAACATCATGGATAGACAAATAACTCTGTACTTAGCTGTGATAGTCCAACAGATACTGATTAATTTTTGAGGTCCTGGTTTGGCACTGTAGGATAAGCATTGGACTGCTAACCACAAGTTCAGAAGTTCAAACCCATCAGTGTCTCTTTGGATACCCTTTATGCAGCATCGCTATGAATTGGAACCAGCTCAATGACACTTAACAACAACAGTGATTTTAGGGGGAAAAGAAGGAGAAACATTTAGAATATCCTTAACATCTTGCTTAATTTTTCTTTTTATTGAAACTCCTAAACAACAAAAGAAACTCCTTTTACTTCAAAATTAAAATGATTCAGTTTGAGGTAATGTGATACTCATTAGGTAATTACATTATCGAGTGATTTATATCTTAATATTTCTGAGCTATGTGGATAATTTCCCATGTCTTGTTGATTGAATGAGACTCCATTTATAAAAAAAAATAATAATAAAAGTTTTTTTCACTTTTTATTGTGAATTTAGTGCAGATTTACAGATAAGATCATGAGTTTTACATTCAACAAATAATGCACTTTGTTTCACTTTAATGGTTGCCATCCCCTCCGTGGCACAACGGTTACCCGGCTTGATTTTACTTGGAAATAGAGACTGAAGGTTTTAGGATAGAAATTGATGATAATGACATATTGCTGGATGATTTAGAGTTGGTAAGCAACAAATAATCTTAGAAAATACTATGTATTCTGACCGGAGGCCTTATAGGATATAGTTTGTGGTTCCCCTTAACAATGAAAGCTGAATATTCTAACCTACTCTTTTTAAAATTCATCCCAATTTTAGAGAAGAAAAGTAGTTATACCTATAAAGTAGTTTTATATCTTCAATTCACATGAGTTGACTTATCTCCAATTGCATGCTAGTCATTGTCTTGGGACATTATTTGAAGAAAATATTTGAGGATATGGTATCATATTCAAAAAAGGATTTTCTTTGCTTTTCCATGGCTCTTAGAAGCACTAATTGTCTATGGCAATCTTAGTCCCAATTCAGAGAATGATATATTTGGGGACACAGTAATGACTTGAAGCTAGGCAGCCGTTCACTATAGAACTCGCTTACTTTAGGTGTAACTTAACTCCTAAATTGCATTTCTTTTGAATTCTAGCCTAAAGAGGGTTTACTTTATTAAAAGGTTAGCCTTGGACCCTAACTTCTGTCTCTAGTCCCTACTGTGTATTTCGGTGTCAAACAGATTTTCATTTAATTCTTGGGGATCACCATTTACTAGCTTATAGAAAGAAAACAAAGTTATCTGAGCTTAGATTTTCTTGTTTATAAGAAAGAATGGTAATAGTTTGCATATAGTTAATGAGTTGTTGTGTATTACATGCATTAAAAATATTTTTACGTGATAAGAATACCCATGGTGTTTTGTCTTTATGTATTTCCTGAATCTAGTATAATTCTTCATATTGTATAAGTGCTTAACATATATTTGAATCAATAAATAGTTACATGTGGTTATTTTAGGGATTCATTAGATTTTTCTTCAATACAAATGACTAAAGAAAAGTAAATATATGTTTGTAAATTAGTATATCTAGCCCCTAAAAGAAGTCCCATTGTGGCACTATAGGATAATCACTGGACTGCTAACCACAAGGCTGGCAGTTCAAACGCACCATCCACCTCTTGGAAACCCTATAGAGGGTCACTATGAGTTGGAACTGACTCAATGGCACTTAGCAACAAAAACAACAACAGCCCTTAAAAATTACCCTTTGAACTGCATATTACTTCTTATATTGTTCAAAGACTTTATATAATTCTGGGAAACTTATTATGGAGTCTGATATCCTTATTTTCTTGCTTTTATTCTATTCTTCTCTCTCCCTTCCTTCTTATCTTTTTATTGTTAAATATAACATATTTCAGGAGAGTTCATTTAACATGAACATATATTTAATGATCAACGACTGAGCAAACTCACCTGTTGCTCCTTGGAAACCCTATACAGGGCTGCCATGAGGAGGAACTGACTTGACACTTAACAAGAACATGGGCACAACATTGATGCAGGAAGCATCAAAAACAAAAACAAAAACAAAATGTGAAAGGAACACACAGTCACTGTACCAAAAATAATTGATTGACACTCAACCATTTCAGGAAGTAGCATATGATTAAGAACTGATGTTACTGAAAGGAAAAGTCCAAGCTGTACTGACAGCACTGGGGAAAACAAGATTCCAAGAATTGACAGATTATAAATGGAAATATTTGCATTATATATTGATGCAACACTGGAAGTGTTCACTTGTCCTTGCAAAGAAAACAACTAGAAGAGTCATATTTTTGGACATTCCAAGAAAAGGTCATCCAGTTATTGGTGTTGAAATTATTGCACATTATTATTCACATATTTTTCACAAAAAAGTTAACTTTTGCTTAGGATCATTAAAAAATTGTTCCAGCAATACACCAACAGGAAATTACCAGAAATTCAAGCAGATTCATAAGACGACATGGAACCAGGAATTGTTGTTGATGTTAAGTGTCGTTGAGTTGGTTTCGATTCATAGTGATCCTATATAGGGGTTCTGAGGAGTGGTTGTTTAGTCTGAACCACTGACCTTGTAGTTAAAACCTTGTAGTTAAAGCACAATTTTGGTTGGTGCTTATCCTACAGCACCAAACCAGGACTCCAAGCCCAGGAATAGCATTGTTGGTGTCAGATGGATCTTGGCTGAAAGTAGAAAATACCAGAAAGATGTTTACCTGTATTTCATTGACCATACAAATACATCTGAATGAGTAGATCTTAACAAATTGAACAGAAGAAGGGGATACTGTGTACTTTAAGATCAGGAACGTGTGTATCAGAGTTGTATCCTTTCACCATACTTACTCAATACGTATGCTGCAAGAATAACCCAAGAAACTGTACTATAAGAAGAAGAATGCAGTATTAGGATTGGAAGAATACCCATTAACAACCTGTGAATTGCAGATGACACAACCTTACTTGCTAATAATGAAGGGGCTTTGAATCACTTACTGATGAAGATCAAAGACTATCAGGATGGATTACACCTCAACATAAAGATAACAAAAACCATTACCATTGGACCAGTAAGCAACATCATGATAAACAGAGAAAATATTGAAGTTATCAATGATTTCACTTATTTGGATCCATAGTCAACATCCATGGAAATAGCAGTCAAAAAATCAAAATTGCATTGGGAAAATCTGCTTCAAAAGACAAAGTGTTAAAAAAGAAAAAAGAAAGATGTCATTTTGAGAACTAAGGTTCACCCAGATGGATCCATGCTATTTTCAAACATTTTTATATGCATGTGAAACCTGGACAGTGAATAAGGAAGACCAGAGAAGAATTGATGCTTTTGAATTATAGTGTTGGTGAAGAATATCAAATATGCCATGGGATGCTAGAAGAAACAAATTTGTCTTAGAGAGGGAGACCCTCAATGAGATTGACACAGTGGTTATTGAAATGGACTCAAAGATAGTCATGATTGTGAAGACAGTTCAGGACTGGGCAAGGTTGGCGTGTAATCCAAACTGAAGGCTGTCTGTATTCTTGGCTTTTCATCTGTAAGTGCTTCAACTTCTTTTCACTTTCATCAAGAATGATCATGTCATCTGCATATCATAGTCCTCATGCCACATTCTTCTTTAATAGCCCAGTTTCTCAGATTATTTCCCAGCATACAGGATGAATAAGAATTGTGAAAGGATACAATACTGACACACTTTTCCTGATTTTAGGCCATGCTGTATTGCTTCATTCTGTTTGAATGTTGTTGTTGTTGTTGTTAAGTGCCATTGAGTCAGTACCAACTCACAGTGACCTTATGCACAGCAGAACGAAACACTGCCTGATCCTAGGCTAACCTCATAATTGTTGCCACTCTTGAGCCCATTGATGCTGCCACTTTGCCAATCCATCTTGCTGGGGGTATTCCTCTTTTTCTCTGACCCATTTCATTATCTTTCTTTGTCTTTTTGAGGCTTCCTTGAAATCTACTGTTCAACTCTTTTAATTTATCATTTTGCATTCACTTTAGTTTCTTTACATTCAAGAACAAATTTCAGAGTCTCTTCTGCCATTAATTTTGATCTATTGTTTCTTATCCCACAATATGCCTGGTCTTCAACCATTAGTGTTTAGTGAGCCAAATCTATTCTTAAGATGGCCTCTAAATTTTGATGAAATAAGCTCAAAGGTCATACTTTGGCTTCCTTGGACTTTATACTTTTTTCTTTAGCTTAAACCTGAACTTGCATGTGAGCAACACATGGTCTGCTTTGCAGTTAGACCTTTGCATTTGACTGATGACATTTGGTTTCTCCATTGTCTCTTTCCACAGATGTAGGTCATCTGATTCTTGTGTATTTTATCTGGTCAGTTCCACATGAATGAAGGTTTTAAAGTTCATGGAAAATGCAAAACTATGCATGGATTTAAAAATTGCTTGCACCAAAATGAACTCATACTATCTTGTTATAACATGTGTCATCAGGCTCTAATCTGAGGCACTAAGATGAAAAATACATTTGTTTGAAAGACTCCTTATCAGAACAATATGAATTCTGCTTAAATTGAAGCAAAAAACAAACATCAAATTTATGGTGAAACTTGGTTAGAAGAATGACATTTTACAAAATATTTATTGAGGCAATGGCCCCCAATATCAGCAGTTTACAGATGGATGACTCCGACACTCTGTACAGGGTTGCTATGAGTAGAAACTGACTCCACAGCACATAATATAACTCATTTTAAGAAGGGATGAGACAATGTTAGAAACAGCAGCAGACCACCCAAATCAATTTGTGAGGAAACAACTAATCTTCTCTGTAGCCTGCCTAATTGAAGAGCAGAACTTTTTATAGAAATTTTAAACAAGTGGGATCAAGATCCTGAAGAAATTCTTGAAAGAATTGTAAGAGGAGATGAAACATGACTTTACCAGTCTAATCTTGAAAACAAAGGACAACCAAAGCAATGACTGGATCCTGGTGTGGCGCTGTGGATTCATGCACTAGACTGCAAAGCCAGTTTGAACTGCAAGGTTGGCAGTCCTAGCTCACCAGCCACTCCTTGGAAACCCTATATAGGGTTGCTATGAGTCAGAACCAACTCAATGGCACTCAACAATAACAACAAAGCAATGACTACCAAGTGTAAAGTGGTCCAGTCAAAGCAAAAGAGAATCAGTCAAGAAAAAAGGTCATGCCAACAGTGTTTTGGAATGCTCAAGGCTTTTTATCTCATTGACTTTCTGGAGTACCAAAGAATAATGACATCTATGTACTATGAGAGTGTTTTGAGAAAGTTACTCAAAGCCTTAGCAGAAAAACACCAGGAAAAGTTTTAATGGGAAAACATAATGTATCTACCTTACAATCTGATTTGACTCCTTCTAAATTCTTTTTATCAATGGAGAAAGGATTGAAGTTGCCAAGGATTTCATTTTTCTTGGATCAACTATCAACACTCATGGAAGCAACAGTCAAGAAATCAAATGACGTATTGCATTAGGCAAATCTGTTGCACAAGACCTTTTTAAAATGTTGAAGAGCAAAGATATCAGCTTGAGGACTAAGGTGCACCTGACCCAAGCCATGGTATTTTCAATAATGTCATATGCATGCAAAAGCTGGAAAGTGAATAAGGAAGACCATAGAAGAATTGGTGCATTTGATTTATGGTGTTGGAGGAGAATATTGAAAGTGCCATGGGCTGCCAAAAGAACCAATAGATCCGTTTTGGAAGAAGTGCAGCCAGAGTGTTCCTTGGAGGCCAAAATGGCCAAACTTCATCTCTCATACTTTGGACATTTTGTCAGGAGGGACCAATCACTGGAGAAGGATATCTTGTTTGGTTTTTCTTCAGTTAATAATATAAAAAAGACTGCATTGACATGGTTAAATTCCAGGATCCTCAGTTCTTTATGGATGGATTAAATGACTAGTATCATAACTAACAGAATTGTCTTTGTTTTGATGGAATTTATGTTAAAAACTAAAGTGTGCATTTTTTATTTTTATCTTTTAATTATGTTTTTTCACAAACCTTTTGAAATCCCCCTATGTGGTAGCTCTTTATGTTATTGAAAAAGGTATTTCAAATGAAAAGGTATCTGGTGTTGCAAAATTCTATCATGTGATCTCTAGTTTCGTTTCTATCACCAAAGTCATATTTTCCAGCTACAGATTCTACTTCATAGGTACCTGACTTATTTTAAATAGTTTACACACATTGTTTTATTAGTTTCTGATCTATAAGAATTAAATTGATTTGTATATATTGGTTTAAATCCATCAACTTGCTAAACTTGCTTATTAATTCTTATAATCAGCTTGTAGAATATTTTGAGCTTACTATACACTTAATTTTATTACCTGTTAACAATGACGTTTCTTTCTTTTTTTCTTTTTCTTGTTTTTTTTTTTTTTTAGGTGCTGAATAGCTAGGACTTCCTATAAAATACTAATCAGATGTGTTGATGGGATACATTTTTACTTTTCCCCTTATATGACAAGTAAAGTTTTAAAAGTTTCATCATTTAATATAATGTCAACTGTAATGTTTTTGTAGGTACCTCCTTATCAGGTTAAGAAAACTTACTGCTGCTTCTAATGTGATCAGTTTTTATCATCAATGGGGTTAGAATATTATTGGAGTTTTCTATAAAATGGGTCTCTGTCATGGCACTGTTAGATAAGTACTGGATTGCAAGGTCAGTGTGAATAGCAACATCAGTGGTTCAAACTCACCTACTGCTTCTCTAAAACACTCTATAGGGTCAGCAGGAGTTGAAAAAGATTCAGCACTTAACAACAACAACAACATAAAATGATCTATATTCCTAGAAAATAATTCATTTATCTCTTATCTGTTATCATGATGAAATATGTTAATTGATATCTTAATGTTAATCCAACATTCCTTTATGGCATAAATTCAGCTGCTTTTCATGTATTATTGAATTTGACTTCATAATTTTTTAATAAAGATCTTTGTATTCCAAATGAGAATGAATTTGGCATTTAATTTTTCCCTTATAATCTCTTTAAGGCTTTGTCTGAAGTTTATTTTAAAATAAGTTGAACAATATGAAAAATTGCTCAAATTTTCCAGAATTTATACAAGAGATAATTAAATTTCTTCTTCAGTGATTTGTAAATTCATTCATAAAACTGTCTGAGCATATAGTTTCCTTTGTGGGAAGATTTAAGATACTTGATTCAATGTCTTTTTAAAAAATGCTTGGGTTTTCTATTTCTTCTTGAGTAAAATTTTTTTAATGACACATTTTCTAGAATTTATGCATAAATTAAATTTATTAATAATTGTCCTTTTAGACTATTTCATATCCACATCTGCAACTATTTGTATTGTTCAAATTGTTTATATATTTTTCTCTTGATCAATCTTGCCATATAATTTGTTTTTTATTCAACTAAGTTTGATTTTATTCAACCAAGTTTGGTTCTCTTTGCTGTATGTTTTAAAAACATTTTGTTAACTTCTGCATTTATCTTATTATTTCCTTTTACATTTATTTGGTTTTATTTCATGAATATTTTTTCTTAAGTACTTTAGATAGTACATTAATGTGTTTATTAATGAAATACATTAATTGACCTTTAATATCAATTAATATATTTCATCATGTTAGCAGATAATAAGAGATAAATGTATTTTTAATAAAAATATAGATCATAGTATGTTGTTGTTATTAAGTATTGTTGAGTCCTTTTGCACTCAGAGTGTCCCTCTGTAGGATACTTGAGGAGTGGCCAGTAAGTTTGAACCACCAACCTTGCAGTTCAAACTGCTATTGAGATCCAGTGCTTATTCTACAGTGCCACACAAGGACTCTATTTACAGAAAACTATAAGTTTCAACCTTGCTCTTGAGATAATTTGCTTATACATCAGTGGATAGCAAGAATTCAGGAGCAATTTAAACTTTCAAAGTAGGTTTGTTGTTGTTGTTGTAGTTAGGTGTCATCAAGTTGGTACCAACTCATAGTGACCCTATATGCAACAGAACGAAACACTGCCCAGTCCAATTGTTGCCACGCTTGAACCCATTGATGATGCCACTTTGCCAATCCATCTTGCTGGGGGTTTTCCTCTTTTTCTCCAATCCTCCATCTTACCAAACATGATATTCTACTCCAGTGACTGGTCCCTCCTGACAGTATGTCCGAAGTATGGGAAATGAATTTTGAACATCCTGGCCTCCAAGGAGCACTCTGTCTGCACGTCTTCCAAAATGGATCTATTGGTTTTTTTGGCAGCCCATGGCACTTTCAATACTCTTCTCCAACACCATAATGCAAAAGCATCAATTCTTCTAAGGTCTTCCTTATTCACTGTCCAACTTTCACATGCATATGAGGTTATTGAAAATACCATGGCTTAGGTCAAGTGCACCTTAGTCCTCAAGCTGATATCTTTGCTCTTCAACACTTTAAAAAGGACTCATGCAGTAGATTTGCCTAATGCAGTACGTCGTTTGATTTCATGACTGCTGCTTCCATGGGTGTTGACAGTTAATCTAAGAAGAATAAAGTCCTTGACAACTTCAATCTTTTCTCTGTTGATAAGAATGCTGTTTATTGGTCCAGTGGTGAGGATTTTTGTTTTCTTTACATTGAGATGCAATCCATACCAAAGGCTGTACTCTTGGATCTTCATCAGTAAATATTTTAAGTCCTCTTCACTTTCAGCAAGCAAAGTTGTTCCATCTGCATATTGAAGGTTGTTAATAAGTCTTCCTCCAATCCTGATGCCATGTTTTCCTTCATAGAACTCAGCTTCTCAGATAATTTACTCAGCATACAGGTTGAATAAGTATGGTGAAAGAATACAACCTTGTCTCACACCTTTCTTAATTTTAAACCATTCAGTGTTCCCATGTTCTGTTCAAACAACTTCCTCTTGGTCCATGTACACATTCCTCTTGAGCACAATTAAGTACTCCAGAATACTCATACTTCACAATGTTGTCCATAGCTTGTCATGACCCACACAATCGAAAGCCTTTACATAGTCAATAAAGCACAGGGAAACATCTTTCTGATGTTTTCTGCTTTCAGCCAAGATCCATCGGACATCAGCAGTGATATCCCTCATTTTACTTCCTCTTCTGAATCCGACTTGAACCTCTGGAAGTTCTCTGTCAATGTATGCTTGCAGTCATTTCTGTATTACCTTTAGTAAAACTTACTCACATGGGATATCAAAGAGATTGTCCAATGATTTCTGCATTCTGTTGGGTCACCTTTCTTTGGAATGGGCACAAATACGGATCTCTCCAATCAGTCAGCCAGATAGCTGTGTTCCAAATTTCTTGGGATAGATGAATGAGTGCCTTCAGTGCCACTTCACATTCTTGAAAGATTTCAATTTTTATTCCATCAATTCCTAGAGCATTGTTCTTTGCCAATTCCTTCAATGAATCTTAGACTTAGGAGCTTTAAATTGCAAATGTGTGTGGAGGAAAAGAAAGAAAACAATGAAACAAAAACAGAAAATATCTAAAACCAACAGACTGTCGTTATAAGTTCTCAGGGATGAGATTTTAGGATAACAGAATTGCTGACCATTATGATATACTACGTCCTTGAAAAGTAATTTTGATACATGAAATTATGGGTTGGCAGGGCTCTGTGGCAAAAGGGATTTCTCCCTAACAAGGAAGGCCTTGTCTCTAACAGGTAGAAAAAAGTCATAAAACAAGCAGTGTAAAATTAAAAATAATAGTATTAGTTCTATGTATTAAACACTTAGTTTATGCCAGGCACTGTTAAGTATCAGGAATTTCATATTTTATTTAATCCTTATAACAACCTTTTAAGATATTCATTGGAGTCCTCATTTCACCACCAAATGACCTGACTCAGTAAAGTCAAGCAATTTTCCTAAGGTTGCAGATTGGTTAATAGTAGAATTGAGATTCATCCTCAGATTCTCAAAAACTCTAAATGGCTGATCTACCTGCATTTCTAAGAGGAGAAAAGAGACATATTCTTTATGTTAGTAATATAATTTATTTTCTTTTTTTTTAATGAAACATATGGGAAGAGAGCAGGGGGAAAATGAGGCCCACAGAATCATCTTTGGCATTTTTCCAAGAAGTACATTAACATATTAGTATAGAAACAGTTGTTGGCAAAAGAAATACCTAAGCCCGTCTTGGCCTTGCTGTCTTACGTGGACAGTTAATTCATTTTATCCAGTCTTGAACAAACTCTCATGGTACACTAAGCTACTTTTATGGATTAAAGTTCATAAAATAGGTTTGAAGACTTCTGGAACTCTTTATAAAGTAAGGCACTCTTCTCTATTTGATTAATGTTTCTGCCTATGAAGTTTGAAACTGATACCAAGACCTTTCTAATATTTTTCAAAAAGAGAAATAATAGAAGAGCAACCAAGAAAGAAAAACAAAATTGTTTAATTTTTGCCAGCATATCTGTGGAGTGGAAACAGTTGATTACCAGTTTTACTGAAGGTCCATAAGGACACACAAACAAGCTAACCAAGAAAGATTGAAAAATCAGGAAATAGAAATGATTTATTCTATATCTTCATGGAGGAAAGAAGGGATATAAGTACTTTGAAATCCTGAAAAAAACTGCACTGGTGCAATTTTTTTTTTTTTTTTGTATTAAAAACACTTCAGTACAATTTTAAAATTAAATCAGCTTCAGAATTGCTCATTTCTGTGTTTAGAAATTCAGCACTACTTTGCTCTACTATACATCTTTTAACTTCTTTCGGACTTTTTTGATCTTGTTGTTTTCCTGCAAAATCTGTGACACTGAATTTAGAATTATATCTTTCCAAATTATAAGCTTGACCACAGAGCTCCCTTGCTTAAAATTCTTCAGCAGTCTTTCTTTGACTACAAGATAAAACAGAAATACTATATAGCAAGTATACAATGTTGTTTGATTTTTGGCTTCTGGCTACCTATCCAGTATCACTTTAAACCCTGTTTGTATTTCCTCTGCACTTCAAGTAACAACAAATTATTTGCTATTTCTTAAATGGGTCATTGAGTTCTGGTGGGGTGCTGTGGGTTAATGCGCTGGACTGCAAGGTCAGTTTGACCTGCAAGGTCAGCAGTTCAAGCTCACCAGTCACTCCTTGGAAACCTTAAGAAAGGTTGCTATGAGTTGGAATCAGCTTGACAGCACTTGACAAGAGCAACAAATGAACCATGCTTACTCGGTTTTCTTTGCAATACATATGCTGCTTAGTCTGTCTGTATTTTCTTTTCTTCATGGATTCTACTCATCTTTCAACCTTTACAAATCAATTCACCTGTCATTCCCTCTTTGGGGTTGTCAGACCCACCACAACAGAAAATGCTAGATCCTCAACCCTTTCAGCCTTCTAGAACCTTTTTCTGGGTTCTATTTTAGTACTTTTCCATTGCATTGCATTTATATATACACTTAGTAGTTCTTCAGTAGGCCTTAAGTCTGGTAAAACAGACTATATTTCATTGAATGAAAAAGTGCATAGATGATAATGAGCTTACAAAATTGGTTTAAGACAATGTAAAACTCTTTTTAAGATCTTAGACCCTATGGAAATGTTATTTATTTTTGACCCAAATATGTATCATGCAACTCACACAGGATCACTGTTGAGTTAAAATCATGCCTTTCCATGATTGAGTCTATAAAATGTGCATAGACTATGAACACCACTAGGAATGTGAAGTCTACTTTCAGACACTGGAAAACCTATCATGTATGTTGTAGGACAAGATATATAAAAACAAAGTTTTTGGATAGCAAACGAATCAAGATTGTCTATGAAAGTCTGGACATATGATGTATAGGAAATCCTACTAAGTGTGGGATAGAAAGGCCATTATGTGGAAGCAGATTTTGAACTAGGCCTTAGGTTGGGGAAGTTTAGAAATGATCTTGTAATAGAGGGACATACAAAGTCATAACCACAATTCACATGTCAGCTAATTGTACTCTGGTGGCTTGTGTGTTGCTGTGATTCTGGAAATTATGCCACCAGTATTTTTGAATACCATCAGGGTCACCCATGGTTGACAGGTTTCAGCTGACCTTCTTGAAGAAGACAGCCTAAGAAGAAGGAAAGATGGACTACTTCTGGATATTTAGTCACTGAAAACATTATGAATATCAATGGAAAACTGTCAGTACCAGAATACTGGAAAAATGAGAAGGACCAAAATATTTTCAATTATAGTATTGGAAGACGAGTCCCTCAGGTTGGAAGGCACTCAAAATATGACTGGGGAAGAATTGTGTCCTCAAAGTAGAGATGACTGTGAAAATGTGAATAGAGTGAAGCCTTTGGGACCTTCATTTTGCTGATGAGGTACAAGTTAAAATAAAGAGAAATACCTGTAAACATCTGTTAATAATTAGAAGATGGACTGTAGGAAGTATGAATCTAGGAAAATGGGAAATGGTCAAAAATGAAATGAAGCACATAAACATTGATATCCTAGGCATTAGAGAATTGAAATGGACGGGTATTGGCCATTTTGAATCTGATGATCACATTATGCCAGGAATGACAAATCAAGGAGGAATGGTGTGACATTCATCATCAAAAAGAATATATCAAGATCTGTCCTGAAGTAGGATAGGATAATATCCTATGAGGACGAAGAGTTAATACCTCTACTATTCAAATTTATTCACAGCCACTAAAGCCAGTGGTGATAAAATTGAAGAATTCTACCAATTTTTTTCAATCTGAAATTGATCAAACATGCAATCAGGATATATTGATAATTACTGGTGATTGTAATTCAAAGGTAGATACAAAAAGGAAGGAACAATAATTGGAAAATATGTTCTTGGTAATAGAAACAATGCTGGAGATCCCATGATAGAATTTTGCAAGACCAATGACTTCTTCATTGTAAATGCCCTTATTACACAACGTAAAAGATGGCTGTACAACTAGACCTCACCAGATGGAATACATAGAAATAAATCGACCACATCTGTGGAAAGAGATGGTGGAAAAGCTACATATTATCAGCCAAAACAAGGCCAGGGGCAGATTGTGAAATAGACCATCAGCTGCTCATATGTGAGTTCAAGCTGGAGCTGAAAAGAATTAAAACAAATCCACAAGAGCCACTGTATGATCTTGAACACCCGAATTTAGAGATCAGCTCAAGAACAGAATTGATGAACTGGACACTAAACACTAAAGATCAGAAGAGTTGTGGCATGATATTAAGAACATCATATAGGAAGAAAGCAAAAGATCATTAAGAAGACAAGAAAAAAAGGAGGGATCAAAATGGATGTCAGAAGAGACTCTGAAACCTGCTTTCCAGCATAAAGATGCTAAAACCCATGTTAGAAATGAGGACATAAAAGAGTTGACTAGAACATTTCAAAAGGCAACTTGAGAAGACAAAGTCAAAAGTAATGTGCAAAGATCTGGAGTTAGAAAACAAAAAGGGAAGAACACACTCAGCATTTCTCAAGCTGAAAAAACTGAAGAAAAAAATTCAAGCCTCAATTTGAAATATTGAAGGATTCTATGGGCAAGGAGTCATGGTGTGGCGCTGTGGGTTAATGCACCAGACTGCAAAGCCATTTGAACTGCAAAGTCAGCTGTTCAAGCTCACCAGCTGCTCCTCGGAAACCCTATACAGGGTCGCTATGGGTGGGAACCAACTCAAAGGCACTTAACAACAACAACAACTATGGGCAAAATATTGAGTGATGCAGAAAGCATTAAAAGAAGATGGAAGGAATACAGAGTCACTGTACCAAAAAGAAATGGTTGATTCTCAACCATTTCAGGAAATAGCATATGAAGCAAGAAGTCCAAGGTGCATTTAAAGTATTGGCAAAGAACAGGGCTCTGGGAATAGATGGAATATAAATTGAAATCTTTCAACAAACTGATGAAACACTGGGGGCACTCATAAGCCAAGAAATTTGGAAGCCGACTGTCTGACCAACTGACTGGAAGAGATCCATATTTGTGGCCATTCCAAAGACAATGGCATGTGGAAATCATTGGACAATATAATGAAAATCAAATCTTATGAAAAAAAATTTTTTTAATGTATGCAACTGTACATTGGCACAGAACTTCCAAAGGTACAAGCCAGATTTAGAAAAGGACGTGGAAGGAGGGTATCATTATTGATATCAGGTGTCCTTTAGCTGAAAGAGAGTACCATAATACTTTACTGACTACACAAAGACTTCCATTGTGTGGATCATGACAAGCTGTGGACAGCATTATGGAGACTGAATATTCTGGAACACTTAATTATACTCATGAGGGACCTGTTCATAGACCAAGAAGCAGAACAAGGGAACACAAAATGGTTTAAAATTAAGAAAGGTGTGCACCAGGATTGTACTCTTCCATCATACTTATTCAATATGGATGCTGAGCACATAAACTGAGAAGCTTTATTATATGAAGAAAAATGTGCTATCAGGATTGAAAGAAGATTCATTAATAGCATTTGATGTGCAGATGATACAACTATGATTGCTGGAAGTGAAGAGGATTTAAAATACTTACCGTTGAAGATCAAAGACTACAGCCTTCTGTGTGGGTTGAACCTCAATGTAAAGAAAACAAAAATCCTCACCACTGGACCAATAAAAAGCAACCTTATAAATGGAGAAAAGAGTGAAGTTGTAGAACAATTCATTTTGCTCGGATCAACATTAGTGGAAGCAGCAGTCAGGAAATCAAATGACGTATCACATTAGACAAATTTGCTGCCCAAGACCTCTTTAAAGTGTTGAAGAGCAAAGATTTCAGTTTGAGGACTAAAATGTGTCTGATCCAAGCCGTGATATTTTCAATAACCTCATATGCATGTGAAAGTTAGACAGTGAATAGGGAAGATTGTAGAAGAACTGATGCATTTTAGTTATGGTGTTGGAGAAGAATATTAAAAGTACCATGGACTGCCAAAAGCACAAGCCAATATGTGCTGGAAGAATTACAGTCAGAGTGCTCCTTAGGAAGCCATGATGGCCAGACTTCATCTCTCATACTTCAGATATATTATCAGGAGGGAGCAGCCCTTGGAGAAGCATATCATGTTGTTAAAGTGAAGGATTGGAGAAATAGAGGAAGATCCTGAATGAGGTGGATTGACACAGTGGCAGCCACAATGGTTTCAAATGTAGCAAGGACTGTGAGGTTGGCACAGGAACAGATAGACTTATGTTCTGTTGTGATAAGTTCTCTATGAGTGGATACCAACTCAATGGTACTTAACAACAACAAGAGAGACATAAAAAAGTTTATATTATCTTCTTTATTAAAGCTGATATGCAACTGTGAATATGACTTCCTCTTTGAAATATTCTCCTCCATGACTTTCTCTAGCATTGACTACATGGTAAAAACCCCGTTGATTCTTCAAGGTTTGGCACAACAACTACTAAAAACACTCAATGAAACCTGAGTAGTCTTTTATTGCTCTGAATTTTATTTCTACTTTCCAGTATTATATAATTTAGGATCAGGTTCAAATCCTGCCCTCCTTCTTGAAGAAATATGTTGTTGTTGTTAGGTGCCATCGAGTCGGTACCGACCCATAGTGACCTTATGCATAGGAGAACGAAACACTGCCCGATCCTGGGCCAACCTCACCACTGTTGCCACGCTTGAGTCCATAGATGATGCCACTTGGCCAATCCATCTTGCTGAGGTCTTCCTCTTTTTCTCTGACCCTCCACCTTGCCAAATATGGTATCCTTCTCCAGTGACTGGTCTCTCCTGACAATATGTCCAAAGTGTGAGAACAAAGTTTGGCCATCTTGGCCTCTAAGGAACACTCTGGCTGCACTTCTTCCAAAATGGGTCTATTGGTTCTTTTGGCAGCCCATGGCACTTCCAATATTTTCCTCTAACACCGTAACTCAAAAGCATCAATTCTTCTATGGTCTTCCTTATTCATTGTCTAGCATTCTCATGCATATGAGGTTATTGAAAATACCATGGATTGGGTCAGGCGCACCTTAGTGCTCAAGCTGACATCTTTGCTCTTCAACACTTTAAAAAGGTCTTGTGCAACAGATTTGCCTAATGCAATACATTGTTTAATTTCTTGACTGCTGCTTCCATGAGTGTTGATAGTTGATCCAAGA
This sequence comes from Chrysochloris asiatica, assembly GCF_000296735.1. Taxonomy (NCBI): domain Eukaryota; kingdom Metazoa; phylum Chordata; class Mammalia; order Afrosoricida; family Chrysochloridae; genus Chrysochloris; species Chrysochloris asiatica. The sequence continues at coordinate 1,232,222 of NW_006408792.1, forward strand.
AGAATGAAGTTCTTGACAACTTCAATCTTTTCTCCATTGAAGAATGTTGTTATTAGTCCAGTGGTGAGGATTTTTGTTTTCTTTACATTGAGATATAATCCATACTGAAGACTGTACACTTCTTCTGTGAAGAAATATAGATATTCATATTTGGTTTTTGGCTCCACAGTCATCAATGATTAACACACCTTCTTTTTTTCTGCCATAGTCACTTTCCTTCCTCCATTTTCAAAGTTACCTCACAATACAAAACAGCTATTGGTACTCTAGTTATCTTGGTCAAGTTTTGGCCTTAGAAACTAAGAAAGAAAGAAAATGAAAAGTAATGTGGCTTCATAAAAAGCTTTCCAAAGAATTTAACTCAACAACTTCAACTTTTGTTTCATAAACCCGATCATCATATAGCCACATAAATTGCAAGAGAACTTAGTAACAAAACCATGTCTAACTACAAAAGTGGTTAGGATTATTGTGGTGCAAAAAAAAAAAAAATTAGATTTAGGGATTATGAAGAAGGGAATCATGCATGCTGGGTGGGTAGTTGCATGTTTTTGGAACACTCAAGTTATTTGTGGAAATGTTTTTTTCTCCCTCAAGATCTAACTCCTTGATAGCAAGAGTCATAGTCTAGAAATAAATGGTTAAAGAGAATTAGTTAAATTTGTAAGGACAGAGAGCTGGATAGGATGAGAGGTTGTGTAACTGCTGATAAGAAAGGCAATATTATAACAGGAAATAAAAAATAAAAATGCTATTCTTTAAAGTTATAGACACCTACCTCAGTTTCTACTAAGGAGAATCATGGAAATGAAGTTGTTCTGTAAGACCCAATTATTTAGAAATTAACTCTGAAAATAGTGAAAACTAGTAGCACTGTTTCACTCCCATTTGCACCCAGAAGAGTAAGTAGATAATACGTTGAACTACCCCAAATAAATATGAGAATAAAGGAAAATTAGTTGAAATGTGTCGACTCAGAAAAATGATCTTTCCATGTGAGATATTTCTTCCATAAAGACAAATTGAGAACAAAAAAAACCCAGTAGACCTTCTTTACATTTGATATTTTATACAAAGTTGCTCTCCTTCCATAGAGATTTGCTTTGAGTTTTGTTTTCATTAAAATCGTATTCTTTTTAAATTAAGGTCCATTCATTCAAAATATTTAAAAAACTTTTTGGAATGTTTGTGACTACTTTGGATGAAGCACATTGCTTTATTTGGATAAAAGCAATATGCTAAACCAATAGTCTCTAAGTTATTTTTGATAATGGACTCTATGTATAAAGTACTTACATTCATATTTATTTATTTTTAAATTTTTGTAAAATATACAATGTATAGATGTAAAAACCAAGAAATGTATATTATAGAATATATAATACAATTGCAATTGTAGAATATTAAATCTAGAAACTAAATAAGGATGACATTAAAATAAGTATCAATATGAATTCGATTATTTTCTTAACAAGGGATCATCTTGCCTGCCTCCTGTGGTATTTTCGTACTATTTTGGATAACCCAGCAGAAACCCTATCAGTGCTCTCTTTATATACGAATAGTTCTGGAATGTTTTTCTCCTGAGAATTCTCTCCATTAATATTAGTGTTATTACCTAAGACTAAGTAAGAAAGAAAGAAAAAGAATGATATATCTTACACCCTAGAAAACAAACCTTACTCCCTCCCATAACCACCTTCTTTACACTTTACCAGTTTCCTTTTTTCCCCAGGGAGTTGGGAGAACTGTTAAGGTTAAACAGTGTTAAATGTTTTCAAATGTTCTGCAAGGTCCGTTTGAATGGCATGGAAAAGTTGGCAGTTCAAACTCAAAAGCCGCTCCTTGGAAACCCTATACAACAGGGTCGCTATGAGCTGGAACTGACTCGATCACACTTAACAACAGTCATATATATCTATATATTTGTTGTTGTTATTAAGTGCCGTCGAGTCGATTTCGACCCATAGTGCCTTGTTGTATAGGGTTTCCGAGGAGCATCTGGTGAGCTTGAACTACCGGCCTTGCAGTTCAAACGGCTTTGCAGTCTGTCGCATTAACCCACCAGTTCCACTATATCTATCTATCTATCTATCTATCTATCTATCTATCTATCTATCTATCTATCTATCTAAATGAATCCTGCTGCGAACGGCAAGGTCAGAAGTTCGAAACTACCAGCTGTTCCGTAGGAGAAAGATGAGGATTTCTGCTCTAGTAAAGATTTACAGGCTCGGAAACCCTGTCCAGGGTCGCTATGAGTCGGAACCAGTTCCACAGCACATAACCACCACCATACATGCACATAGATATATATACATATATTGTTGTTATATAGTGTTGTAGAATAAGCATGAGACCACAAGATAGGTTTGAATTGCAAAGTCGACGGTTCTAAGTCACCAGCAGCTCCTAGGAAACCCTATTCAGGGTTGCTATGATTCAGAACTACTTGATGGCACTTAACAACAAATATATATATATAATATACTGCATAAAATATAATTATATTTGCCAACATAAACAAAACAAAACAAAACATTAGAGTATGGGATTATTTTACATTTATTCAATTTCCGTAATGTCTATTATAACCGAAAGATGAGGTTTGCTTATCTGCTTCTATGTACAATCTGTTGGATATATTGATCAGGTTGAAGTATGATGAAAATCTGACTTCACACAAATCCATCATTAGAAATCAGAAGACCTTGTGGACCCCCTGAACTGAATCCAGGATCCCCAGGAGTCCTTGGGCCACACTTCAAAAACTGTTGAAATCAGGTAGTATTTAAATAAAAGTGTAACAAACCAGTAAAGGGAAATTGAGTAGGATTCTTTCTATTATAGATAAAAGTGCATTATCTGTATAATTTTGAATTATTATTTTAAATTTTGAAGACTCAACCCTATCTGTAATGGAGAATGTTTTGCTATATTTGCTAAAATTTCTTCTGTTTAAAATGAGACATTTATATAATTCTGAGGAGGAAATGTGTTCTGCCCATTTTTTCCCTTACAAAATCTGTTAAACATATATTGCATGCTTAATTTTACAAAAGAATTATCTTTACTTAAAAATCATTTCACATACAAATGAGATAATGAGAGTGCTTGATCTTCTTTCCCCTCTTCTCACAACTCCACTGGGGAAGGCCCTTCAGAAAGAAAATAACAATCTTAGGAAAAGTTTTTCATCAATTATTAAAAATATACATAAATACATATACACATATCTACACCAAAAAAATGCCCTAGGAAAAGTGCATTTCTGTTTAACTATTTATTGAGTTAAAGGACTATATGCAGTCTCTAGCCTATTTTCATATTTGATTATAATCAATGTAGCTTATGCAGTCGAAGGAGGCTCAGTAAGGCATAGAAAACAAATTCACAAGTCACTTGTAATTCTCTGTGGCTTCTTGGGTGTTGATGGAAACCTGCTACTTTTATGAGCAGGACTACAACTGTTTTAAATGGACATGTGCTTTGCTTGAATATGTCACAGCATATTCTATACAATAGGAGTCAGGGAGTGTGAGAGCTCTACCTGGTTCCTGTTATTCTTTACAAAGTCATCCCAATGGTACATTTAGGATATTTTTTCTGTTGCTGCTACAACAATTTCCCACAAGCTTAGTGACTTAAACAATACAGATGCATTTCGTTATAGTTTTGTAGGCCAAAAGTTTGACACATGTTTCACTGGGCTAAAACAAGATGTCTGTGATTCTGTGTGCTTTTCTGGAGATCCTATGGGAGAATCCATTTTCTTCCCTTTTCCAGCTTCTAGGGCTTACCTGCGATCCTGAATTCATGGCCCCCTTTCTCCATCTTCAAAGCCAGACATATAGCATAACTCTGAGCCTTATTCTTTCATCATACCTCTTTCTTATCCAGTTAGTAAAAGTTCTTCGCTTTTGAGAACTCGAGGCTCCCTGGTGGTGCAATAGCTAACTGCTCTGAGTGCTGACTGAAAGTTTGGGGTTTGGGACTCACCAGATGCTCCTTGGGAGAATATGTAGCAGTCGCTTCCTTAACATTATAGCCTTGAAATCCCTACATGGTATTTCTGGTTTGTCCAGTAGGTTTCTATGTGTCAGAATCTAGGGGAAGACAATGGGTCTTTTGACTGTTTGATTTTTTTTTTTTCATGATAAAGTTGGGCTCACCCAAATGATTGAAAATAATCTTGTCATTTCAAGATCTGTACACTTAATTATACCTGTAAATTCCTTTGCCATGTAAAGTAGCTGTTTATAGGTTCTAGCAATTAGGGTATGGGCATCATTAGTGGCCATTATTCTTCCTTCACATTCAGTTTATATAGATCTCACTGGCTTTATTTTTGTTTATATCCATTTTCAAAGCAAAAATGGTAGGTTTAAAAGGGGAGGAAATGTCTGGAAAAATAATATTGTCATCAACTATAGTTTAGAAAATAAATATTTAAAAATCTATTATTCTACATATATTTAGGTTAAGACAATATAATTACATTACATATTATATTTATTATATACTCCATTTTGCTGTAAGAAAGACGAATAGCTATGCTTCACAGTCAGCTCATGTATCATTTGATCCACAGGCTGCCATGGAGATCATCCATTTTAAGTAAATATTAGAGAGCATACAAATTTGTATGATGAGATGATTTGAAGTAAATGGGTGTGCATTCTGATGTCTACATTTCTATTCCTTGAAAAAAGTGTCTTGTTTTATCTCACCTTTTATTCCTGATTCTATTGCTTTATATAGCTTTTCAGATGCTAGTTAGAATGACATATAAATTTTCTTTACACACTAAAATAACGTTAAAAACAGGAAACTCCATTCCCTGTTTTATATAATTTAAATCAATTTAAATACACATATCTTAGATAAATGTTGGATTACCTTAGGTGAATTACCACTATTAAGGGGCTGAGTCAATTAGAAGAATAGATATTTTGAATGTTACTTATTTAATTTGCAGTAGTTAAAGCACTGGGCTACTAACCAAGAGTTCAGCTATTTGAACCCACCAGTTGTACTTTGTGAAAAAAAAAAAACAAAACTTCTATGTGGACTGCCTTTTGGTTAGCAGCTGAGAACTTAACCATTGTTTCACCTAGCATCCTATAGAGACAACATAATTCTATATAGAAAGTGGTATGATTTTTAAAACTGACTTGATTATTTGCTATACCTGTTTGCAATTTAGAATAAAAATCGACAGGCAAAAATGAAGCATTTACTGAGCACTTTATACACAAAAGATACCTATGACAAAAATAATTTTTATTTAATACTTATTATGCCCCAGACACTGTCCGAATTTCCTTATAGATATTAGTTTATTCAATGTTTATAACAATTTATGATGAACTTACTACCTGTACTGCAGTTAAGAAAATTATTATTTATCAACATTCTATGGATTTGGTAGTCAGTTAGTTGTATTAGAATGATTAGAACACAGGTTGTCAGATTCCAGAATGCATAGATAGAGATCATTTGAGGAGACTTTCACAGAGAAGAGAATTTTAAACAGTGCTTTGTAAGATTAATAAGATATTGCCATGCAGAGAAATGGAAGAAGAATGTTTTATATATATATATATACATACATAGCCATTAACACAAGTCAAGGCCCAGAGGTTTGAAATTGCAAAAGATGTAGTCAAACAGAGAGCGGCTATAATGAGAGTAAGGAGGACAAGGTTGGGAATAACCTTGAGCATATGATTGGAGTATAGGTTTGTTTTCCTTCAAGAGAAGTGTAAGTCAACAGTTCACGTGTAAGCTAGTAAGGAGATAATATGAACAGAGACAAAATCACTAGAATTTGAGGTAAAATTAGTAGAAAGAGTTCTTGAAAAATTTGAATAATTCTATCATATGGGATGTAATGGATTTGGGTTTTATTCAGTAAGAAAAAAGTCAAAATAAGTTTGAGACTAAGAAAAATTGTTTGAGAGTGAAGCTACAGAACTATTTTGCAACAGTTTCTTTTGGAGAGCATCCAAAGGATATTCAAAAGGAATATATACACAAAATAATGTGTATATATTATCTTTTCATTCCATTTTTCCACAAGTGGAAAATAAAAAGATAACGACATTTTTTTCCATGAACATTTTGAAGTCCCTTGAATATATGTATATATATAGTAGTGTAGTGGTTACGAATCGGGCTGTGAACCGCAAGGTCAGCAGTTTGAAACTACCAGCTCTTCCGCGGGAGAAAGATGAGGCTTTCTGCTCCCGTCAAGATTTACAGCCTCAGAAACGCTATACAGGGTCGCTATGAGTCAGAATCGACTCCATGGCACATAACAACAACAAACAACATATATATAT
>NW_006408792.1:1238665-1326376 GCF_000296735.1 Chrysochloris asiatica
TGAGAGAGAGAGAGAGAGAGAGAAGTCCTGTGACACTGTGGGTTAATGAATGCACTGGACTGCAAGGTCGGTTTGAAACTTAAGTTCGGCAGTTGAAGCTCATGAGCTGCTCTTTGGAAACACTATCCAGGGTTACTATAAGTCAGAACCAACTTGATGGCATATAACAACAACAAAAACATAGAGGAAGTCCTGGTGTAGCACAATAGGATAAGCACTGGACTGCTAACTGCCAGGTCAGTGGTTCAAACCCACCAGTCACTCCTCAGCAACCCTACACAGAGTTACCATGAGTCAGAACAGACTCAATGGAGCTTACCAACAACAACATATCTAAAGTCAGAGAAAGAGAAATGGTTTTTAGGGAAGGGACTGTGGAAGTGGTGATAGATAACTGAATACATGGAAGTGGATGGATGGCTCAAAGCAAGCAGGACAAGAACTAAGGACAAGATTTATTTCCTGGTCCCAAGAAACTGGATTCTATGATGAAAAATGTGGCATCAGGATTGGAGAAAGACTCATTAACAACCTGCAATATGCAGAAGACACAACCTGGTTTACTGGAAGTGAAGAAAGGCTTAAAATACTTCCCGATGAAGATTATTACATCCTTCAGTATGGATTACACCTTAATGTAAAAATAATGAAAATCCTCATAACTGGACCAATAAGTAACATACTGATAAACAGGGAAAGGATTGAAATTGTCAAGACTTCCTTTTGCTTGGATCCACAGTCAATGCTCATGGAAGCAGCAGTCAAAAAATTAAGTGACGAATTACATTAGGCAAATCTGCTCAAAAGAATTCTTTACAGTGTTAAAGAGCAATGATATCAGCTTGAAGACTATTTTGACTAACTAAAGGTGCACTTTACTGAAGCCATAATAATTTCAATCACATATGCATGTGAAAGTTGGACAATAAATAAGAAAGACTGAAGTAGAATTGATGCATGTGAAGTTTGGTGCTAGCAAAGAATATTGAAAGTAGCATGCACTGACAGAATAACAAATAAATCATGTTAGAAAAAGTACAGCTAGAATGCTCCTTAGAAGTGAGGATGGTGAAACTTTCTTATTCTTTGGACGTACTGTCAGGAGGACCTAGAGAAGACATGACAGTTGTTAAAGTGGAGGGTCAAGAACAATGAGGAAGATCTGCAACACAGTGGTAGCAACAGTGGGCTCAAACATAACAACAATTATGAGGATAGCACAAGACCACGTAAAGTTTTGTTCTGTCGTACATAGTGTTGCTATGAGTAGGAACAAACTCAGCAGCACCAAACAATAAGCAGCCATTATATATATGAGGGACCTTCAACAACTTAGTGGAAAATAGAATAAAAATAAAATGGGATTTCTATTTGTTTATTTATTATTTTTTCATACCAATATTGATGATCAGTGTATAGAGTGGTTTGCATACTTGATTACTTAATGCCACACTCAATTCCAAAGTGTTTGTGTCAATAACACTCATATCTAGTGTATGATAGTTTCTGTTGCTCTTTATTAAGATTTGGTATTTTGGAGTTTTAATTTTTTTTTTCTAATCTGGTTAGTGTGCAATATTGTCCCTGATAGTTTAAATTACCTTATTGCTGATACTGAATTAGAGTGAGCAAACTTTCTTTCGTTTGTCATGTATATCTTTTTTAAAATCTTGATTTTTTTCCTGCATCTTTATGGCTACTTTTCTGTTTTCTTCTTTTGATGTGTCGTTCTTTATGTATTCTGGATTCTAGTCTATTGTCTGTTACTTATTGCAAATATGTTTTTCAATTCTGTGGATTCTCTTCTTGCTCTTTCTATTGTGTCTCTGAAAGACAGAAGCTGTTAATTTTAGTGAAATACAATTGATCATTTTTACTTTTTGGCTAGTTTTTTTTTGTTGTTGTTGTAGATGTGTATGTTTTTTCTTTAAGAAATCTTCTTCTACCCCATAATTAAGAAGGTGCCCTTTTCTAATATGTCTACAATCTATAAAGCAGAACCATTAATATTCTAGAAGATAATTGTTGCTGTTAAGTGCTGTTGAGTTTATTCCGACTCATAGCGATCCTGTACAGGGTTTTGGAGGAGTAGCTGGTGCATTTGAACTGCTGACTTTGTGGTTCACAATCTAGTGCTTATCCTACAGTACCACACCAGAAGTTCAGAAAATAATTAAAAAGAGCTTTTTCATGACCACAGGGCACATAGAATCTTCTTAAACAAGACATTAATTGTCTTTTAACTGGACATAATTTAAATTTTCTGTACAATATAACGTTGAAGTCTAAACAATTTTTCTATAAAACTCCTCAATTGTCATAGCATAATTTATTAAGACTATTCCTTCCTCAGGTTCTTAATACTTTCTATATCATAATTGTTCTGATCCGTACTATTGGTTTATTTGTGACAATTCCAAAAGCTTTTAATAAAGCTGGTAGAGTAAGCTCTTTCATCTTGTTTTTCCTCATTAAATGTGTTGGATATACATAACCTTTTGCATTTGCAAATACATATTAGAATTAGCTTGTTAACTTTCCATGAAATAGCCTGTTGGCATTTGACTGAGATTGCATTGAATATGTAGAGTAATTTGGAATAAATAGTATAATTTCACAATTTAATTTTACAATCTAGAAATGAAAAATGCACATATATCCCCTTATGTGTGTCTTATTGAATGATTTGCAATGATATTTTATAATTTTGGTGTAAAAATCTCATACATCTTATGAAAAGGACAGCCATAATGCTCCTTAAAAGTGATGATGGTGAGATTTCCTCTCCCCAATTTGGACACATTGTCAGGAGGGACCAGTCCCTGGAGAAGGATATATATATAGTGTGTGTGTAAAATGGGGAGTCAGCTAAAAAGAGGAAGATCCCCAGTGAGATGCATTGACATAAAGGCATTAGCAATGGGCTCACATGTAACTACAATTGTGAGGATGACACAGGATGGGGCAGTGTTTTGTTCTGTAGGGTTGTTATGAGTAGGAACTAATCTGATGGCACGTAACAACAATAACAGTTGAGTTTTTAATGCCATTTGTAAATGGTATCTATTAAAATTTTCTTTTGTTTGTGTGTTGTTGTTCATCGTTAAGTGCCGTTAGTCATTTTGACTCATAGTGACTCTATAGTGTATAGGGTTTCTGAGACGCAATGGTGGGTTTGAACCACCAACCTTTTGGTTTAAAGTCCAATGCTCATCCTACTGTACCACACCGAGAGTTATATAAATAAAATGTATTATTTTAATGTATTGATTTTGTGTGGATTCTGCTGGGTTTTCTATGTAAATCATGTTTTCTGAGACTAATGACAGTGTTGTTTTTCTTTTCAATCCTTATGCCAGTTATTCCTTTTCTTGCTTTACTGCACTGGCTAGTACTTAATTAAAATGTTTTATAAAAATGTGGTATCTTTGCTGTCTCAAAGTGAAAACTTGCAATGTTTCATTACTTTGTTGATTATAGGTTTTATGATAATGTTTTTTGTTATATTCTTGTTGAGGGCTTTAGAGTTGAATCTGACTCATAGTGACAATATGTGACAAAGTAGACCTTCCCTATCAGGATTTTCTTCACTGTAATCTTTATGGAAGCAACTGCCAGGTCTTTGCGTTGTATGGGTTCAAACCACCGCTCTTTCTATTAACAACTACATGATTCATTGTTGTACCATTTTGATATGAAATCCTCTTCTATTTTTGTCCTGCTAAAAGGTTTTTTTTGTTTTAGCATTGTGAAAAGATGGCTAATTTTGTATTTTTGGCATCTACTAAATGATTGCATGATTTTTATTTTTAAACTTGTTTATGTGGTAAAGTACATGGATATTTAATGCTAAATAAATTGTGCATTCTTAATATAAAGCCAATTCATATTACGAATTGTGCATTCCTAATGTAAAGCCAGTGATGTATTTTTATTTTTATGTAATTTTTATTTCAATGTGATAATTTTTGTTCAGGATATTTATATATATGAGTGTGATTTATATATATATATATATATAAAATTAATTAAATTAATTTTAATTTCTTGTCCTGTCCTTGTCAAAGTTTTGCTGATTTATCAAATCTTGGATCTAGAAAGATATCAGAGATAATATAACCCGCTTCTCAGATTTTTCATGTAAATAAACAGAGTCCCAGAGAGGATAAGGATAATGTGTTTTCATTATTTTGAAAAGATTCTGGAACCACTCTTTCTTCTTTGAACAGTGATCAAAAGTTTCTTTTATGCATAGATTCCTGAAATAATATCTGGAAGATAATTTAAGATCTTTTATACTAGGGATCTTTAACCTGACTTACATGTGTGAATTTCAGAGTTCATAAATCTTTCCAAATTAATAAAATATATTGCTTGTACTAGTTTATTTTTCTGTGAAGCTGTTCTAGAGATTCATCTACCTCTCAAATGTGTTTGGTTTTGAGATGTTGCTTTTAGGATGTGTTTGTGTTTTTGTTGAATATTTTAGACTTTCAACACCCCAGAGAATTAAAAAAATAAATATATAGTATAAACTGTATAGTATATATATATAGTATAAACTGTATAGTATATATATATATATACTATAAACTGTATAGTATATATATATATATATATATATATATATATATATAATGTGTGTGTGTATATATATACTATACAGTGCTGCTATCGGTTGGAACTGACTCGACGACACTAAACATAACATAACATAACAACATTATTTCCTTAGAAACTTCAGAATTAGCATGGTAAAATCCAAGGGTTAGAAAACAAGAGTCTCATTTATGGAGAAAACTTGTTCTAGATGAAGTTCTTGTTGTAGTCTGTTCCTTTTCTCTCCCCTCACTCCATTCTTTTAGGAAGAGACATTGAACTTTTTTGGGACTCCCTTGATGTAGAGATTGTGGCTAGAGTAGGAATATCTCTTCCATGATCAATGTTCTTTTATGAACAATGACAAATCCTTTGACATCCTCTTGTTATTGACACAGGTAGGGGTTGCAGGTGAAAAGTCTCATCGTCTTTACTCAATTTCAGACATCTTAGGTGGAGAAGAAACTCAGATTGTAATTTCAAAATCCCTGACCTTTTATCTTTGATTACTTTGTTGTTGTTGTTTTTGCATTATATAGGTAACAAACCTCTTCCAAATGTACTTGTATGCAATTTTTTAAGCACAATTATTTTCTCATCTTATTTCAATGCATTACCTTGACATAGCACATCTCAATACATGCATATGCAATAATAGGATAAAGTTTCACTATCAGCACATGCCAAATTTATGTCTAGGGACACATAAGATAAAAATATCAGAAGAAAGCAGACTACGACAACAATAAAGCAAATGGTATGGTGCATATGAACCATGAACATTTTCAAAGATCATTTTTTCTCCTATTGACAATAACATGCTAAATACAAGGGAGTTTGATATAATCCAATTCCCCCGCCACCCTTTTTTTCCATTTGAAAAAGCAATTCATCTTTCTAACTTCACTATGGACTCCAAAATTATTTTAGAAAGCCAATACTTCACTGGATTCGTGGTACAAAAGACCAGCCCCAAGTTCTTTTGTCCTTTGTTTAATTATGTAATCTTCCTTTTCCTGCCCCATTGTGATCATAGCACTCAATGACATTGTACTTACGATATTTCTAGGGAGCTGCTGATAGGACTGGGGTTCACATCTTATTTTTTCCACTTTATTTATTTTTGAGTTTTTATTGTGAATTATTTGTTAGTTTACATGGGTGAATATTATCTTTACATGTATCCTATCATATTTTGTTACATTGCAATGATCACAATCTCCTCCATGATCCCACAGCCCATCTCCCTCCCTGAGTCCAGAGTCTTCAGCCACTCCTTCTGTCCATGTCATCTCTGGTCTCTGACTCCATCCCTAGCATTACTGCCTCCCCCAACAGGGTCTCACACTTCACTTTTCTCCCTTGATGGTTCAAGGGATCTCGGCTCCTGGACTGCAAAATCAGCCACGCTTCTCCTTTTGTTATCATTTATCTTTGCAACACTCTCTGTCAAACCTGATACAATCATTCCCTATTGAAACACAGGAGTACTTGCCCCCTCACCTTTTATTAACCCCCTACAGACAGGTTGGAAACAATTCAATGGAGATTCTACCTTTCCCTGTATTCTGTGGAGCTAGGTTCCCTATTGAAAGCTTGTAAACCAGTCACTTCTTGCCTTTGTAGTCCCCCCATTTTGGGTATCCAATGTCTAAGTTCCCCATCCCTGTCGACCCTGTGTACCCTGGGGATGGGAATGATCCTCACTGCAGAACTGTAGAGATTTGCCCGCTCCTTTGTCATACTGCTTCCACAAGCATAGGTCAAGTTCATCCACTTGTAGTAGGTTACTCTTTCTTTCTTTCTTTCTTTCTTTCTTTCTTTCTTTCTTTCTTTCTTTCTTTCTTTCTTTCTTTCTTTCTTTCTTTCTTCCTTTCTTCCTTTCTTCCTTTCTTCCTTTCTTCCTTTCTTCCTTTCTTCCTTTCTTCCTTTCTTCCTTTCTTCCTTTCTTCCTTTCTTCCTTTCTTTCCTTTCTTTCCTTTCTTTCCTTTCTTTTCCCCTTCTTTATTCCTCTAGTCATGTTCTGATCATCCAGCCAAAAATGCCAGGTCAAATGGGTACTATCTGCAAGTGTGGGCATTCTTGTACATCTCCCTTCACTTCATATCAGCTGGATGCGTCACACTGCATTCTAGTCCTCTGGAGCCATGTCTCTGCCCCTGGGCCTAGGGGTCCCCAGGTCTCATCATACTGCTGGTTAACCAGGTCTTAATCCAGGTTAACAGGAGTCTATTGAATGTGGTTGGACTTAGTTCACAACTTCCTTGCTGTTTTCCCCCCACTTCCCCTTATTGATAACCAACATGGTCAGCAGCAGGACCACATGCCTGCTCGTGTATTCCAATTGAATTTCAGTCTTGGAAGGGGTTTTACCTTGATGGGACCTGACCACTTGTCTTGATGGCTCCCTGGGGAACAACTTGCTTGTTCTTGTAGTAATCAAATGGACTGCTGTTATTATTTTTGATTATTCTGTTATCCAGTCGCTCTTCAGCAAGGTGTTATTCAGTTTCCATGTATTAAACTTTATTTCATTGGTCTTATTATTGTTGATTTCTAATTTTATGGCATTGTGGTCTGAACAGATGCTTTGTAGTATCTTGATGTTTGTAAATTTATGGAGGCTTGCTTTGTGACCTAACACATGGTGAATTCTGGAGAATGTTTCATGTGCTCTGGAAAAGAATGTGTATTGTACTGCTGTTGGATTGAATGCTCTGTACACATGTACAAGGTCAAGTTGGTTGATTGTGCTGTTTAGTTCCTCTGTAGCTTTGTCAAGTTTCTTTCTGGTTGTTCTATACCGTTTTGAAAGTGGCATATTAAAATCTCCCACTATAATTATAGATTTATCTATTTCTTTCTTCAATTCTAGTATGGTTTGCTTTATCTATCTTGGTGCTCTTTCATTTGGAGTGTAGATCTTAATTATGGTATGTCATCTTGTTCAGTTGACCCTTTATTCATGAGATAGTGTCCTTCCTTATCTCTTATGGTGGATTTTGGCTAAAAATTTATTTTATCAGAGGTTAGTATTGCCACTCCTGCTTGTTTTTTATTGCTGTTAGTTTGGCATATTTTTTCCATTCTTTAACTTTTAATCTGTTTTTGCCTTTGTGTGTAAGGCATGTCTCTTGTAGGCAGCATATTGAAGGGTCTTGTTTTCTTATCCATTCAGCCACTCTCTGTCTCTTCACTGGTGCATTTAAAACATTGACATTCAGTGTAATTATTGATATTGTTGTTGTTGTTAAGTACTGTGGAGTTGGTTCTGAATCATAGTGAACCTGCACAGGGTTTCCAAGGCTGTAAGTCTTTATGGGAGCAGAAAGCCTCATCTTTCTCCCACAGAACACCTATAGGTATGGATTAATTGCTGTCATTATGTTAATTATTTTTGTGGTGCTGTTTGTTCTGCATGACTTCTTGTACTGAGTTCATGTTTTTTGTGCTATTTCTTGTCAGTTTCTTCTTAGTTTCAATGTTTCCTTGTTCTGCTTGGATCTTCATTTCATGATAAATTGTGAAGTATTAATTTTCTTTGGAGTTACCCTATAGTCTATTAAGTTTTCCCTGTGTTTAAGACAGTCTATTGTATCCTGCCATCTACTCGACCTCCTCACCATCTGGATCTCTGTTCTGTATTTTTCCCTTCTTTGACATTGGTAATATTTTGGTCTTTGGTTGGCCTCACATGTCCTCTGAATTCATTGCTGTAATTTTGTTCTTTTCTGAACTCTGCTATCTGTTGACTGAGTTCCATGTGGTGTTGCCACGTCTGTCAATCTCTGGTTGTTGTCTGTCCTTGCTGGTTTTCATTCTAAAGAACTCCCTTTAGGATGTTTTGAAGTGCTAGTTGGCTTTGACAAAATTTCTTAGCTTCTGTATATCCTGGAATGTTTTGATTGCACCATTGTATTTGATTGACAGTTTTTCTGGATAAACAATTCTTGGTTGACAGTTTTTTTTTTTTTTTTTTTTTTTCCTTTTAGGGTTTTACCTATGTCTCCCCATTGCCTTCTTGCCTGTATGATTTCTGATGAGAAGTCAGAACTTAATTTGATTTGCTTGCCTTTGTAAGTAATATTTCTCTTTTCCCTGGCTGCTTTTAGCATTCTCTCCTGGCTTTGATTTTGGAAAGCTTGATTATTATATGTCTCAGTGATTTTCTTTTGGGGTCTACCCTTCCTGGGGTTCTTTCAACTTATTGAATGCTTATCCTTCAAGATGTTTGGAAAATTTTCTACCAGAAGCTCTTAAACTATCTCTTGTGTGGAATTCTGTGATTCTTCCTGTTCTGGAATGCCAATAATTCTTAAATTATTCCTCTTCACACTATCCAGCATGAATATTAAACTCTCTTCAGATTTTTTAAATCCTTTTTTCTGCTTGCTCTTCTATCTTAGCATTATTGAGAGCTTTGTCTTTCAGCTTGCTGGTTCTGGCTTCCATCTCTTCCATTCTACTCCTTTCCCTTTTAGTGTATTGTCCATTTCTGATATTTTATTATTAATCATCTAGAATTCTTTTTGCAGGTTTTGGATCATTTCCAATGCTGTATCTATCTTGTTTGATTGCTCCTGTAGCACTTTCCTGGCTTCTTCCTTATTTTCCTTCACCCTTTTTTGGAGCATTTGAATTTGTTTCCATATCATTCTTCTGAATTCATTCTCAGGAAGATTCAGAGCCTGCTTTTCTACTGGAAAGTCTGTGTCTGCTTCCAGCTCATTTGTCTCAGTTAGTTTTTTCTGTTTTTGGATATGTGTTGAGATCTTTGATTGTGTTTTCTTGGACATTTTCAGCAGTTATGTGGATTTTTAATGCTTAAATGGATGTGTGTTGCTTTGTTGTTAAGCTTAGTAAGTGTCTCCTGGTGGATATGATCTGGAGATAGGTTTCTCTTTTCACATGTAATGCTTTGTAGCTGGTTTTGGCTCGTGTCCAGATAGTGGGGTATTATAGCGTATGCTTGTAGCATGGCTATAGGAGCACAGTTTCTGTCTTTTCTTGGGTAAGACAGAGGGAGAAAGCTCCAACCCCTGGGAAAAGAGTGAGGCCAAAAGGTTCAAAGACAGAAACAATATAGAAGCAGAGATAGAAACCACCAATCAAAAACAAAAATAAAACTGTGATTGTCGACTGCCCTTTGCTGTGCAGGCAGGGACAAAGAGTCCCACCCAGGTCAACTTTGGGGCTGGGCCCCAGAGTCAGAAATCATGAGAAGCAGCCTGTGGGTTTCCTCTCTGTGCCATTGGAAAACTGTGGGTACAATGCTGGACCCTTTTGAGGGGGTGCTTCCACCTGTCTGAATGCATCTAGGCTGGGCAGTGATAGTGCAATTGGAGTGAAGAGAAATGATACGTGAAAAATGAGAAATGAAACATGAAAAATCGGTCACACCTCGCCCTCCAGACGCAAAGGTCTTGGCTTCTAGCGCTGGGTCACTGCCTCCGCTTGGCTGAGGCCCGTCCCTCCCTAATTGTGTCCTTTTATATTGGGGTTTTACAGATTGTTCCTATGGTTTGTCTGTCAGGCCAGCCCTACTTTTTTCTTGCTGGTGGTGGTCGTGGTTATGTGCTGTGAAGTCGGTTCCGACCCTGTACAGGTTTCCAAGGCTGTAAATCTTTATGGGAGCAGAAAGCCTCATCTTTCTCCCATGGAACAATTGGTAGTTTCGAACTGCTGACCTTGTGCCTTGTGGTTCACAGCCCGATTCTAACCACTACGCTACCAGAGCTCCTTTTTTTTTTTTTTTTTGCTTTCTGGTAGGCAGAAGTAGACGGTCCAGCACAAGTTAACTTTAGGGCTGGGAACCATAGCTGTCATAAGCAGTCGTCAAAAAAATCTGGCTGTGGGACTATAGGGGATCTTCCTCTCTGTGCCGTGGGAGAGCTGTGGGCTCAATGCTGGACTCTTTTGGTGGTGCATGCCTGATGGCATCCAAGCTGGGTAGAGAAGCACAACAGGGAAGAGGAGGAAGGAATGTGTGGAATTCCCTTACACCTCCTTTTGTACATGTCCCTGCACTGGGTTTTAGTGCCAGTTCACCGTGCAAGCCAGGCTGTGGGCCTACCCTCTGAACTCACGCCAGGTGGGGCGACCACAGAGGGAGTCCCATGCCTGGATCGATTCCTAAATTGTGATATTTTCCTTTATACCATGATTTTTCCACCAGTGGGTGCGGGAGATTGATGCCCTGCACCTTATGCTTGATCCAGAGTTCTGGGATTGTTCATGAAAGTAGCTTCTCTGGGTTTTCAGTCCCTCCCCCATGGAGCCTGTCCTATTTGACTCTGCCTCTGCCCCAGCCAAAATCGGAAGTGGGCTTCACTTCTGTAGTAACTTCATTGTTACAACTATGCTGTACCTATCCAATTTTAAAATAAGGAAGTAGACTCCATTTGTAATTTGTCCTAAGTAATCTTTTGGATGTTCCATGTCTTTGTGGACAATCCATATTTTATTTTCTCCCATTGTTCATTTACTAACTATAGTAGTCTAGGTAATACAGAACGACTTGAAAATAGAAAGCTGAAGAAGACTTGTTCTAGACCAGGGTATACTTGTCCCAGATGAGAACACAGACACAAGACCATGTCTTTGTACAAGTTGGCACATGCTAAGAGAGAAACAAACTGAAGGACTATTGCTGAATGAGGGTATGGGCTGGGTCAGGGATGGCACCTTAAAGAAGAACCATTTCAAAATGAACTTTGAGGACATTCATAAATACAAAAAAGGAAAAGACAGTTCAAAGAGATGAAATGGATGTGCATTAGCATTTTCAGAAAAGAGCAAAGACTTCAATGGAGTAAGAAAGACCTATATGAGACAAAACTAAAGACATTTTGGAGGTTGAATTGATAAAACCTGCTTGTTCATTTAAGTGTAAGAAATGACAAAAGGATAGGTTCAACTATGACCCTGAGGTGTGGCTTTGAGTATTAGTTAATTGAAATATAAAAATTTAGTTCTGAGCTCCCTGAACTCGTGAGGTAAGAAGTAAGATTTATTTGAAGGTATTTGCTGGATTGCTAAAAGGCTAATTTGACTGATACTCAGGAGTGTGAGTGGCACTGCTAATAGAGATTTTGACTGCTTCATGTGGTAACCCTAACCAGAAACTTGGTACTATAAAGGGAGCATCTAAGAGTAACCTTTGGAGCAAAGTGCATTACAGAACATAGTTACTTTTCAATAATTTTAACCTTTAAGTATAGATTTTGTGTGTGTGTGTTGGGAGTCATATCAAAGAGAAATCCAAGAGACAGAAAATTATAGTATGCATACTCTCCTTTGTTAAGTATAATTTCAACTGAAGAAAATAATTTACATGTAAGCCCTTTATAGGAAAAAAATATAATAATAAAAACAATTCATGGCAGAAGTAGCCCATCTGGATTTATTCTCATTCCTGTATTTTTGAAAATCTTAAGTGCACTAAAAAAATATTAGTTTTTGATTAGTTTTGGGGGAATAGTTATTGACCATTTCCCTGGATATTGTTGTTAAGTGTTGTAGAGTTAGTTTTAACTCATAGCGAGCCTGTGTAAAGTTTCTGAAGCTTTAAATCTTTGGGGAGAAGAAAGTCTCATCTTTCTCCCACAGAGTGTCTGGTAGGCTTGAACCAAAGACCTTGTAGTTCCAAGTCCATTGTTTATCCTACAGAGTCATCATGCTCCCTTGGTTATTGGAAGATTTTAAAAAAGAAACATGTGCAGTCCCACATAAGACATAAACACAACAGTGATATCCTCATTAATTATAGGGGCCTTGATGTATACTTCTGCTTTACTAGAATTTTAATATGCTGAAGGTTCTAAGTGAAATTAAAAGCATGTATATATGTTTCATGGGTTTTTGTGTTGCTGGTAGCATTCTATTATTTGATCACAAGTACAGTAATTTTTTAAAAGTTATCAAGCTGTACTCCTAATACTTGTGAATGTTTCAGTAAGCATTTTATACTTAATTAGAAAGTTTTCCATGTTTCAGATGTGCATAATGTGGTTACT
Organism: Chrysochloris asiatica; assembly: GCF_000296735.1. Taxonomy (NCBI): domain Eukaryota; kingdom Metazoa; phylum Chordata; class Mammalia; order Afrosoricida; family Chrysochloridae; genus Chrysochloris; species Chrysochloris asiatica. The sequence goes on from NW_006408792.1 coordinate 1,251,280, forward strand.
ATGATTCTTTTAAAAGTACATGTTTTTGTACAGGATAATTTGATTAGAAACAAACTGTTACTTGTATTTGTCTGTTGGATTTGCATGCATTTTCAGTTTGTCCCATACAAATTGCATTGCAGCAAACAAGCTGGTTTTAAAAAATACAAAATGTGTTCTCTGTATGTCAGGTGATTTAAGGCTTTGCAAACAGTGTTCAGAGATTCCATTTATGTACCCAAATTGCAAACTAAAACTTAGAAAAATGCTTCCCTGAGGTGAAGTTAACTTGCCTTGGACAGAAGACGTTTTTAAGGATGCCAGTTTGCCCACTGTATAGCCCAAGTGTTTATTCAGCTGAGGCTTGGATGAAAGCCACCACATCAATGTCACAGTCTCTCAGCACATGTGAGGCAAATACATGTGATACATAGCAAATTAGGTGTCATGCTCTGGGAAGGGCGGAATGGGATTGATTTGCCACTTTTAGCAATGCTCTTTTTACTGTCAGCTGTGGCTTTGAGGAAAGCATTAGAGATTCTTGTCACAGATGTTTCTTTCATAAACTGTTGTGGGAGAATGACATTCTGCAAAAATGGTTTACTACTCTTTTTTTCTTCTCTTGGGGAAACAAAGTACACTCGTCATCCTGGCCAAATGGACTCAAGGAACGCTCTTCATTTATCCCACAATAGCATTAAGGATCATGACATTTGCAAAGTTGATTTTAGAACTTTGTTGGCAAATGCAGTGTGTTGAGGTACTTATTCAGTGTATGTGCTATTGAGGAGGCTTTGTAAGACTTGTTATGGGGGAGGGTAGAAACCAGCTCATTGAGTATTTAAAACTAAGATTAAAATAAAAGTTCATACAATTTCTGTTACATGATTCACAATCAATTAATGAATTCATCCTTATAGCTTATTACTCTATACATAAACTATGACACACAAAATATGACAACTTAAACTTTTTAGCTCAGCCATTTTAAAGATGATGTTTATAAGGAAAAACAATATTTATATGAAAAACACATGCTAAATTGAATTATTTGTTGATGATTTTAGAATTAAGGGCAAACTGCTTATCTACTGAGACTTCATTGTTTCCATTTTCCATTCACTGAGAATTTGGTGTGAAAACATAAGCATTCTGCACATAAGTATTTTGTCTGCTGAACAAAAATACAGTTACTATAGCAACTGCAACATCACATGAGATCTAAGATATAGAATATTTTACAAAAACATGTTATCCATGTGTCATACTAATTTTTCTACTCTATACTATGTACAAAGGAGCTCTGGTAGCGTAGTGGTTACGAGTCAGGCTGCTAACCTCAAGGTCGGTAGTTTGAAACTACCAGCTGTTCTGTGGGAGAAAGATGAGGCTTTCTGCTCCTGTAAGGATTTGCAGCCTCAGAAACCCTATGCAGGGTCACTAAGAGTTGGAACCGACTTCATGGTACTTAACAACAATTACAATACTATGTGCAAGTCAGAATGTTTTCCTTTGATGTCCTCTGAATTTCCAGGGTTTAACAAGTCAATAAAGCCTGATTTTTTTTTCTTAAAAATTTGAAATAGTCGACAGAACTGTGTGTGTGTATGTATGTTTATTTCAAATTTGTTACCTATACACATGCACATTGGAGCATACAGATTTCACTTGTCAATGTACATACTAAATATTAAAATAGGGTAATTACACATGTTTTTGTTTCTTCAGTTGTTTAACCACTGCAAAATGTACAAGTGCCCATGTATGCATTTCCATTGCCTTCTTATACCTGTTCAGCTTACATGTGTGACTATTCATCCACTTGTAGATTTTCATTACTTCTAACCTTTGCTGTTTGTAACTCTTGTGTACCTCATAGAATCTTCCTTTTAAATGTTTTAAAAATAAGTTGGCTAGCTTTTAAATTTATATGAAAAAATAATGCACTGTATTGTTTTGAAGAAAGAAAAAGAAAATGGTTTTAGAACATTCAATAAGCATTTAGAGCTTGCTTATTGAAACAAAATCTTTTGCCTTTTTCTACTAGTTTTGAAATATAGTTTCTAAATGTTTATTTAAAAAACTAGTCCAATCATTTTGCTGAGAGGGAACTTAAAGTCCTTAAAAATTATTATTAACTAAGTATAAATGATTGAAAAGTAAGTGGTAAAATTTCATTTCAGAGGCACGTGAGCATGCATTTTATTTTCCTAAACATTTACAACACAAATACTTAGCAAGTTACTTCTTGATGAGTTAGGGTTGTATCACGAAGCTCTTCTATATACCTACATCTTTCTTAACACTATGTTTCACAACATCCATTTTTAGTGCACTTCTGCATATGTTTCTACAATGGATTGGTTGAGGAGGGGTATTTTCCCCAAATCATTTATTCTTCAGTCGTTACTTTTGGGAATCATGCTGTGTTTTCCACAAGTTTTGCTAGTTGAGAGGCTCACTGAATTCAGGTAGAAGCAGCCTTAAGTTCTTGTTTTCATAATAACCTCCCTAGGTGAATTCCAAACTTAAGCTGTGGTTTTAAAATTGAAGCTGACCATCGACAGACTAAAAAAGAACTCTTTGGACTGTATCTTCTCCCTTCTAAACTTTGAAAAACTCTGTAATATTTTATTTGATGGAGATCCAAACTTGATTTGTTGGAATTACTCTTTTTTTTTTTTTTTTTAACAAGGGAGGGGTGGCAATGCCTACAAAATAAACTAAGGGCTATATTTAATGAAAAGTTTCTCATGAGACTGAAAAAGCAACTCAAAAACATAAAAGCTTACATGTCTAGAAAAAAATTGTTGATATATATATATATCTGGTAGCGTAGTGGTTACTAATCGGGCTGTGAGCCACAAGGTCAGCAGTTCGAAACTACCAGCTGTTCCATGGGTGAAAGATGAGGCTTTCTGCTCCGGTAAAGATTTCCAGCCTCAGAAACCCTGTACAAGGTCACTATGAGTCGGAACCGACTCCACGGCACATAACAACAACAATATATATATATTTCAAAAATGTGGTGACTCATAGCCCAGAAGTCTCTTAAACTGTAGTATAAAAGCTTCAAGTGCTATACCAACAATGGTTCACAATTAGTTGTTTGTATTCTAGAGGTTTCTAGCATTAAGAGAAGTAATGTCTTTATTATGACTATTCTCTTCCTCAGAAGTAAAACAGAATTTTTCCATTTGGCATTATTAGTGAATACATGTTTTGTTTTGGGGCTGTCTTAAAGAAAAATCAAATTATTTTCAGAATTTCACACTTAAATCTGTTGAATTATTTTTCTTGTATGATGTTGGTTATTTGTACTTCATCTTGGGTATTTAATTTGAAATAATCATAAAATAGTAAGAGTGCCCTTCCCCAGCACATGCAGTTTCATGGCATGAAATTGACCAAAATTTGGTTTAATTGGCCAGGCAGTTTTTTTGTGATAAATTTTATGTATATAGCCCATGACAAAGAGTGATAAAGTCGTAAAATATTTGTACACATCTTTTGCTCCTCATCGTGTGCCATAAAGTTAACAAATATCTCAATGAGTTATCCAAACAAACAGGTGTGAATACTCTCAGGATTTTAAGAGGCTAAACTGAACTTCCCCAGAGCTTTATGGTCACCATACTGTGTTTGCATATTTGTGATAACAACAAATTTAATGAATGTTGTAGAGAATGTGTGTGGTGTTTGTAAGGGTACCAAGCAAGAAGATAGAAATGACCCTGATGTCCGGCTTACTATTTTATTACTCGGAATCACTCAGAGCCATGATTGGGTAGTAATCATAAGAGAGCCAGTTGGTATTTATTTGTAAGACTGAGCATATAGTCTTCAAGATTGACTGGCTTTCAGGATGTTTATTTCTCTAAAGACCTTATCAGCAAATTAACATGATAGTCTCTGGTAATTGTGGCATCACAATACAATGCATTTCCTTGTAACTTAATCCCTCTCCAAACACAGATGCATGAAATGCAGAAATGTTTGATTAAAAAAAGGCCTTGACTACTTTTTTTTAGTAATTTAATTTTTGTTACAGTAAAAATACTGAATTACATAACTCTTCAAATAAGAAATGGTTAATCATTAAGAAAATATAATTTGGTATAAATCATGTAGAAATAAGAAATCCAGACATCATTACAGGCAGATTCCCATTGAAGAATGTACAACTTATATATAACTCCTATTGCACGTTTAATTCAGAACTCTGAACTGGCTTTATAATGGCTGATGAAGAGAAACAATAACAGACGCTAGCTTTTACAATTTGGGTAAATTGTCATGGTAACCAGAATAGGAAAAAATTATGGAATGAGAGACTTGAAAGAGATGTAGTCAGATCTTTCAGGAATCTGGTGTGTAAGATTAGATTATTGGCAAGACTGTGGAAAGGCACACACATCCAAAGTGATATGGATGGCAACCATCTTTGAGTATGGTACCACCCTGCTTTAATTGTATACAAATGTATACTCATATTGAAACCATAGACCCAACCTCTACTTGTAAAAAATTTTTCATCAGAATTGTCACTGTTGAAGTGTTGTCCCTGGAATTGGTGCTATTATCCTTCCAAAGAATTGGAAAGTCATAGTAACAGATTTACCCCATGAAAAAAGAGGTTAGAAAGGCAAGAGACGTAAGCAGATAAGGGAATTTATTAAGCACAGACATTCTTTCAAAGAGATAACAACAGGCTTCCACCTCATGAAAGAGAAGTGATAGCCCCAAATAAAATTTGACTTCATCTTTATATACCCTGCACTTATAAGGAGAAGACTTTCAATTGCAAGAATCCATCAGAGACAAAACAGCTGATTCCTAAAAGATAATGTCCATGGACTAATACAGATATAAAATTATTGTTGTTGTTGTTAGGTGCCATTGAGTCTGCACCAACTCATAGCGACCTTATGCACAGCAGAATGAAACACTGCCCAATCCTGGGCCAAACTCACTACTGTTGCCACGCTTGAATCCATCTATGCTGCCATTTGGACAATCCATCTCACTTGGCGTCTTCCTCTTTTTCTCTGACCCTCCAACTTACCAAACATGATATCCTTCTCCAGTGACTGGTCCCTTCTGACAATATGTCCAAAGTATGAGAGATGAAGTTTGGCCATTCTGGCCTCCAAGGAGCACTTTGGCTGCACTTCTTCCAACACAGATCTGTTGGTTCTTTTGGCAGCCCATGGCACTTTCAAAAATTCTCCTCCAACACCGTAATTCAAAAGCATCAATTCTTCTACGGTCTTCCTTATTCACTGTCCAGCTTTCATATGCATATGAGGTTATTGAACATACCATGGCTTGGGTCAGGTTCACCTTAGTCTTCAAGCTGACATTTTTGCTGTTCAACACTTTAAAAATATCTTGTGTAGCAGATGTACCTAATGAAATACATCGTTTGATTTCTTGACTGCTGCTTCCATGACTGTTGATAGTTGATCCAAGAAGAAAGAAGTCCTTGACAACTTCAACCTTTTCTCTGTTGATAAGAATGTTGTTTATTGGCCCAGTGGTGAGAATTTTTGTTTTCTTGACATTGAGATGTAATCCATACTGAAGGTTATGCTCTTTTATCTTCATCAGTAAATGTTTTAAGTCCTCTTCACTTTTGGCAAGCAAGGCTGTATTATCTGCATATAACAGGTTGTTAATGACTCTTCCTCCAATCCTGATGCCACATTTTTCTTCACATAACCCAGCTTCTTGTTTTAGTTGCTCATCATACTGGTTGAATATGTATGGTAAAAGAATACAACCCTGTCACACAACTTTCTTAATTTTAAACCATTCAGTGTTCCCATGTTCTGTTTGAACAACTGCCTCTTGGTCCAGGTACAGATTCCTCAATAGCACAATTATATTTCCAGAATACTCATACTTCTCAATGTTGTCCATAGCTTGTCATGATCCACACAATTGAAAGCCTTTATGTAGTCAATAAAGCACAGGTAAACATCTTTCTGATACTCTATGCTTTCAACCAGGATCCATCAGACATCAACAATGATATCTCTTGTTTACGGCCTTTTCTGAATCCAGCTTGAACCTCTGGAAGTTCTCTTTCAATGTATGCTTGTAGCCATTTCTGTATTACCTTTAGTAAAATTTTACTTGCATTGGATATCAAAGAGATTGTTTAATGTTTTCCACATTCCTTTGGGTCACCTCTCTTTGGAATGGGCACAAATACGGATCTTTTCCAATCAGTCGGCCAGATAGTTGTCTTCCAAATTTCTTGGCAGAGATGAGTGAATGCCTCCTATGCCGCCTCTCTTTCTTGAAAGATTTAAACTTTTATTCCACTAATTCCTGGTGCCTTTTTATTTGCCAATTCCTTCAATGCATCTTGGACTTCCTTCTTCAGGATCATTGGCTCATGATCATATGCTACCTCTTGAAATGGTTGAACATGAACCATTTCTTTTGGTATGGTGTCTCTGTGTATTCCTTCCATCTTTTCTTGATGCTTTCTGCATCATTCAATAATTTTCCCAGTAAATATTTTAATAACAAAAGTCGAAGCTTGAATTTTTTCTTCAGTTCCCCCATCTTGAGGAAATACTGAACATGTTCTTCCTTTCTGGTTTTCTGATTCCAGATCTTTGCACATTTTGGTGTAATATTTGGCTTTACCTTCTCGAGCTGATCTTTGAAATTTTGTTCAGCTCTTGAACCTCCTCAAATCTTCCATTTACTTTAGCATGTCTACGCTAGAGAGCAAATTTCAGTGTCTATTTTGATATCAATGTTGACTTTTTCCTTTTTTCTTGTCTTCTTAATGATTTTTTACTATCTTCCTGTATGATGGTCTTGATGTCATCCCACAACTCTTCTGGTGTTTGGTCTTTAGTGTTTAATGTATCAAATCTGTTCTTCAGATGATCTCTAAATTCAGGTGGGATATATTCAAGGTCATATTTTGGTTCTAGTGGACTTGTTTTCATTTTCTTCAGCTTCAGTTTTAATTTTCATATGCGTAATTGGTGGTCTGTTCCACAGTCTTCCTTGGCCTTGTTTTCACTGGTGATATGGAGCTTTTCCATCTTCTCTTTCTGCAGATGTAGTCAATTTGATTTCTATGTATTCTATCTGTTGAGGTCCATGTGTATAGTCATCTCTTATGCTGTCTAAAGAAGGGATATGAAATGAAGAAATCATTGATTTTGCAGAATTCTATCATGTATTCACTAGCATCATTATTATCACCAGGCCATATTTTCCAACGACTGATCCTTCTTCTTTGCTCCCAACCTTTGCATTACAATTACCAGTAATGATCAATACACCTTGATTGCATGTTTGATCAAGTTCAGATTGAAGAAATTGGTAGAATTCTTCTATTTTATCCTTACCAACTTCAGTGATTGGTGCATAAATTTGATTAATAGTGGTTTTAACTGGGCTTCCCTGTAAGTGCATGCATATTATCCTATCACAGACAGCGTTGCACCTCATTACTGATGTGGATATGTTCTTTTTGACAATGAATGCAACACCATTCCTCTTCAATTTGTCATTTCCAGCATAATAGATCATATGGTAATCAGATTCAAAATGGCCAATACCAGTCCATTTCGGCTCACTAATGCCTAAGATATCGATGTTTATGTGGTCCATGTCATTTTTGACAACTTCCAATTTTCCCAGATTCATAATTCGTACATTCCATGATCCAAATTTCAATGGATGTTTACAGCTGTTTCTCTTCATTTTGAGTTGTGCCCCATCAACGAATGAAGGTCCCACAGGCTTTACTCCATTTGCATCATCACAGTCAACTCTACTTTGTAGAGGCAGCTCTTCCCCAGTAACACTTTGAGTGCCTTCCAACTTTCGGGGCTCATTTTCTGGCACTATATCTGACAGTGTTTCTCTGCTATCCATAAGGTTTTCAGTGACTAAATATTCAGAAGTAGTTCGCCACTCCTTCTTCCTAGTCTGTCTTCTTCTGGAAGCTCATCTGAAACCTGTGTACCATGGGTGACCCTGGAAAAATGGGTGACCCTGGAAATGATGCTGGAGAATGCATGATGGAAAATACCAGTAGCATAGCTTTCAGAATCACAGCAACTCACAAGCCACTACAGTACAACAAACTGACAGCCAAGTGGTGGGGTATAAAATTAGGATTAGCAATGTTAAGAAAGTTCCAACACCTAGAGCAAGAACTCAGGAAGGAGACATGTATTTCCCTTAGTTTTAAATAGGAGCCTCATGTTTTCTACTGGCTCACAGGTGCACTTACAAGGCTTCCCTTGAGACTGGCCTGGCTCAGGTCCTTTCTAAGTTTTCACCCTGGATACATGCACCCAGTTCACTACTCTCTTGAGCTTGATCTCTGTGATTATACAAAGCAATTCATGGCAGGGCCATAGCCACATGGATTCTACCTGTGTGGTGGATCTCCTTTCTCTCCAATCTTTTAGCAACATCCACTTTTCTGGATGGAAGGAGACTTGTATTTCTCCTTGCTATGGTGCAAGAAGCACCTGTTGGCCTTGGCCTAACAGAACTTATTGTACTTGGTCCAATTGTATACCATGTTGTAAGAGATATGTGTCTTTGGGGAACTGGTCCAGGATTTGAAAAGTGTAAAGTTTCCCATAAAGAATCTCTAACAGGCTTAATTTTAGATTGTCCTGAGGGGAGGTGCTTATTCTCATAGTGGCAATGGGTAGAATAATTATTCAATTTGTTGTTTCTTGACACAATTTTTCTAGGGTTCTTTTTGGAGTTTTATTTGCTTTTCAACTTTTCATGAGACCTGAGGCCTCTATGAAGTATGGAGATGACACTTGATTTCTAAGGCTTGGGCTATTTCTTGTGTTACTTTGGTAGTAAAAGCAGGTCCGTTATCATTTTGAAGGCTTAGAGTAACACAAATTTTGGGATAATGCCCTTGGGGAGCACTTTTCTCACCTTTGAATCCTTCAGTTTGAGTATATTGAGACTCAGGATGAAGTGGGATACAAAAAAAAGCACCTTTGAGATCTAGCACTGAAAATTACTGAGAATTTGCGGGCACAAAGGATGGGGATTACTGCTTGATTAATTATCCTCAGGTCCTGTATGAGTCTCCATTTGCCATTTGACTTTTTGACTGGTAACATGGGTGTGTTGCAAGGAAATAATTTTCTATTAACATTCCTGTTGATAGAAGGCATCCAATGATGGGACTCAAACCTTGGATGTCTTCTGGGGACAATGGGTATTGGGGCTCTTCTGAGAAATTATGTTCCAGGTTTAAGCTTAATGAATACTGGGGCCTGTTGAAGCACATCTCCTGCCTATATTTCGGGGTCTATTGATTATAACTCAGGAGGAATATCTTCTTTTGTGGTTGCTGGAGGGTGGCCTAACCACATGAATTTCTTTGAGTACAATTGTAGTACCACCCCAGGTTTGTAATAACTCTTGGCCTAGGACTGCAATGGGGACTATAGGAATTATTAAGAATTGATGTGTTATTAACATAGTGTCTCAACTACAAGTTAATGGTATGGATTTTCTTCTGGGGGATACCATCAATTCCTACTACTTTACAGAATGAGGGAGTGGGGACTTCCAAAGGATTTTAGGAATTAATGACTCCTGGGGTGGCACTGTGGGTTAATGTGCTGGACTGTAACGTGGGCTTGAACCACAAGGTTGGTGGTTCAATCTCACCAGCTGCTCCTGGGAACCCTATGCAGGGTCGCTATGAGTTGGAACCGATCGATGATACTTAACAACAACAACATATCAATTAAGAATTGAATAAACTTACTGGCCACATCCGTGAAGATCCAGGACTCCTCTGATGATATCACGATGCTGTGGGTGGGAGCTGATTTCGTCCCTGGGTTCCATCATTCCTTGCTCCCACTGGTGGCCAAAAGAATCTTATAGTCTCCTCAGTACTCCCTGGGGAACATCTAGCAATCACGTGCCCAATGACCTAACTTTTTGAATCAGGGGAAGGGCATCATTGGAGTTGGGGCCCTGCATTCCTTGTGAAGTTGTTCGGGTTTCCCACATTTGAAATATTTACCATCTGTTTTCAGTCGGATCAAAGAAGGTTGGTTGAGTATTTGCTACTAGAGGTGCAACTGGTACCCTTTTGACCTGAAAGGATACCTAGGGATGAATTCACTGAAACCCAACGGAATGAAGAAAGAGTATTCTGAGCTAGTGCAAATTACTACAACTTTGATGACTTGCTGTGTACTGGATTTTTCTTATGAATGCAGACACCAAAGTTCCAACAAAAACAGAAGATTCTTAATATCAAGGAAGTCACTTGCCTCCTCCAAGTACAGAGTTGATTTGTTGTTGTTAGGTGCCATTGGGACAGCTCTGACTCATAGGGACAGTATGTCTCATAGGGACATAAAAAAACACTACCTGGTTTTATGCCATCTTCAGTTGTTACGCTTTAGCCCATTGGTGCTGCTGCTATGTCAATTCATCTCATTGGGGTGGTCTTCCTTTTTTTGGTTGATCCTCCACTTTACTAAGCATTATGTCCTTCTGTAGGGACTGGTCGGTCCCTCCTGATAACATGTCTGAAGTATGAGATAATGTTTCATCATCTTGGCTTCTAAGAAGCATTCTGATTGTGCTTCTTCTAACAAAGATTTGTTTGTTCTTCTGGCAGTCCATTGTACCCTTAATATTCGTATCCAACAATGTAACTCAAATGTACCCATTCTTCTTTGGTTTTCCTTATTCATTGCCAAATTTTCACATATATATGAGTTAATTGAAAATACCATGACTTGGACTAGGTACACCTTAGTTCTCAAACTGATATCTTTGCTCTTAACATTTTAAAGAGGTCTTTTACAGCAGATTTGCCTATGGCAATATATATTTTGATTTCTTGAATGCTACTTCCATGAGTCTTAATGGTTGATCTGAGCAAAATGAAGTCTTTAACAACTTCAATCTTGTCTCCATTTACCATGATACTATTTATTGGTCCAGTTGTGATGATGTTTGCTTTCTTTACATTGAAATGGAATCCATACTGAAGACAATGGTCTTTGATCTTCAGTATGTATTTAAGTCTTGTCTTATCCAGCAAGCAAGGTTGTATTATCTACATATCACAGATTATTAATGAATCTTCCTCTAATCCTGATGCCACATTCTTCTTCATATAATCCAGTTTCTCAGATTATTTGTTCAGCACACAGATTGAATGAGTATGATGAAGGAATGCAACCCTAGCACACATTATTCCTGACTTTAAACCATTATGTACCCATTGTTCTATTTTAACTATTGCTTCTTGGTCTATAAGCAGGTTCCTCATGAATACAATTAAGTGTTCTGGAATACCCATTCTTATCACTGTTATCCATAATTTGTCATAATCCATACAGTTGAAAGTCTTTGTATAGTCAATAAAGCATAAATAAACATCTTTTGGGTGCTCTCTGCTTTAAGTCAAGTTCCATCTGACATCAACAGTGACATCTCTAATTCCATGCCCTCTTCTGAATAGGCTTCAAATTTTTGTAGAGGTTTTATAATGATCTTAGACAAAATTTTACTTGCATGTGATATTCATGATATAGTTCAATGATTTCTGTATTCTATGGGTCACTTCTCTTTGGAATGAACACAAATAAGGATCTCTTCCAATTGTTTGACTACATAAATGGCTTACAGATTCCTTGGCCTTAAGTGCTTCATCAGTTTGTTGAAAGATTTTAATTTGTGTTCCATTATTTCCTGAAACCTTTTTTTTTTTTTTTTTTCTCCCATCAATGCCTTCAGTATCATTGGTTCTTGATTATATGCTACCTCTGGACAGTTTGAACATCAACCACTTCTTTTTTGTTCAAAGACTGTGTATACCTTCCATTTTCTTTTGATGTTTTTTGTGTCATTCAATACTCAGACCATAGACCCCTTCAATATTTCAAATCAAGATATGACTTGTCCCCTTAGTTCTTTCATCTTGAAAAATGCTGAGTGTGTTCTTTTCTAACTCCAAGTCTTTGCGCATTTCACTATAATAGTTTACTTTGTCTTTTTGAACTGCCCTTTGAAAATTTCCATTTAACTCTTTTACGTCCTCATTTCTTTCATTTACCTTGCTGTTGTTATGTGCCATGGAGTCAGTTCCAACTCATAGAGACCTTGTACAAGGTTTTCAAGGCTGTAAATCTTCATGGGAGCAAAAAGACTTACCTTTATCCTGTGGAACAGCTGGTAGTTTCGACCTGCTGACCCTGAGGTTAGCAGCCCAATTCAAAACCACTATGCTACCAGAGCACCTTAGCTCCTCTATCTAAATTCAAGAACAAGTTTCAGAGTCTCTTCTGGTATTACCTTTCTTCTATTCTTTTTCTCCTGTCTTTTTTAATGACCTTTTGTTTTCTTTGTGTTCTTATAGTCATCCCACAGCTCTGCTGGTCTTCAGTCATTAGTGTCTATTGCATCAAATCTAGTCTTTAGATGATCTCTAAATTCAGGTGGCCTATGTTGAAGGTCATATTTTGACTCTTGTTCACTTGTTTTAATTTTCTTCAGTTTCAGCCTGAACTTCCGTATGAACAATTGACCCATGATCTTGTTTTGGCTGATGATAATGAGCTTTGCCACGGTCTACTCCCCAAAAATGTAGTCAATTTGGTTCCTGTATGTTCCATCTTGTGAGGTCCATGTGTATAGTTATCTTTTATGCTGTTTTAAAAGGTATTTGCAGTAAATAAGGCATTGGTCTTGAGAAATTCTACCATGTGATTGCTGGCATAATTTCTATCACCAAGGCCATAATTTCCAACTACCAATCTTCCTCTTTGTTTCCAACCTTTGCATTCCAATAACCAGTAATTATCAATACATCTTGATTACATGTGTGAGCAATTTCGTACTGAAGAAGTTTGTAGAATTCTTCAATTTCATCATTACTGACTTCAGTAGTTGGTGCATAAATCTGAATAATAGTGGTATTATCCTTGTAGGCATATGGTTACTATCCTTTCACATACAGCACTGTACTTTCAGACAGATCTTGAAATGTTCTTTCTGACAATGAATGTGATGTCATTCCAGTTGAATGTGTTGTTCCTAGCATAGTAAATCGTATGATTCTCAGATTCAAAAGAGCCATTACTAGTTCATTTCAGCTTACTAATGCCTAGGATATATTAATCTTTTTTCATTGCATTTTATTTTTGACAACTTCCACTTTTTTTAGATTCATACTTCATACACTCCATGTTTCACTTATTAATGGATATTTGCAGTACGGTCACCCTATTTTAAGTTGTGATCCATCAGCAAAGATTGTCCCAAATGCTTTACTGCATTCTTGTCATCATGACCAACTCTACTTTGAGGAGTCAGCCCTTACCCAGTCATATTTTGAGTGCCTTCCAATCTGAGGTGCTCTTCCTATGATACAATATATGTCAATGTTCTACTGTAATTCTAAGGTTTTCAGTGATTAAACATTCAGAAGTAGTCTGCCAATCCTTCTTCCTAGTCCGTCTTAGTCTGGAAACTCAGCTGAGATCTGTCTACCATTGGTGACCCTATTGGTATTTAAAATATGGTGACATAAATTCTAGCATCACAGCAAACACAAAACATCACAGTATGACAAAATGACACATGAGTGATGGACTGAGTTGATGTTGTTAAGTGCCATTGAGTTGGTTCAGAATCATAGCAACCCTGTTTAGAGTTTCTGAGAAGCGACTGGTAGATTTGAACCATAGATCGTGCAATTCAAGCTGACCTTGCCATCTATTGCTTATCCTACAGTGTCACACCATGACTGAGCTGATAGGGAAGGACAACTTAGAAATTATGTATCTAATATGTGAGGAAATAAAGACATGAAGTGGCTGGCTTACATGTTTTCATAAGTGTACTGACTATTTAAATGATTGGAAATGGGAAAAGTAAATCCTTGAAGTATGAAAGCATTTATGACAAGAAGAGCCATGGAGAGGTCTGTGGTGTAGTGAGTTATTCAACATGTCTCTTCTAGTCTTAGGCTTTATAACTGCCACCAAACGACACTACCTGATGGGTCTGAGTAGGAGAAGGTGGGGAGGATACTGATAAGATTACATGATTCTGCTGTGGATGTTAACAAAATTAATTGTAATTGTAAACACTTGAAACTCTGGCATGGGTTTAAAATGAGCCATCTCAGTATCAAATGGCAACGGGGGGTGGGGGTGGGGTGGGCGAGGGATCTCACTACCATCAGACAAAAAAAGCAAGGTTGGGAGTGTGTCCTTTGAACCTTTGAACTTGAGATCCCTGTACATTGAACCCCCTCAACCCATGGACAGAAAGTTGTGACTCCATAGGAGAGGCAAAGAAGCACCAGCAGCAGAATCAAAGCAAGAACGTAAAACAGAGCAGTGGGCCTCCCAATCCACAGTAAGTAAAGCTGAATGACTTGGGACAGGAGGCTTGCTTGTAGAATAGGGTGCCTCTAGGCACATCTGTTGGGGAGCTAGTTTGCTGTCCCATGGAGCTAGAGTCAACTGCCTTCAGGCTGAGGTTTATGGTGTAAGTGGTGTGTTCTGTAGACATTTATCACCAGTTGACTGCACAACTGTGCTTTGACCATTTTATGACCCTGTATTGTAATCTGTAATTTTCCTAATAAGCCCCCATAACTGTGAGTATTGCCTTTGAGTTCGGTGTGGCCTTTGCAATGAATTATCGAACCCAGTTGAGTAGAGAGGATTGTGGGAGTAATAGTTGGTGCCATTATTTTTTACAGTGATGTGAGCTTTGTATTGTATTGTATAAGAAATGCACAAGAATAAAGGACATTATTAGTAAATGCTATAACATAAAATTCATTATCAATAGTAGTAACAACCAAAGAATATGTTCTTGGTCACATATATGTACATGTTGTTGTTGTTAAGAGCCGTTGAGTTGGCTCTAACCTCTGGCAACCCTGTATAGGGCTTTTGAGGAGTGGCTGGTGAACTTGAACTGCTGACATTGAAGTTCAAACAACTTTGCAGTCTGGTGCATTAACCCACAATGCCACACCAGGACCTCTGTATGTGTATAAGAAGATATATGTTTGTATATACATGAGCACATATAGGTATATCTGTAGGCATATCTATATACATATTTGTGAGTGCCACATATAACACCTAGGGGTTTTATTATATTATGATACCTCCCAGCCATGACCAATCATCTTGCAGGGATGAGTTACTGGGACTGAAGGCTTAGGACCTATTTTCATTAAACATATTGATAAATTGGCACATTTATGCCTAAAAAGTTTATATCTACATTCTTGGTAAGTGATGCTAGGATCTTAAAAGCTTGTAGCAGCCATCTAAGATACAATCATTGGTCTCTACTCATCCAGAGTAAACAAGAAAGAAGGAAACCCAATGCTTAAAGCGGAAAACTGTCTACAGGACCAATTGCCTACACAAACCACAGCCTCACCTGTCCAGAGACAAGAACTAGATGGTTCCAGGCTACCACTAAAGGCTGTTGTGACTGGGGTCACAATAAATGGTTTCATAGTAAATGGGAGAAAACTATAGAACAAATCTCAAAATCTTTTCTGAAAATGCCAGAGTTGCTGGACCAGCAGAGCCTTGGGGAACCTCTGACACTATCAACCTGAGATACCCTTTAAACTCTGACATGAAACCACTCCTACATGTCACCTTTCAATGAAATAACAGATTGACTCCTAGCATAAACAATATTGTGAGTACTATGCTCCTTCTATATTAAAAAATAATAATCTATTTGAGACCAGTCAACATTTATCCTAAAGTAAAGATGAGAAGTTTGGGGTCAGTGTGGGGAATAAGTTGTAAGATATAGTACTAAGTGGGGAAAAAGAAAGACTTAGGTAGCATGCATATTTTATAGGGCTATATAAGTATGATTATGCACATATGCATAGAAATTACCTATTTGGACACTTACTAACCTGTTAATATTGCTTTTCTGTGGGAAGGCATATGAAATGAGAGAGGAGTGAAGTGTAATTTATTTTTACTTTAATACTTGTATTATTTCATCATTTTATATCAAGCATGTATTGCCATATTTTATAAGCACAGTTAAAATATTTCACTTGGAAGAAGTCTTGTAATTTGCAAATATATGTTATAATCTACTGTTTGTATACTAAGACCATCTGTGTTCTCAACAACTTAGAGTTGGTGGGAAAGTTTAAAAATAATTCATAAACAACTTGAAAGAATTTCAAAAAATGTTTTGTCAGTTTAAAATTTTCTAATTCTCTGTTTCTAAGAAAACAATTTCAGAATTAATTGAATTCAGGGACAGAGTGATGATTAAAATTGGGTCAAGTTAACTGGGAAAATCTTGACTTGTGTATTTGCATTCTGACCAGCTGGCCCCATTTCTTACTTATGGTCTCAGCCCTAATCCCCACTTCCACCCTCATGGTCTGTATTGATGCCTGTAGGCTCAGGAGTCCACACAACTCCCTAACTTCAGACCAGCCAGCCCTTCCTCTTCTCTCTCTCAACTCATTTCTTCATTATTGCATTATTCCACACTTCTACTAATCATGTAGACCCACATGGTCACTAGTGAGCATATCAAGCTGTCTGTTTGCCAACTCTCTTAACTTTCAGTCCTGGATTGGGGTTTTCTCTGATGGATACAGACTTTTCCTGCCTCAGTGCATTCAATGGCAAATGGCTTGCTTGAAATTCAAGATGTCAGTCATTTTTCTTTCTGGAGTTCTTTCTTTTAAATATAAATCTCCTGTTCTCAACCATTCTGGGTGGGACTCAGGTTTCCATCTAAGGCCTTTACTCCATACACATACTTCTTGTTGTTGTTAAGTACCATGAGTTAAGACTCACAGTGAAGTAGCTGGTAGTTTCGAACTGTCGGCCTTGAGGTTAGCAGCCCGACTCGTAATTACTAGGCTACCAGAGCTTAAAATAACACTCTGTGTTGCCTTTGTCATTATAAAAAATAACTGCAGAGAGTGATTTCTCCTCTCTCCCATTCACATTCTTGGGAAACAAAAAAAGCACCTTGATTTCTATATGTATACCTATATTTGTCTTATAGTAAAAGGTGCTATTATACAGTGCATATCCTTCTGTGTTTGAATGAGTTCACTCTGCATAATGTCCTCCACATTCATCCTTGTTATAAGGTGTTTCATGGACTCAGCATTATTCTTTGTAGCTGCACAGTACAGGTAGTTCCTGACTTACAATGAAGTTATGTTAGGACAACTCTGTCATGAGTTAATTCTGACTTAAGTTGAATATCTCATTAAAACACTTTATTATTACCTCTTATTAACAGTATCTTTATAAATTTGATTTTAATTTGTCTTTGGGTGTTGGAAACCTTACAGATATATTTTATTGCATTGTTGTTTTTTTGCTAGGTGTCATCGAGTCAGTTAGGATCTACAGAGAACCTGTGTATAACAGAAAAAACACTGCCTGGTCCTTCCTGCACCATCCTCACAATTGCTGCTACCGAGCCCATTGCTACTGCAACTGTGCCAATCCATCTCATTGATGGGCAGGAGGACTCAGTCTTTTTTGCTAACCTTCCACTTTACCAAATATGTCCTTCTCTAGGAACTGGTCCCTCCTAGTATGTCTAAAGTATGAGAGACAACGTCTGGTCATCTTGGCTTTTAAGTAGTATTCTGGTTGTAATTCTTCCAACACAGATATTATTTTAATACATATACATATACGTATTACTAACAATGGTTGGTTGGTTGGTTGATTGGTTGGTTGGTTGATTGGTTGGTTGGTTGGTTATGTGCCATGGAGTCAGTCCCAACTCATAGCAACCCTGTATAGGGTTTATGAGGCTGTCAATCTTTACAGGAGCAGAAAACTTCATCTTTCTCCAGTGAAATAGCTGGTAGGTTTGAACGGCTGACCATGAGGTTAGCAGCCCAACTCGTAACCACTACACTACCAGAGCTCCTTATTACTGACAATAAGATGTGCAGAAGAAACCCAGATGGTAGTAAATGTAATTTGCTATAACATGACTACTTCAAAAGTCAGGGACTACTTGTATTCCGTTGTGTGTATATGCCACTTTTTTTTTTTTTTCCAACTCATCTGTTGATGGGCACATAGGTTGTTTCTATTATCTTTTCATGTGCTTGTTGACCACTTGAATGTCCTCTTTGGTGACGTGCCTTTTGTCCATTTTTATTGGATTGATTGCATAATTGTTTTTGAAATTGTCTATATATTTTAGAGATCATATATATCAGAGAATTAGTATTCTGAAACACTTAATTGTGATCATGAGGAACCTGTTCATAGACCAAGAGGCAGTTGTTGTGATTGAACAAGGGAACGCTGAATGGTTTAAAATTAGGAAAGATGTGTGCCAGGGTTTTTTTTTTTTTTTTTAAACCATACTTATTCAGTCTATATGCTGAGCAAATCATTATAAAACCTGGGTTATATGCAGAAAAACATGACATCAGGTTTGGAAGAACATTCATTTACATCCTGCAATATGTAGATGATACAACCTTGATTTCTGAAAGCAAAGAGGACTTAAAATACTTACTGATGACAATCAAAGAACATAGTCATTATTATGAGTTGCATCTTAATATAAAGAAAACAAAATCCTCACTATTGGACCAATAAATAGCATCATGAGAAATGGAAAAAAGAGTGAAGTTGTTAAAGACATCATTTTGCTTGGATCAATATCAACATTTATAAAAGCAATAGTCAAGAAATCAACCACATCTTGCAGTAGGAAAATCTGCTGCACAAGACCTATTTAAAATGTTGAAGGATGAAGATGTCAGTTTGAGGACTAAGATGCACCTGACCGAAGCCATACCATTGTCAATAACCTCATATGCATGTGAAAGTTGGGCAATGAATAAAGAAGACCATAGAAGAATTGATGCATTTGAATTCTGGTGTTAGAGGAGAATATTAAAAGTACTATAGACTGCCAAAAAAACAAACTAAATTGTGTTGAAGTACAGACAGAATGCTCCTTAGAATCCAAGCTAGTCAGACTTTGTCTATCATATTTTGAACATATTACTATGAGGGATCATTCCCTGGAGAAGGACATCATGCTCAGTAAAGTGAAGGGTCAGTGAAAAAGAGGTAAACCCCAATTAGGTGGGTTGGCACAGTGGCCTCAGCAATGGTCTCATGTGCAGCAACAATTGTGGTGTTAGTGCAGGAGTGGGCAGTGTTACATTTTGTTGTGCAGAAGGATGCTATGAAACGGTTCCAACTTGATGGCACCTAATAACAATAACAACAACATATATCATTCTGAAATTATTTATATAATCTCTTATGACATATATCATTCTCAAATATTGTTTTCCTCATCCTTAGGTTCTGTTTTTACTCAGTTGATAAAGTTTTTTTTGTTTGTTTGTTTTTTTTTTAATGAATATAAGTACAAGGAGGCTTCATATTCAATTATTTTATTTCATTTTTCCAATAAAATTTGAAGCCAACTTGTAGTCAATTTTTAGAAGGTTCCAGTTATCTAATTTGTCTCTGTTGATTGTAAATTTGTAGTGTGTTTGGTAACCTCTAAATGAAAGTAAATAAGTCTCATAGTTTTATTCCTATATTATATTTAGGAACTTTATAGTTTTAGCTTTAGCAACTAAGTCTTTGATTCATTTTTTGAGTCAGTTTTTGTGTTTGGGGTTAGGTATTTATTTCATTTTTATGAGTTATTATCCAGTTTTATTAGCGCCATTTGTTAAAGAGACTGTCCCTCATTGAATGGATTTTGACCCTTTGTTAAAATCAGCTGCCCATAGATAATTGGATTTGCTTCTGGATTCTCAATTGTGTTCCTTTGATCTTTGTGTCTGTCACTGAGCCAGTACCAGGCTGTTTTGATTACTATGACTTATATATGTGTTGTAATCTCAGAGTGTATCTCCTAATTTGTCCTTCTTCTTCAATAGCTTTGGCTAGTGCCTCTTTCTTTTCCATATGCATATTGTTGGAATTTGGATTGACCTTGTATTATAAATTTAAATTACATTGAGTAGTATTAATATTTTAATAATGTGAGCTCTTATAATTCATGGATATGGACTCTTTTTTTTTTTTTCCATTTATGAAGGCCTCTTAGTTTCTTGCATCTCATAGTTTTCATTATATGGGTCTTTTACATCCCTGGTTAGGTTTATTCCTAGGTAATTTAGCCTTTTGCAGGGTACTATAAATGGTATTGCTTTCTTGATTTCCATTTTGGAGTTCTACTTATTAGTGTAAAGTTGCCTAACTGATTTTTGTGTGTTGATTTTCTAGCCTGCCAATTTTCTGAGCCCTTATATTAGATAAAGTAGTTTTTGTGTAAAATCTCTAGGATTTTGTATGTTTAAGATCATGTGGTCTGCAAATAGTAATGGTTTTATTTCTTCCTTTCCAATTTACATATTATTTTTTCTCTTTCTTCTTACCTTGGTGTTCTGGCTAGGATTCCCAGTACAGTACTGAATAAAAGTGGTGATCAATGGCATCCTTGTCTTGTTTCCATTCTTAAGGGAATGTTCTTAGTCTTTCACCATTTAGAAAAATGTTGGCTTTTGATTTTGCATACTTAATTAGATGGAGAAATTTCCCTTCTATTACAATTTTGTTGAGAGCTTTTATTTATTTATTTTTTAAATCAGGAAAGGTTATTGGTTTCTATCAAATGGCTTTTCTACATCAATTAAGATGATAATGTGATACTTTTCTTTTTTATGTTTATGTGGTGAATTACATTAATTGATATTCTAATGTTAAACCCTCCATGCATTCTGGCATGAATCCCACCTGGTCATAATGTACATTAAAAAAAAATATATATATATGCTGTTAATTTCTGTTAACTAGGGTTTTGGAGTCTATATTCATGATAATGAGTCCAGATATCACAGTGGTTAAAGCAGTTGGCTGATAACCAAAAATTGCCCTATCGGTTGGAAATATAAAGGTAGACATTTTGTAGCAAGCAGGGGAGTGATTAACTTTTCAGTCTAGGAGTGGAGGTCCCTGGGACCATCAAGGGAGAAGAGCAGAAAGCGGGACCCTACACAGAGAAGCAGTGATGCCTGAGATGGAGGCAGAGACGATGACAGGGAGAGATAGAGCAGCTGGGGACTTTAGATTCAGAGAGGGAGGGGCTGTGTGCTGACAACTGAGGGGGGTGGAAGTAGGCTTATAGTGTATACTCTTTGGTTGGTTGATGATGCATGGAGGGGATTGTAACCATGGCAATGAAACGATATACGATAGGATGAATGTAAAACTAATGTTCTCCCATGTCAACTATCACATAATTCACGATAAAACATTTAAAAAAATTAAAAATTCCTCCATGGGAGAAGCATGTGGCAGTCTACTCTCATAAAGAATTACAGTTTTGGAAACACTCTAGGGTTAGCATGAGTTGGAATTGACTCAACAGCACTGGATTTGGTTTTAGTATGTTCATGAGGGATGTTGATCTGTGTAATTCTCTCTTTTATGCCCTACCTTTACCTAGTTTTGATAACAGTATGATGCTGGCTTGATAGAATGAATTGGGTAGTATTCCTTTTGTTTCTATGTCTGGGAAGTGTTTGAGTAGAAGTGGCATCAACTTTTGTCTGAATGTTTGATTAAATTCTCCCGTGATGTCCTCTGGGCTGGGGCTTCTTTTGGTGATAGTTTAGAAATGTAATTTAAGAAAAATCCAAAAGAAACTCAGAATTACCTTTCCTGTAAATGAAGGATGATATCTTTCTAAAAATTATACTTTAGTACTATTTCAGAGAAAAAATTAGATATAAAAAATCAAACACAAAAATTAAAATGAGGTTTTCCAGAAATACTATTGATTTTGTATGCACAATACATACAATTTGTGGAGGTCCTGGTGTGCTGTAGGGTAAGTACTACAAGGTTAGCAGTTCAAAGTCACCAGCTGCTCTTTGGAAACCCCAAAACAGGGTCACTAAGTATCAAAATAGACTCAATGGAACATAACAATAACAAAATAGACACAATTTGTAGTATGTCATGGTTGAAATTCTATTTTTTAAAATATTTTGTAAGGTGAATTTTTAATATTTGCCAAAATATTTCTTAAAAGTAATTATTTGGAAGAAAAATTTAAGAGTCATTATATTCTAAAGAAGGAACATAGTATACTTTGAAGATGAGCTAAAGTTTGCACATAAGGTGATAATATAATACAGATAATATAGTGACTACCTCTTACATAAGGAGCTCTGTAGTGTAGTGGTTATGAATCGGGCTGAGAACGTCAAGATCAGCAGTTTGAAATTACCAGCTGTTCTGTGGGAGAAAGGGGAGGGTTTCTGCTCCCATTAAGATTTACAGTCTCAGAAACCCTGTACAGGGTCGCTATGAGTCGGAACCAACTCCACGTCACATAACAACAACAACCTCTAACATTATCTAAAAAACATCGTCAAAAGCAAGAGAGCATTAATACTAAGTAGCATAGTAGGAAGTTAGGGACAGAAATGGCTATATATATATATCAAGGTGTTTTTTTTTCACTTCAAGGATTTTGCTTTTGAAATCTATTTTTTTTAATTTAATCAAAAGAATAATCTCTTTTTGTATACTATCTTAACTGAGAACTTACTTTAAAAGTATTTGATGATATTATATCATTTTGTAACAATGTTATTTAATAATCTAAAGATAAAATAATCTTTTCTGCCTGATTCCAAAATGAGGTCAATTGATAGACTGGAAGAGAAAAAAAAAATGACTTAAAAAACCTTTCTTGTGATGTTTAAGAAAACAATCAGTTTAAAAGCATCCCAAGTACTAAGGTTTTCTCTTTCAAAAGCTGTCACAGTTTTATGTCATTTCATTGTTTGACATTAGTTACTTATGAGTAGGTGAATCTTTCACTTAATTTTTTATGCTCTTTGAAACATTAAACAAGGATAACTTTATCCTGTTTAATGTGCTGGTGTGGCATCACAGGATAAGCACTGGACTTCTAGTTTGGTTTGAACTACAAGGTTGATGGTTCAAACCTACCAGCTGCTCCTGGAAAACCCTATACAGGGTCACTGTGAATCAGAACTGACTCCACAGCACTTAACAACAGCAACCTTTATCTTGGCACATCTGTAACCTCCTCTACAAGTGAATAATGAAGGGATTTCCTGTAGTATTATTGTTCTCTGTACCTTGTAACTTCTTTAAAGAAGTGACTGAAGAAACTAATTGGGTGTTGGTATTGACCAGATTAATACTCAGAATTGATTGGTGAGATATTAACAATTTATTTGAAATTCTTGATGGTATGTATCAGTTTAAGTATTGTCAAAGGAAATGGATTAACTTTAGTAAATTCCAGAGGAGCCTTTTTTTTTTTTTTTTTTTAGTTTTTATTGTGGATTGAGTGATAGTTTACATGGGAGAACATCAGCTTTACATCCATCCTATTGTATTTGGTTTTATTGCAATGATTACAGTCTCCTCCATGCATCATCAAACAACAAAAGGGTACACCCCACAAGCCTGCCACCAGGCCACCAGCATACAGACACTTTCCCTTCCTGATTCCAAAGTTCCCAGCTACTCCATCCCTCCACATCATCATCATCTCTATCTCCATCTCTGGCATCACTGCTTTTCTGGATAGGATCCCCACACTCAGCTCTTCTCCCTTGATGGTCCCAGGGATCTCTGCTCCTGCATTACAGAATCAACCATTCCCCTCCTTTTGTTACAAAACATCTACATTTATGTTTCTAAGACTCACAGTCAGTCCTGATAGCAATTATTCACTATTGAACCACAAGGGTCTTATCCCCATCTCCTTTCATCAGCCCTGTCCAGACAGGTTGGACACCACTCATTGGAGATTCTACCTTCTCCTGCACCCTCTGGAACTAGGCTCCCTCTTGAAAAACTTGTAAGCTAGTCACTTCTTGCCTTTGGAGCCCCCCCCCCCCCCCCATTTTGGGTAACCAATGTCTAAGTTGCCCATCCCTGTACTGAGGGGTTGGGAATGATCCTCGTTGTAAAGATTCATTCCCTCTTTTGAGCTACTACATCCATAAACATAGGTCAAGTTCATCAAATTGTTGTGGATTACTCTTTTTTTCCCTCTTCTTTCTTCTAGTTGAGTTCTTGTCATCCAGCCATTGAAGCCAGGTGAAGTGCATACTATCTGCAAGTATTGTGTTCTTGTGTATCTCCCCTCACTTCGTATCATCTGGACACTTCACTCTCTGCTCTAGTCCTCTGTGGCCATGTCCCTGTCCCTGGGTTCAGGAGTGCTCAGGTCTTGCCATACTGCTGGCCAACCAGGTCTGACCCCAGGTAGACAGGAGTCTATTGAATGTGGTTGGACTTAGTTTACAACTTCATTGCTGTTTTCCCCCCACTTCCCCTTATCGGTGACCATCGTGGTCACTAGCAGGACCACATGCCTACTCATGTATTCCCCTTGAGTCTCAGTCTTGGAAGTGGGTTTTTCCTGAGGGAACTCAACTGCTTGCCTTGATGAAAAGCCATAGTTTTTTTTTGTGTTTTTATATATTCATAGTTTTAATACACTGCTTTTGGTATACTTATAAGAAGACATATACACTTTTGGTATACTTATAAGAAGACATATACACATAGTGTATAGTATACACTAGTAAAACATAGATGAAAAACATTTTAAAACATTATTTAGTAATAAATTGATAACAAAAGATCATCAATGACCTTAAGGTATAGAAAGAAGCATTTTTGCAAAAAAAACAAAGGGAGGTTAACAAGAAAATATTAAATTAAATAGATTTCTTAGATGTGTAAATCTAAGATGATATAATTTGAAATGGTTAGGAATAAAGTTATTTCTAGAATAGCCTTGGTTTTAATTAGTCAAGATAAACACTAACCACACACTAACTTGATAAACACAATAAACTTTATTTGATGTACAAGTGGGAGAGTTTTGAAACTGTTTAAAATAAATGATTAATGGAAATAATATTCAAGTCATTTTTTGATTAATGTAGTTTAAGGACATGTCAGAGACGTAAGCCATGCTATGCTGAGGTAGAAGTGTTTTCCAATGGGCCATCTGATATACTCATATATATTTGAATGTAGAAGTGGGATATATAATACTTGTATTCTTTGTCATCTTATTTCTTTCTAATGGAGAGTCCTGGATTACATCCTATAAAAGCTTTCAGCCTAGCCAAAATTTGGTCAGCTTTTGGTGAATAGGATTTTCCCTAAGTGAAACTAGTAGCACTCAAATAACAGTAATTTATTAGAGTTTGATCCTATAAGACACATAAAATTATTTTCCAGTGGTACATTTATTTCCAACATTTCTTACTTTGCCAACTATGAATCATTTAAGGTTTCAAAGCATAAATAGTATTCTGTCTAGAAATAATTGGATGACCACGTTGATGAGTCCTGTATTTTTGGAACCATTGTGACATGACTTTGGAAAATCTTTTTAAAGACATTTTCTGGGTAACTGGACTAACATTCAATGAAAGAACTCATCATCTTATTTACATAATGTAACAATACACTCATTATATATATGGTATAGCAGAAAAGTATATGATAAAAGATTTTTCTGTTACTTTCAGTGACATTCAAAATAGTAACCCTTATGTTCCTAGAAGTACAAATTTTTAACTCCAAATTGAATAATTTCAAACTGTTTAAAGGATTTTTTTTCTTCAAAATCCAAGCTGATTTTTCAAATGTAAATATATACTATCCACCTCATTTAAGAATTCAGTGGAACTTGATCAGATTTATTTGTTTGCTTATTCATTCATTTGTTAAGGAGCATTTGATCCCTTTCCATTTTTGGTTCCACAACTGTCTGTCAGTTTGTCACTTTATCGTACTGTGGTGGCTTGTGAGTTGCACCAACAGTGAAGACCAGTCAATAGTACTATTATTTAAACTTACAAACCAACCACTAAAGCCAGTGAGGATGTAATAGAAGAATTCTACCAACTTCTTCAATCTGAAATTGATCAAACATGCAATCAAGATGTATTGATCATTACTGGTGATTGGAATACAAAGGTTGGAAACAAAGAGGAAGCATAAGTAGTTGGAAAATATGGCCTTGGTGATAGAAATGATGCTGGAGAACACATGATAGAATTCTGCAAAATCAATGATTTCTTCATTTCAAATACCTTCTTTCGACAGCATAAGAGATGATTATAAACATGGACCTTGCCAGATGGAATACACAGAAATCAAATTGACTATGTCTGTGGAAAGAGATGATAGAAAAGCTCTATATTATCAGTAAAAACAAGGCCAGGGGCAGATTGTGTAACAAATTGTCAACTGCTTATATGCAAATTCAAACTGAAGCTGAAGAAAATGAAAACAAGTCCACGAGAGCTAAAATATGACCTTGAATATATTCCACCTGAATTTAGGGATCATCTGAAGAACAGATTTGATACATTAAACACTAAAGACAGAAGACCAGAAGAGTTGTGGGATGACATCAAGAACATTATACAGGAAGAAAGCAAAAATTCATTAAGAAGACAAGAAAGAAGGAAAAGGTCAAAATGGATGTCAGAAGAGACTCTGAAACTTGCTCTTCAGTGTAGAAATGCTAAAGCAAATGGAAGAGATGAGGTGGTCCAAGAGTTGAATAGAAAATTTCAAAGGTCAGCTCAAGAAGATGAAGTCAAATATTACAACAAAACATGCAAAAATCGGAAGTCAGAAAACCAAAAAGGAAGAACACACTCAGCATTTCCCAAGCTCAGGGAACTGAAAAAAAAAAAAAAAAATTCAAGCCTTGAGTTTCATTATTGAAGGATTCTCTGGGCAACTTATTGAATGATGCAGAAAGCATCAAGAGAAGATAGAAGGCATACAGAGTCACTGTACCAAAAGGAAGTGGTTGATGTTTAACCATTTCAAGAGGTAGAATATAGTTAAGAGCCAATGATACTGAAGGAAGAAGTCCAAGGTGCGTTGAAGGAATTGGCAAAGAACAAGGCACCAGGAATTAATGGAATAAAAATTGAAATCTTTCAAGAAAGTGAGGCAGCACAGGAGACACTCACTCATCTCTGTGATGAAATTTGGAAGAAAACTATCTGGCCGACTGATTGGAAGCGATCCATCCTTGTGCCCATTCCAAAGAGAGGTGAACCAATGGAATGCGGAAATCATCGGACAATCTCTTTGATATCCCATGCAAGTAAAGTTTTACTTAAGATAATACAGAAATAGCTGCAAGCATACATTGACAGAGAACATCCAGAGGTTCAAGCCAGATTCAGAAGAGACCATGGAACAAAGCACATGATTGCTGATGTCTGATGGATCTTGGCTGAAAGTAAAAAAATATCAGAAAGATGTTTACCTGAGCTTTATTGACTACGCAAAGGCTTTCGATTGTGTGGATCATGACATGCTTTGCACAACATTGAGAAGTATGAGTATTCCGGAACAATTAATTGTGCTCATGATGAATCTGTACATGGACCAAGAGGCAGTTGTTTGAACAGAACATTGGAACACTGAATGTTTTAAAACTAAGAAACGTGTGCTACAGGGTTGTATTCTTTCACCATACTTATTCAACCTTTATGCGGAGCAAATAATCTAAGAAACTGGGTTATATGAAGAAAAGTGTGGCAACAGGATTGGAGGAAGAATCATTAACAACCTGTGATATGCAGATGATATAACCTTTCTTGCTCAAAGTGGACTTAAAATATTTACTGATGAAGATCAATGACCACAGCCTTTGGTATGGATTGCATCTCAATGTAAAGAAAACAATCACCACTGGATCAATAAACAACATCCTTATCAACAGAGAGAAGACTGAAGTTTTCAAGGAATTCATTCTTCTTGGATCAACTATTAACACTCATGGAAGCAGCAGTCAAATCAAATGACATATTGCATTAGACAAATCTGTTGCACAAGACCTTTTTAAAAGTGTTGAAGAGCTAAGACTTCAATTTGAGGACTAAGGTGCACCTGACCCAAGCCATGGTATTTTCAATAACCTCATATGCACACAAAAGCTGGACAGTAAATAAGGAAGACCATAGAAGAATTGATGCTTTTGAGTTATGGTGTTGGAGGACAATATTGAAAGTGCCATGGGCTGCCAAAAGAACAATGAGATCTGTGTTGGAAGAAGTGCAGCTAGAGTGCTCCTTGGAAACCAGGATGGCCAAACTTCATCTTTCATACTTTGGACATGTAGTCAGGAGGGACCAGTCGCTGGAGAAGGATATCAGGTTTGGTAAGGTGGACGGTCAGAGAAAAAGAAGATGGATTGGCAAAATGGCAGCATCAGTGGGCTCAAGCATGGCAACAATTGTGAGGTTGGCCCAGAACCAGGCAGTTTCCTTCTGTTTGCAGAGCGTTGCTGTGAATTGGTAACGACTCGATAGCACCGAACAACAACAATATCACTTTTTGGTTATTTAAAATAAGGCAGCTACAAATGTTGTATTGTTATTAGAGTTGCATAGTCATGTAAATTAACTAATAATCATTAGATTTACAGTTAAAATGGGCAAATTTGATGGTATGTAAACAATAACTCAATAATTATTTTTTTAAAAGCAGGCAGTGCTAATTATAGCTAAGTTCCCTGTTACTGTTGTTAAGTGCTGTCGAGTTGGTTCTGATTCTTAGTGGCCCTTTGTAGGGTTTTTGAGGAGTGGCTGGTGGGTGTTAATTGCTGACCCTGTGTTTCACAGTCCAGTGCTGGTCCTCTAATACCACACCAGGAGTCCAAGTCAATCACTTGAAAGATGTTAAGACTTTCTTGCTCTAGTATATTCTGATCCCTTACTTTATCAATATCTGACATTTCACCATTGAAGGCTTATTATTCGAGTTATGGTCTTGACCACACTTAAAAACTTAAAATGTCATTGGGAAGGACAACATATGAGGCCTACTCATTTTCTTGTTGGAAAGAGGCCTACAAATCAATAAATTGTGAATGAATTTGAAAGTACATAATTGAATATAGTATACAGGATTACTTGACAGGGAATAGAACACAAAAATATGTTTTTAAGATTCAGAGCAGTGGAACTTCTCAAGAACAGATGTGAATTGACTACCCTGGAAGTGCTAGTTCATGGGAGAATGCAATAGCTTCTGGAGAAAAGAATCAAAAATGGTGCTGAGAGTTAGTCTCCTCACAGAACTTTACTCTGCTGTAGAATTTAGCTTGAACTTTTCTTCAGGCACTAATACAGCACAGCTCATATATCATATGTGCATTTCCAAAGAAGAACAAAACTTACCAATTAAACAGTATTTAAGGTAGTATGAAAGGGAAAAGTAGTTTGGATAATCTAAGGAAAAAGGGTTCAGAATATCTTAGTGATGCAGAATGCCTAGCTAGGTTTTTAAGTTTTATGCTACGTGTTTGAATTTCTAAGGGTTCATTTTGCGAACAAATATTCCAGTATTGTAGCTCTTTTGACTGTATAGTGAATTATGTGAATTAGTGAATTAACAGTGTTTCTGGTGACATCTGGCACTGCTGACTGTGGTGCCCTTTAAGGTCCAGTTCAGGCCACTTTTTACACTGTTGAAATTGCCTCCTCCAGGTCACCTATCTTTTAATAAAATTGTTTCCCTCATTACAAACAAAAGCTGGATCTAAATATTTAGCTGGAAGCTTGGAACTACTGGGCAACTCTTTCTAGTTTTCTGTATTTGCTATATCTGGGTTTTGATTAATATTTCTAAAATAAGCACAAGAAACTGTAATGTACAGGGAATTACTTTCCCACAAGTCTCCCTGTTACCATTCCATTGAAGCTAAGTTAGGGTGGGCCAGCAGATGAGTTATTCATCTGCTGCTGGGAAGAAATGTCACTCTACTCCTAGGCACCCTGTAGATTTTGACAGATTTTACCAAAACATTTTGTAGATTTTTATTTATTTATTATTTTTAACTTAAAAATACAGAAGACTTGAATGAAATGGATAGAGCTTCAAGAGTCAAAAAATATTCAATTTTGTTGCTCAGCATGCAACATTTTTTCTGTGTTTCAACTATATTGTGAAAGTAGATCTTCATATCTTTTTAATATAGAAGCAGTATTGTACATTGAAAAAAATCATGTAATAGAAGAGTTCAGCTTTCTGTGATTAACTTTTTATAGTTGAAAAAGAACCTTTCCTAATTTTTTTTTTTTAGTTTTTATTGTGAATTCTGTGTTAGTTTATATGGGTGAACATTATCTTTATATTCATCCTATCATATTTTCTTTCATTGCAATAATCACAATCCCCTGCATGCATCATCAAACAACCAAAGGGTTCATTCCACACGCCTGCCCCCCAGCCACCAGCACACAGCCCCTCTCCTTCCCTGAGTCCAGAGTCCCCAGCTGCTCCTTCTGTCTGTGTCATCATCTCTGCCTGCATCCCTAGTGCTGCTGCCTCCTCGGACAGGGTCTCGTGCTTCACTCTTCTCCCTTGATGGTTCCAGGGATCTCTGCTCCTGTACTGCAAAATCTGCTTCTCCCCTCTTTTATTACCAAACATTTACATTTACCTTTCCAACACTCACTGTTAGACCCTATTGAACCACAGAGTCCTTTCCCCTTCACCTTTTATCAACCCCCCTCCAAACAGGTTGGAAACAATTCAGTAGAGATTCTACCTTTCCCTGTTAGGTTCCCTGTTGAAAGCTTGTAAGCCAGTCACTTCTTGCCTTTGTAATCCCCCAATTTTGGGTAACCAATATCTAAGCCCCCCATCCCTGTCAACCCTGTGTACCATTGGGGTGGTAATGATTTTCACTGTAGAGATTTGTCCACTCCTTTGTCATACTGCATTCACAAGCACAGGTCAGATTCATCCACTTGTAGTGGGTTGCTCCTTTTTAAATTATTTTCCTCTTCATTTCTTCCTCTGGTCATGTTCTGATCATCCAGCCATAGATGCCAGGTCAAATGGGTACTATCTGCAAGTGTTTGTGTTCTTGTGCATCTCCCCTTACTTCATATCAGATGGATGCTTCACACTCCATTCTAGTCCTCTGGGGCCATGTCTCTGTCCCTGGGCCCAGGAGTCCCCAGGTCTCTTCATACTGCTGGTTAATCAGGTCTCAATCCAGGTTAATAGGAGTCTA
The DNA here is from genome assembly GCF_000296735.1 of Chrysochloris asiatica. Lineage (NCBI taxonomy): Eukaryota > Metazoa > Chordata > Mammalia > Afrosoricida > Chrysochloridae > Chrysochloris > Chrysochloris asiatica. The sequence continues at coordinate 1,282,423 of NW_006408792.1, forward strand.
TTGAATGTGGTCAAGGAGCTCTGGTAACGTAGTGGTTGTAGTGGTTATGAATCAGGCTGCGAACCTCAAGGTCAGCAGTTCGAAACTATCAGCTGTTCCATGGGAGAAAGATGAGGCTTTCTGCTCCCATAAATGAGTCAGAACCAACTCCACAGCACATAACAACAACAACAACATTGAATGTGGTTGGACTTAGTTCACAATTTCATTGTTGTTTTTTCCCCACTTCCTCTTATTGGTGACCAACTTGGTCAGCAGCAGGACCATATGTCTGTTAGTGTATTACATTTGAGATTCAGTTTTGGAAGGGGTTTTGCCTTGAGGGGATCTGACTACTTGCCTTGATGGCTCCCTGGGGATAAACTTGTTTATTCTTGTAGTAGTCAGTTGGACTGCTGTTATTGTTTTTGATTTTTCTGCTGGTCTTTCTTTCAAGATGTATCTTCTTTTCTTCTATCTGCTCCACACTGGTCTGCTTGTCATTTCAAGTGGAAATGTCCCACCTTAGAAGATTCTGGATTGGGATCAGGATTCCACCTATGGTCTTGTGCAGTGCTAAGGCTCTGCATGGAACCTCCTTCACTGGGCAAGGCTAGTCCCATTTTAGGTATTCCAATCAGTTATAAGCTGAAGATGGACTTACAAGCTTTCTCTGGTGATGTTTCTGACTATTCCTCTCTCTCCCCTTCAAGTGTCTATTTTACAATAGTAGATTAGGGAAACCAAGATTCAAAAGGCAGCCAAACATCTTAACATCATTTCCCCGCTTTTACCCATTCAAACCATGCCTCAATATTTGTATCCCCAGGTTCTGTTGTTCCATGTTTGTGCTTATGTCATTATTTACCTCTGTCCTATTTACCCCATGTAAACCTGCCTAGCTATTCTCCCATCTACCTTATTTTTCTTTTCCCCTTCCAGTGTATGCACCACCGCTCCCCTAGCACACAAACTATCCTGTGTTTATTCTATACCCTGTGTTCCATTATCATGTGCCTATTCCCTATGCGGTGCTCCACCTACCCTTTCCTCCCCCTCACCCCACCCCATACATCTGGTAACCAACAACAACAACAACAAATAATAATAATAAAAGATAAATTTCCCCTCCTTTTAGTGTGGGTGATTTTTCTTAATCTTTTACAATAATGGACCTATGCCATAGTTCTCCTTTTGTGAATGATTTTACTAAGCATAATGTCCTCAAGGTTCATCCATGTTATGTGGTGGCTTGCTGCTTCCTTGTTATTCTTCAGGGTAGCATAATATTCCATTGTGTGTATGTACAAAGTTTGTTTATCCATTCTTCCATAAATGGGTACTTAGGCGGTCCCCACCTTTTTGCTACTGTGAATAGTGCTGCTATGAACATTGGTGGGCATATATCTACTTACGTTATTGCTCATATTGCTTGTGGATAAATATCAAGTAGAGGAATTTCTGGATCACAAGGTATCTCTATTTCCAAACTTCTGAGGAAATGCCATATTGTTTTCCACAGTGGCTGGACCATTTTGCATTCCCACCTGCAATGTAGCAGGGTCCCAGTCTCTCCACATCCTCGCCAAAATTTACTGTCTACTTTTTTGATCTTTGTTATTATTGCTGGTGTGAGATGATATATCATTGTTGTTTTGATTTGCATCTCTCTAATGGCTAGTGATCAGGATCATTTCTTCATATGTTTGTTGGCTGCCCAGATCTCTTCCTTGGTGAAGTGTCCGTTCATGTCCTGTGCCCATTTTTTAATTGGGTTATTTGTCCTTTTCTTGTAGAGGTGTTATAGATTCTAACATATTTTAGAAATCAGTCCCTTGTCTGATGTGTCTTTGCAAAATATTTTTTTCCATTCTTTGGGCTCCTTTTTTACTCTTTTGATGAAGTCTTTTGATGCACATAAGTTTTAATTTTTCGAGTGTCCCATTAATCTATTTGGTCTATTTTTATTTGTGTAAGTTTCAAAATGTTTGGTACTCTGTGTATGTCTTGTATCAGAGCTCTCAGAGTTTTCCCTATTTTTTTATTGATGACCTTTGTGATTCTTGGATTCACATTTTGGTCTTTAATCCATGCTGAGTTAGTTTTTGTGTAAGGCCTGAGGTAAAGGTCTTGTTTCAGCCTTTTGCGTGTCGCTTTCCAATTCTTCCAGCACCATCTGTTGAACAGACCATCTCCTCCCCATGCAATATACTTAGGTACTTTGTCAAAAATCAGTTGACTGTATGTAGATGAGTTAATTTCTGTATTCTCAATTCTGTTCCATTGATCAATGTATCTTTCATTATACCAGTTGTTGTTGTTGTTAAGTACCGTGGAGTCGGTTACGACTCATAGCAACCCTGCACAGGGTTTCCGAGGCTGTAAATCTTTATGGGAGCAGAATGCCTCATCTTTCTCCTGCAGAACTGCTGGTAGTTTCCAACTGCTGACCTTCAGGTTAGCAGCCCAATTCGTAACCACTACACTAACAGAGCTCCTTTCATTATACCAGTACCAGGCGGTACAAGGCCATTTTGACCACGGTAGCCATGTAGTAAATTTTGAAATCAGACAGTGAGAGGCTTCTCACCTTTGTATTCTTCTTAAACAGTGCTTTGCTTATCCTGGTCTCTTTCCCTCCCATATAAAGTTTGTAATTGTTTTCTCCATCTCTTTGAAGAACGTCGTTGGAATCTGGATTGGGATTGCATTATATGTGTAAATTGCTTTGGGTGGTATTGACATTTTCACAATGTTAAGTCTTCCTATCCAGGAGCGTGATATAGTCTACCATTTTTGTAGGTCTCTTTTGGTTTCCTGTAGTAGTGTTCTATAGTTTTCTTTGTATAGGTCTTTTGTTTCTTTGCTTATATTTATTCCTAGATATTTTATTCTTTGGGTGGATATTGTAAATGGTATTATTTTTCTAATGTCCTTTTCAGCACTATCGTTAGTTGTATAGAGGAATCCAACTGGTTTTTGGATGTTGATCTTATACCCTGACACTTTGCTTTATCCTCCAATGAGGTCTAGTAGCTTTTTAACTGAGTCTTTGGGGATTTCTATGTATAGGATCATATCATCTGTAAATAGAGAGAGTTTTACTTCCTTTTTGCTAATTCAGATGTCTTTCATTTCCATATCTTACCATATAGCTCTGGTTAAGAATCCCAGCACAATATCGAATAGGAGTGGTGACAAAAGTCATCCTTGTCTGGTTCCTGTTCGCAGAGGAAAGGCTTTCAGTTTCTCTCCATTGAAAGTAATGTAGACTGTTGGTTTTGTATGTATGCTCTTGATTATGTTAAGGAATTTCCCTTCAATTTCTACTTTGTTGAGTGTTTTAATCAGGTATGGATGTTGGATTTTGTTAAATGCCTTTTCTGCATCAATCAATATGATCATGCGGTTCTTTTCTTTTTTCTTATTGATATGGTGGATTATATTGATTGTTTTTCTAATGTTGTACCATCCTTGCTTCCCTGCTATGAATGCCACTTGGATGTGATGTATTATTATCTTTTTGATGTGTTGCTGGATTCTGCTGGCTAAGATTTTTTTGAGAATTTTTTCATCTATGTTCCTGAGGAATATTGGTCTATAATTTTCTTTTTAGTGGTGTCCTTCCCTGGTTTTGGTATGAGGGTTATGCTTGCTTTATAAAATATATTAGGATATTTTCCATCCTCCTCTATAGTCAGAAATATTTTGAGTAGAATTGGTGACAACTCTTCCCTCAATGCTTGGTAGAACTCACCAGTGAAGCCATCTGGGCCTGGACTTCTTTTGGTTGGGAGTTTTTTGATGACCTGATCAATTTCTTCTATTGCTATGGGTCTTTTCAACTCTTCTACTTCACTGTGTGTAAGTTTAGGTGGGTCATGTTTATCTAAAAATGTATTAATCTCTTCTAAGTTTTCAAATTTGTTGGAGTACAACTTTTCATAGTATTCTGCTATTATCCTTTTGATTTCCTTTGATTCTGTTGTGACATCACTCATGTGGTTTCTAATGCATGTTATTTGTGTCTTCACCCTCTTTTCTTTTGTTAGGTTTGCCAATTTTATTAATACTTTCAAAGAACCAGCTTCTTGTCCTGTTGATTTTTTCTATAGTTTTTCTGTTTTCTATTTCATTTATTTCTGTTCTAATCTTTATTATTTCTTTTCTCTTGATGACTATAGGTTCTCTCTGTTGGTATGTTTCTAGTTGCTGTAGATGTCATGTTAATGTTTTAATTTTGTAAAACGACAGTGGAAAAACTCCATATCATCAATCAAAACAAGGTCAGGGGCAGCTTGTTGAACAGATCATCAATTGCTCAAATGTAAATTCAGGCTGAAGCTGAGAAAATGAAAACAATCCATGAGAGCCAAAATATTAAATTAAATATATCCCACCTGAATTTAGAGATCATCTGAAGAATAGATACAATACATTAGACACTAAAAGCAAAGACTGGTGGAGTTGTGAGATGACATACAGGAAGAAAGCAAAAAGTCAATGAGAAGACAAGAAAGAAGGAAAAGACCAAAATAGATGTCAGAAGAAACACTGAAACTTGCTCTCTAGTGTAGAGATGCTAATGTATCAAAGAAATGAGGAGGTAGAAGAGCTGAACAGAAAATTTCAAAGGTCATCTCCAGAAGTCAAAGTCAAATATTTTAATGAAATGTGCAAAGACCTGGAATTAGAAAACCAAAAAGGAAGAACATGTTCAACATTTCTCAAGCTTGGGTAACTGAAGAAAAAATACAAGTCTCGACTTTTGTTATTGAAGGTATCTCTGGGCAAATTATTGAATGATGCAAAGAGCATCAGAAGAAGATGGAAGGAATATACAGAGTCACTGTACCAAGGGAAATGGTCAATATTCAACCATTTCAAGAGGTAGCATATTACTGAAAGCCAATGATACTGAAGGAAGAAGTCCAAGGTGCATTGAAGGAATTGGCAGAGAACAAGGCACCAGGAATTGATGGAATACAAATTGAAATCTTTCAAGAAAGTGAGGCAGCACCGAAGGCACTCACTCATCTATGCCAAGACATTTGGAAGACAACTACCTAACCAAATTTTTGGAAGAGACCCATATTTGTACCCATTCCAAAGAGCAGTGACCCAACGTAGTGCAAAGTCTTTCAATTGTGTGGATCCTGACAAGCTATGGACAACATTGTGAAGTATGATTATTCCAGAATGCTTAATTGTGCTCAGGAGGAACCTGTACATAGACCTAGAAACAGTTGTACAAACAGAACAAGGGAACACAGAATGGATTAAAATTAGGGAAAGTGTATGATAAGGTTGTGTTCTTTCACCATATTTATTCAATCTATATGCTCAGCAAATAATCCAAGAAGCTGGCTTCTATGAAGAAAAACATGGCATCAGGATTGGAGGAAGACTCATTAACAACTTACAATATGCAGATGATACAACCTTGCTTGCTGAATGTGAAGAGGACTTAAAAGACTTACTGATGAAGATCAAACACCACAGCTTTCCATATAGATTGCATCTCAATGTAAAGTAAACAAAAATTCTTACCACTGGACCAATAAACAACATTCTTATTAATAGATAAGTGATTGAAGTTGTCAAAGATTTCATTTTGCTCAGATCAACCATCAACACTCATGGAAGCAGCAATCCTGAAATCAAATGACATATTGCATTAGGCAAATCTGCTGTACTAGACGTTTTTAAAGTATTGAAGAGCAAAGATGTCTGTTTGAGGACTAAGGTGCACCTTATTTAATTCACAGTATTTTCAATAACTTCATATGGATACAAAAGTTGGACGATGAATAAGGAAGATCATAGAAGAATTGATGCATTTGAGTTATGATATTGGAGGAGAATATTGAAAGTACCATAGGCTGCCAAAAGAACAAATAGATTTGTGCTGGATGAAGTACAGTCCAAGTGCTCCTTGTAAATCAGAATAGCCAGATTTCATCTTTAATACTTCAGACATATTGTCAGGAGGGACCAGTCACTGGAGAAGGGTATCATGTTTGGTAAGGTGGAGAGTCAGAGAAAAAGAGGAAGACCTTCAGTGAGATGGATGAGCAAAGTGGAAGCATCGATGGGTTCAAGTGTTGCAATGATTGTGAGGTTGGCCCTGGACTGGGCAGTGTTTCATTGTTTGCGTAGGGTCTGTATGATTTGGTACCGACCGATGGCACCTAACAACAACAACAACATTCCAATTTTGAAACACTGGATTGGTGCTTGCAACTGCCTATCTCTGAATTTACTGTTGTAAAAGGAAAATAGACCATTATTTAGGAAAAGCCTTTTGTTTTGTTGTTAATAGTGCAGATAAATGGTATACTAGCTGACAAATTACTCTGAAACTTATGTTGTTGTTATGTGCCATTGAGTGATTCTAACTCATAACCACCTTGTGGTTAGCAGTCCAGTGCTTATCCTGCAGCACTACAATAAGATGGAATAATTATGGAGGTTCAGATTGTTCAATGTTATAATATTTTCATACAATGGTCTTTTTATGTTTAAAAACATGGTGATATACACTCTGAGAACACTTGAATCTTCACTAATTTAAAGCTATGAATTTATCTTAAGTTATGCTTTTATAGACATCAATATTTTCTGAGGTCATGTAAGTATCCTTTCTTATCCTTTGTCTCATGAATGGGTCTCAAAATTAAGTTGCTCACTAAAATATATTATATTTGGCAGAGATTGTTAAATGTTCAGATCCCTGAACACCACTGCAATATTTTCTGACTTAGCAATGTTGCATATAGCCTGTATTTTAAATAATTACCTGAGGTGACTATGGACTAGGTGGTCAGAGAAACACTGTTCTAAAGCCTAGACTAATTTGACGGGATAACTAGAACTGTGTGGTGGCATTTTTATGAGTTGTTGTTTTTGTTAGGTGTCATCGAGTGAGCACCGACTCATAGTGACCTTATGCACAGCAGAATGAAACACTGCCCAATGATCCTGGGCCAACCTCACTACTGTTGCCACGCTTGAGTCTATCGATGCTGCCAGTTGGCCAGTCCATCTCATTGGGTGTCTTCCTCTTTTTCTCTGACCCTCCACCTTACCAAACATGATATCCTTCTCCAGCAACTTGTCCCTCCTGACAATATGTCCGAAGTATGAGAGACGAACTTTGACCATCTTGGCCTCCAAGGAGCACTCTGTTTGCACTTCTTCCAACATAGATCTTTTGGTTCTTTTGGCAGTCCATGGCACTTTCAATAGTCTCCTCCAACAACATAACTCAAAAGCACCAATTCTTCTATAGTTTTCTTTATTCACTGTCCAACTTTCACATGCATATGAGGTTATTGAAAATACCATGGTCTGGGTCAGGTGCACCTTAGTCCTCAAGCTGACATCTTTTGTTCTAAGATGATGTGCTCTGGATCCAGTAATTCTAGGTAAATTTTTATTTATTGTTTTTATGAGTAGAGCCATTTTTTTTTTTTTTTTAATGAGTAGAAGCCTCTTTCCTTTACACTAACAACTAAACACTTATCTTAGACCAATAACTTTTTAAGCATAATTTCTGTTCTGTGCACTGATAATTTGTTTCAGTTACATACTACATTTTTCTCTGTTTTGGGTTGAATTGTGACCAAATCCAGTAGGTTTGGTCATAGGATAGCCATAAATGGTTAGGTTTTGGTCATGTTTTTCTGGCTTTGATCAAGAAGACTGTGTGGATAGGAGCCAGTATTTTGAGCAGAGTAGGCATACAGTAAATATTTGTTGAATAGATGGTAATTTGTTAGCTGAGATATAAGCCAAAAACAAATCCACTGCCATTGAGTCAATTCCAACTCATAGTGAGCTTATATAGAGTTTTGGAGGCTATTGATATTTATAGGAGCAGAAAGGCTCTTCTTTCTCCCATGGAGTATCTGGTGAATTTGAACCAACAGCCTTGAGGTTATCATTCTAGTGCTTATTCTACAGTGCCACCAAAGTTTACATAGCTGAGATATAGGCTATGACAATGTTTGATCCTTTTTTTTTTATTGTAATGAGCAATAAATAATTATGAGTGAACAGCACCCTATGAAGTCCAGTGAAGCTTAAGATGATGTGCTCTGGATCCAGAAATTCTGGGTAAAATCTGACTTTATTACTGAGTGCCTTTAAGTAAGTTATTTAACCTTTCTATATCTCAGCTTTCTAACCAGATAATTGGGTCTGCATCTAATTTTTTCTACTTTATAGATTGTCATGAGCATTACATAAAGCAGTTAGAACAGTGCATAGTATATATTTCTTAGTATTAGTGCTGCTGAAACAGAAATACTACAAATCGGTGGAGTTGATGCCATAAATTTATTTTTTCACAGTTTTGGAGCCTAGAAGTCCAAATTCAGTCACTGTCTATAAAGAAAGGTTATCTCTCTATGTCAGTTCTAGGGGAAGATCATTGTCTCTTTCAGTTTTGGGTCCTCAGTTCCTTGGTGATCTTCATGAGGCATTTATTTTCCACATTTTTCCTTGCTTATGAGCCTAATCTGTTCCTTTTATTTCTTGTGGCAGTTAAGGTTTTGTTTCATCTTGGTTGGGCCAAGGATTCTCAGTGCTTTGGCAGTTAAGAAATGATAACCCCCCCATGATGAGATCTGCTATAGGCAGTCAATCAACTGAAAAGAAGTTTCTTCATGGATGTGGTCTGCTCCCAAGATATGTGGATGCTGTGTAAAAACTATCTTGCTTTTTGCTGGCTCTGATCTTGCATCTGGTTTATCATATGACTTCTGGTTGCTTGAACTTGAGCCAACAGCTTACACTATTGCCTACCAATCCTGACACCTTAACTACTAATCTTGAATTAGTTCCCCTCTGAAGCAAGAAGCCTGCCTTCTGACTTGCCCATCTTGAGCTCCTCAGTCTCTGCAGCTATGTGACTCAGGAGAAGCCTCAAGCTTGACATCTGACTCATAGACTTAGAATGTGTTCAACTCAGCAACTGTGGGAGTTTTTCCCTAGATACAAACCTCTCTGCATATATACATATATAAGCTTCATTAGTTTTGCTTCTCTAGAGAAGCCAGTCTAAGATATTTGGTAGCAAGAGTGGTTCTAGAGAAACAAAGTAATAAGGATGGGTTTTCTAAGTTGGTTCTCAAGTCTAGCTAGTTTTAATGGCACTGATAATTCTGCTTCCATTAATAAAGAGGGTGTTGCTAATCCATGCCATGAGGTGGCAATAAGAAAAATGTTACCACAGGTAGGTCAAGTACTGGTGACATGCAAGACCCTGGGTGATCATGTGTTTGATACTGTTATGCAATTTTGTCAGGGTGAGAAGTATATGGAAGATGGTTGGTTGGCCCTACTGATAAACAACTAAATGGTAAAGGAACAAGACCAGCTCAGGGATTCAGAATTACAGCTTGTGCCCTGAAAGAAACTCTTATTTCTTGCAGTATCAGACTTGATGTTGCTTAAAACCAAGCCCAGAGTCTTATCAGAAAAGCTGAATTACAATGTCTATTAAATACTCAATCTAAAATGATGTCTGTTGTTAAAGTGAGGGCACTGTTTGGGGAGAAATGGGATCCTGAACCTTGGAATGGCAATGTATGTATGGATAATTAGAAAGTTGGGGAAACTGGACCCATAAATTCTGATGACTCATTCTTGCCAATAGCACCAGCCCTCCCATCATGAAGATATTACTCCATTTTTGTCCCTTATCAGTAAAACCATTATCCTGTATGCCCACATCTGATGAGATTAATCCAACTGTACCTACTGAAATGGTGCCTGAGACATTGCATGGGAATCATCTGAGGCAGATGCTTTACAAGAAATTTCTGAATGCTCCCAAGAAACACCACCAGCACCAACTATTGCATCTAGACCTATAACTAGACTTAAGTCCCAAAACGTGATGTGCACATTTTGACCTAGAAAGAGGTATGCTAAAAGAATTGCTTGGTTTTTCTAATATGTACAAACAGAAGCCTGGAGAAAATGGGAATGGCTAGTAAGGATGTGGGATAATGGTACAAAGAACATAAAATTGGATAAAACTAAATTTATTTATATGACTATTAAGCAAAAATTATTTGTTCAGGGTTTCAACTTGAGAGGTTATTAAATGATCTAATATCTTATTTGCTTGGTTCACTGAAGCATGGATTTCATAGTGGCAAATGGTAAATCAAACAGAAGTATCAGACCTACTATGATATACTATAGAAGAAAGTATTGAAAGGCTTAGGGAAATTGACATGTTAAAGTGGGTTTATCAGGATAGATCTATAAAGTCACACATGAAGTTCCTAAAGGACACAACTTTGAACACAATTGTGAGGAACACATTTGTGAAGGGAGCCCCAGCATCCTTAAAGACTGCTGTTATTGCTGTTTTATGTAAGTCAGATTTGACAGAAAGAATAGCTTAATTGAATTAAGACACCTAGGAGTCCTGGCGTGGCACTGTAGGATAAACACTGACCTTCAAACTATGATGTTGGTGGTTCAAACACACCAGCTGTTCCTCAGAAACCCTATATAGAGTTGCTATGAGTTGGAACCAACTTGATGGCACTTAGCAACAATAACAACTATAGTGGGACTCATTGGACCTTGATGTGGTAGGAGTCAAATTATAGCACTTAATCAACAAAGACAAGATGGGCATGGTTACAGTAAGGGAGAACAGTCAAAGTAATAACCAGAATAGTTTGGTTTGTATGGAATTATTGTGTGAGTTATTTTGGCTGTATGTCTCAAAGAGTGAAATGGATAGGAAAACTTCTAAATATTCACTTGATCTTTATTTAGCAGAATTTTAGTTCGAACAAATAGCAGTTTAACTTGACCTTCCAGAATAAGAGTTACAGCCCTTCAATCAACTCCCAGACTTGAGCCAGTTTACAGATCCATATTTCCTTGAATTAAGAAGAGACCAGGTCCCTTCCCCAGAGGGATCAATGACCTTTACAAGAGTGCCTGATCATTGGGAAAAAGGAAATCTCAGACTTTGGCGTTTTAGTAAATACTGACTCTGAATTAACACTAATTCCAGAAAATCCAAAATGTCACTGTGCCCCACTAGTCAAAGTGGGAACAAAAGAAGGTCAACATATTGATGGAGTCTTAGCTCAGGTCCATCTCACAGTGAGTCAACTGGGTCCCTAAAACCATCCTGTAATGTTTTACCCAGTTCCAGAAAGAATAACTGGAATTCACATCCTCAGCAACTGTCAGAACCCCCATATTGATCCCTAGCATGTGGAATAAGGACTATTATGGTAGGAAAAGCCAAGTGGAAGCCAGTAGAAACACTACCTAGAAAAACAGTTAACCAAAAGCAATACCACATTCCTGGAGAGATTGCATAGATTAGTGCCACCATCAATGACTTGAAGATACATGGGTGGTGATTTCTACCACATCCCCAGTTAACTTGCTTATTTAGCAAACTGCAAAGCCATTTGAACTACAAGGTTGGTGATTCAAGCTCACCAGCTGCTCCTTGGAAACCCTATACAGGGTTGCTATGAGTCAGAACCAACTCGACTGCACATAACAACAACAACAACAACAACAAATAAAAAAAAACAAACCCCAAACATACAGGTCTTAGAGAATGACAGTGGATTGTCATAAAATTAACCAGGTGGTAATTTCAATTGCATCTGCTGTTCCAGAAGTGGTTTCATTGCTTAAGAAAATTAATAGAGCTCCTGGTACCTGGTATACAGCTATAGATCTGGTCAATGCTTTTTTCTCAATGTTGGTTTCAAAGGATTACCAGAAGCAGTTTGCCTTAGCAGGAAAGAGAAAAAATATACCTTCATCATCCTACCTCAGGGGTATATTAAATCTCCATTGTTGTTGTTAAGCGCTGTTGAGTCAATTCTGACCCATAGTAACCTTATTTAAGGATTTCGAGGAGCAGCTGGTGAGCTTGAACTGCCAACCTTGAAGTTCAAATGGCTTTGCAGTCTAGTGCATTAACCCACAGCACCATACCAGGACTCCAAATCTCCATTTCTATGTCAAAATTTATCCTGCGGGGAATATAAAATTTGCAATTAGAAATTCAGATCAACATTCAGATTTCAGAAATGGATAGTACATTGAATGGGCAAAGGAGTAGATTCAAAGCAATGGAAGCCCAAATTAGTGAACTGGAAGATAAATCATTCAATACTAGTTTTCTAGAACAATCATAAAAAAGAATGAAAAAAGCCAAGGAAAGCCTAAGAGTTATGTGGGATATCATGAAGAGGAACAACTTCTAAATTTAACATTTTATTCATTCTACTACCCAGTATCTTTTAATCAGGGTGTTATTCAATTTCCATGTATTTGACTTTATTGCTGATTTATAATTTCATAGCATTGTGATCTGAGAAGATGCTTTGTAGTATTTTGATGTTTTTAATTTTATTGAGACTTGTTTTGTGGTTTAACACATGGTCTACTCTGGAGAATGTTTTCCAGAGAATGTTTCCATGTGCACTGGAAAAGAGTGAGTTGGGTTGAGTGCTCTGTACACATTGATGAGGTCAAGTTGGTTGATTGCGTGGTTTACTTCCTCTCTGTCTTTGTTGAGTTTCTCTCTGGTTGTTCTGCCACTTTTTGAAAGTGATGCATTAAAATCTCCCACTATTATTGTAGAGTTGTCTATTTCTTTCTTCACTTCTACCAGGGTTTGCTTTATACATTTGGGATCTCTTTTGCTGGAAGCATAGATATTAATTATGGGTGTGTTCTCTTGTTCCCCTTTAATCTTGAGGTAATGTCCTTCTTTTTCTCTTATGCTGGTTTTTGTCTTAAAGTTTATTTTATCTGAGATTAATATTGCCACACCTGTTCATTTGGGTTACAATTAGCTTGTTATATATTTTTTTCAACCTTTAATTTTTAGTCTATTTTTGTCTTTGTGTATTAGTTGTGTCTGTTGTAGACAGCATATTGAAGGATTCTGTTTTCTTATCCATTCTGCTACTCTCTGTCTCTTGACTGATACATTTACTTCATTGACAATCAGTATAATTTTCCATAGGTATGGACTAATTTCTGTTGTTATTTTGTCTGTTTTTTTGTGATGCTGCTGGTTATTTGTTCTGTATGTTTTCCTGTGTTGAGTTCATTTTTTGGTGTGCATTTTCTTACCAATTTTTTCATAGTTTTAATGCTTCCATGATCTTCTTGGACTTTCCTTTTCTTGATTTGGTGTGGAGATGCATTAAATTTCTTATATTTTATTAAGTTCTTAATCTTTTTATAACAGTCTGTTTTTTTCTGAGATCTACTACAGCTCCTCACCACCTGGGTCTGTTACTATACTTTCCCCTTCTTTTGCTTTGTAGTTGCCCTGTTGATAGACTGACCTCTGTTGTTGTTGTTACTGTTTGGTGCCATTGAGTTGGTACTGACTCATAACAACCCTATGCACAACAGAACAAAACACTGCCTGGTCTTGAGCCAACCTCACAATTGTTGCCATGCTTGAGCCCACTGATGCTGCCACTATGCCAATCCATCTCATTGGGGGTCTTCCTTTTTTTTCTCTGACCCTCCACTTTACTAAATATGATATCCTTCTCAAGCGACTGGTCCCTCCTGATAATATGTCCAAAGTATGAAAGATTGGCCATCCTGGTCTCCAAGGAGCACTCTGGCTAGAATTCTGCCAACACTGATCTGTTGGTTCTTTTGACAGCCCATGGCACTTTCAGTATTCTCTTCCAACATCATAACTCAAATGCATCAATTCTTCTGCAGTCTTCCTTATTCACTGTCCAGCTTTCGCATGCATATGAGGTTATTGAAAATACCATGGCTTGGGTCAGGCGCACCTTAGTCCTCAAGCTGACGTCTTTGTTCTTCAACACTTTAAAAAGGTCTTGTGCAGCAGATTTGCCTAATGCAATACATTGTTTTATTTCTTGACTGCTACTTCCATTAGTGTTGATTGTTGATCTAAGATGAATGAAGTCCTTGACAACTTCAATCTTTTCTCCATTGATAAGAATGTTGTATATTGGTCCAGTGGTGAGGAATTTTGTTTCCTTTACATTGAGATGCAATGCATACCAAAGGCTGTGCTCTTTGATCTTCATCAGTAAGTATATTAAGTTCTCTTCACATTCAGCAAGTAAGGATGTATCATTTGCATATCACAAGTTGTTAATGATTTGTCCTCTAATCCTGATGCCATGTTTTTCTTCATATAATACAGATTCTCAGATTATTTGCTCAGCATACATGTTGAATAAATATGGTGAAAGAATACAACTTTGTCACATACCTTTCTTAATTTTAAACAATTCAGTGTTCCCAGTTCGAACAACTGCCTCTTGGTTTATGTACAGATTCTTCATGAGCACAATTAAGTGTTTTGGAATACTCGTATTTTCCAGTGTTTTCCATAGCTTGTTATGATGCATGCAATCAAAAGCCTTTGTGTAGTCAATAAAGCACAGGTAAACATCTTTCTGATATTCCGTGCTTTCAGCCAAGATCCATCGGACATCATCAATGACATCCCTCATTCCACGTCCTTTTCTGAATCCAGCTTGAACCTCTGGAAGTTCTCTGTCAGTGTATGCTTGCAGCCATTTCTGTAGTACCTGTAGTCAAACTTTACTCTCTGGGGATATCAAAGAGATTGTCCAATGATTTCTACATTCTGTTGGGTCACCTATCTAAGAAATGGGCACAAATACAGATCTCTTCCAGTCAGTTGGTCACATAGTTGTCTTCCAAATTTCTTAGCGTAGATTAATGAGTGCCTCCAGTGCTTCCTCACTTTCTTGAAAGATTTCCATTTTTATTCCATCAATTCCTGGTGCCTTGTTCTTTGCCAATTCCTTCCTTCAGTATCATTGGCTCTTATCATATGCTACCTCTTGAAACAGTTGAATGTCAACCATTTCCTTTTGGTACAGTGACTGTGTATTACTTCCATCTTCTTTTGATGTTTTCTGCATCATTCAATAATCTGCTCAGAAAACCCTTCAATAACGAAAGTTGAGGCTTGATTATTTTCTTCAGTTCCCCCAGCTTTAAAAATGCTGAGCATGTTCTTCCCTTTTGATTATCTGACTCTAGATCTTTGACATTTTGTTGTAATGTTTGAATTTGTCTTCTTGAGCTGACCTTTGAAATGTTCTATTCAGCTCTTGTACCTCCTCTTTTCTTCCATTTGCTTTAGCATCTCTATGCTGGAGAGCAAGTTTCAGTGTCTTCGGACATTCTTTTGATCTTTTCCTTCTTTCTTGTCTTTTAAGTGACTTTTTGCTTTCTTCATGTATGATGTTCTTGATGTCATCCAACAACTCTTCTGGTCTTCGGTCTTTAGTTTTTAATGTAGCAAATATGTTCTTCAGGTGATCTCTAAATTCAGGAGGGATATATTCAAGGTCATATTTTGGTTCTCTTGGACTTGTTTTCATTTTCTTCAGCTTCAGTTTTAATTTGCATATGAGCAATTGATGGTCTGTTCCACAGTCTGCCCCTGGCCTTCTTTTGTCTGGTGATATGGAGCTTTTCCACCATCTCTTTCCACATGTGTAGTCAATTTGATTTCTGTGTATTTCATCTGGTGAGGTCCATGTGTATAATCACTTCTGATGCTGTCTAAAGAAGGTATTTAAAATGAACAAATCATTGGTTTTTCAGAATTCTATCATGTGATCTCCAGCATCATTTCTGTCACCAAGGCCATATTTTACAACTACTGATCCTTCTTTCTTTTTTCCCAACCTTTGCATTCCAATCACCTGTGATTATCAATATATATGTATCTTGAGTGCATGTTTGATCAATTTCAGATTGAAGAAGTTGGTAGAATTGTTCTATTTCATCCTCATGGGCTTTAATGTTTGGTGCATAAAGTTTAATAATAGTGGTATTAATTGGTCTTCCCATAAAGCGTTGTTCCTCATGACTGGTCTGGATATGCTCTTTTTGACAATGAATGCAATACCATTCCTCTTCAATTTGTCAATCCCAGCATTGTAAACCATGTGGTTGTCAGATTCCAAATGGCCAATACCAGTCCTTTCTGCTCACTAATGCTTAAGATATCAATGTTTATGCATTCCATTTAATTTTTGACAATTTTCCATTTTCTCAAAGTCATACTTCATACATTCCATGTTCTGATTATTAATGGATGTTTACAGCTGTTTACTTTAATTTTTAATTGTGCCCATCAGCAAATGAAGGTCCTCAGGGCTTTATTCTCACAGCTTTACTCCATTTGCATCATCACAGTCTAGTCTACTTTGAGGAGGCAACCCTCCCCAGTTGCATTTTGAGTTCCTTCCAACCTGAGGGGCCCATTTTCCAGTTCTATATCTGATTCTGTGCTATTCATAGAGTTTTCAGTGACTAAACATTTGGAAGTAGTTTGTCACTCCTTCTTCCTAGTCTGTCTTCATCTGGAAGCTCATCTGAAACCTGTCCACCATGGGTGACCCTGCTGGTATTTAAAATACCGGTGACATAGCTTTCAGAATCACAGCAACACACAAGCTACCGCAGTATGACAAACTGACAAACAACTGGTGGGAGTGAAATTAGTCAGGCACAAAAGGAAAAATATTTCATAAGACCATAATTATAAAAGCTTAAGAAAAGATTTCTATATAAAAAGTATAATTATTTGATGGTCACTGGGAGTGGCAGGGAAGAGACAGTAATAACAGTCTAGAGGATAGACACAGATAGCTTGGTAAAGGAGGAGGAGGGCTGTGCACAGTGAGGTGAATGGGGGTAGATGAACAGGGATGAAAGGGGAAGTCTTAGAGAAATATGCATGGGCTAAATGGGGTAGAGGTAGATAGTGGTGTATACCCAGTCTTGTAATAACAGGGTTCTATGATATAGGGATTGAGACATAGTCAGAATGGATAATGTTGTTGTTGTTGTTATGTGCCGTGGAGTTGGTTCCGACTCATAGCGACCCTGTACAGGGTTTCTGAGGCTGTAAGTCTTTACGGGAGCAGATAGCCTCATCTTTCTCCCTTGGAACAGCTGGTAGTTTTGAACTGCTGACTTTGCGGTTCACAGTCTGATTCGTAACCACTACACTACCAGGGGAAATAATGCTAAGGTGCTTGGCTATTTTGTGGATATTGGTTTTCCCTGCCTACTATTGTAATATAGACATGTAAGTGGGATAAAAGGAACATTGGGAAATATGGGTATAGAAAACTTGTAACCCAGTATTTAGCCTATAACTGTGGATTATCTAAAAGGGTACTGGAATGTGCCCAGGGAAATAGACTTCTTGTTAAGCCTTTGTGGAGTATGGGACCTTAGGTGGAATCCTGAGCCCCACCAAAAACCTTCTGAGGTGGGACATTCCCACTTGAAAAGAACATGCAGACAAATTAGATGAACAGAAGACACTTTTTGAAAGAAAGACCAGTGGGGTTAGAGGTTGGGAAGCAGCTGTTTGGCTTTGACAATACTATGCAAACTGCTTGCCAAGAAAAGTCAGCCCATCAGGGTAAACTCGTTTCTAAGACTGAAACCCAATGGGAATTCACGAACAGTCTTGTAGGATTGTTGGTAACTGCCCTGGTCAACTTGTGGGTGGAAGTGTGACAAATGCAGCAATGAAGACATGGCTGAGTTTGGCCATGTTCCACAGAAACCATATGACCTTGAGAAAAGGGGAAAAAAGAGGAAGGGCTGCCTGGTGTGAAGTTCTGGAGACGTGTGAACTCCTTAGCCCAAAGATATAGACCTAACCACTGGGAGTAGAATGAAGAGTGAAACAGCCAGCTGCTCTGAAGTGGCAGGAGGTGTGCAAGAATTCTCAGAGTTGCAGATAGTACCCATTGACCTAACTTGGATGGTTTGCTGACCAGAACTCTATCAGATAAAGATAAAGGAGTTTGATACAGAGAGCAAGCATAAATTGCTACAACTTGATGAACTGGAACTTTGCTTATGGATGAAATTGCCCAAAATTCCAACTAAAAGGAAAGATTCTTCGTATCAAGGATCAAATGTCCATCCTCAGTACACTGGGTTGGTAAGACTTCGGCTATCAAAATTGGAGAGTCCTGGTCTGGTGCTGTGGGCTAATGTGTTGAACTGCAAAATCAGGTTGAACTGAATGGTCGGTGGTTCAAGTTCACCAGTTGCTCCTTGGAAATCCTATGCAGGGTCGCTATGGGTCAGAACTGACTTAACAGCACTTAACAACACCAACAGCAATAAAGGCAGAAGTGGCTGGCTGACAAGCTTTCATGAGGGCACTTAGTGTCAGAATGAGGGGGTAAGATAAAATCCCCACTGAATAGTTTTCCTCCCCCCCCCCTTTTTTTTCAGGCTTTTATTATGACTTGAGTGATAGTTTACATGGGAAATCATTGGTTTAACACTCAACCAATTGTATTCTGTTTCATTGCAATGATTATAATCCCCTCCATATACCATCAGTTAACAGTATTTGTCTCTAATCATCTTTTTATTTTGAAGTACACAAAAACACACAGGAATATATGATCATTTAAACATCAAAAGGCACATTTTGCAAGCCTGCCTTCTGCCCACAAGCACACAGTCTTTCCCTTTCCATGAGTCTAGAGTCCTCAGCTGCTGTATCCTTCCATGCCATCACCTCTGCCTCTAACTCTGGTGTTGCTGCTTCTCTGGTTAGGGTCCCATGTTCCACTGACACTTTTTCCACCTGAATGTCCTAGGGTCCTCTGTTCCTGGAATGAAAGATTAACTACTTCCCCCTTTTTGTTACACATCTTCTACCTTTAAAACTGTGACAGTTGCAATTATCAATGATAGTAATTACTCACTATTGAATCTAAAGGACTTTATCCCCATCTCCTTTCACCAGACCCATCTAGACAAGATGAAATATCTAGTTTGCCTCGTATCCAGATGGATCTGTTGATGATGGGGATAACATTTTATGATTCAGTTGTAATTGTTATCAGGACTAATGACAGTTGTCACAACTGTCAATGTAGAAGAGGTATAACTAAAAGGGGAGAGCATTTAATCTGTCATTTCAGGAACAGAGGACCCTAGGACTATCAAGAATGAAAAGCATGAGAGGAGTGAGGGATCCTAACCAGAGAAACTATAACAACATGGATGGTGGCAAGACGGCACAGAGAGATTGAGGAGCAAAGGACTATAAGCCCATGGACTGAGAAAGGCAATGTGTCTGCATGTAGGTGGCTGGCTTGCAAAATGTGCCTTTTGAATATTTAAATGAGTATATGTTTTCAATGTAGTACACAAAAAAATGTAATAGATGTAAATACTGTTAGCTGCTAGTGCATGGAGGGGATTATAATCATTGCAATGATTTGTTGAATGCAAAACTGATGATCTTCTCTTTAAATCTTCACTCAATTCTCAATAAAAGCTTTGAAAGTAGAAATAAATAAATAAACTAGTAGAAAATAAAATAAAGCAAAAATAAACGGGAAAAAAAAAGTGCTAGAGGGTGTTATTTGACCTGAGAACCAACAAGAGCAGGCAGCAACCTGAGATTATCATAACTGGCAACACCACTCAACACTCAGTACATATATTTTATTGTTGTTCAGTGCCATCAAGTTGGTTCCAACTCATAGGAACTCTGAATGTTTTCCCAGGAGCAGTTAGTAGGCTTAAATTTCTAACCTTATTATTCACAGTCCAGTGCTGATCCTTTAGCACCAGACCAGGAGTCCCCATCTAGAACTATTTAAAGTCAAACAAACCTGGAAGACTGAAATTAGGGATCCAGAGATATCAATTTATAATGCAATCAACTACAAAGCAAAAAGAGGGACTAGTATAGATATAGAACTTCTAAATGGTGAGGAAGTCAAGTAGATTCCAAGATAAAGCACTGTTTTAAATAGAGAAAAATTAATAAATTACAGGGTAGCTTCAAAGAAAATGAATATACCTGCACATCAAAATACACAAAGAGGAAAATCATAAATGAAAAGGAAAAGGAAACCCTCAAACAAAATGAATGCAGCACAGAAAATTATGTAGAACAAAGAAACCAGTAGCTTCATAAAAAAACACACAACAAAATGACAGCAATCAATTCATTGTTGTTGTGATTTGTTAAGTGCCATTGAGTCATTTCTGACTCATAGTGGCCCTGTATTGCCTTCTGAGAAGCAGATGATGGGTTTGAACTGCAGACCTGTGGTTCACAGTCCAGCGCTGATCCTACACCAGGAGTCCATTGAGAATTACTCTGAATGTGAATGGATCAAATACACCAGTTTAGAGAGAGAGCAGAATGGATAAGAAAACAAGGTTCTTCAATATACTGTCTACAAGGGATACATCAACAAGATGGAGACAGCCTAAATAACCATCAACAGAAGAACAGTTCAACAAACTTTTGTACATACACACAGTAGAATACTATGCAATGTCAAAGGGTAAAGATGAATCTGCAAATCACCTCACAACATGAATGCACCTGGAGGGGACAATACGCTGAGTGAAATTAGCCAATTACAAAAGGAAAAAATATTGACTAATGTAAAAAGTTAAGAAAAATCTTTTTTAAAAAAATGGAAAAAACAATCTTTGATGAGGTTATGTAGGGTAAGGGGTAGGGAAATTTTTCCATGGGCTAGAGAGTAGATACATGTTAACATGGGTGACAGGGTAGCCAAAATACAAAAAGTGGGAGTTTAGCAGAGGAAAAATGAATGTAGTTGGAGGTACAGGGAGGAATGTAACAGTTAAACTGAATAGAGGTAAATATTGGTAACTCTTGGTACAAGAAGGGGATTGCAATCATTGTAATGAAGCAAAGTATATGATTTGTTGAATATAAAACTGATGAAGTGCTCTGCAAACCTGCACTGAATTCAAAAGTAAAAGTTTAAAGAAATATATTGGAAAACTTGAGTGTCCTTCTTACAGAGAGGGACTTCACTAGTGTCAGGAATAAGCTAAAATATTTGGAATTTGGGATACAAGTAGCCCATAAAATGAGTTATGGCAATAGTAAATTGTAGTAACAAGTCTTTAGTGGGACTTTCCTACATGGATGCACATGGATTAAATCCTGCTTGAATTTAAGGAGAAGCAGCACAGGGACCCAATGATAATCCTGATTCTAGCACCTTAAGATTTACACCCTCGGAAACCCTGTACAGGGTCGCTATGGGTCAGAACCGACTCACCGGCACTTAACAACAACAACAACAGTATACATTAATGACTCCAGAATGCCTTTCAGCATATCTTCCTTGCACACAGCATTTACTTCATTTAGATGGTTCAAGTTACTCTTTCTGCCATTGACATCTTTTCCCTTATGCAATTCTTCCTGCAGTGCATTCTGCCTTTCCTGATGACCCTGTTAGAACTATTCCTTATCTCATACTTTATAGTCTGTAGGTTTTAAATGTGCTTTATTGCTTCCTAAGAAGCCTTGTTGGTGCAGTGGGCTAAGCATTGTACTGCTAAAGATGAGTCCATCTGCTTCTCTAAAGCTATGCATCCATGGAAACCCTATGGAGCAGTTCTACTCTGTCCTTATAGGGTTACTATGAGTGGGAATTGACTTAACACAGTGGGTTAGTTTTTGGGTTTATTGCTTTCCTTTCTAAGACTACACATGTGGAAAGAATATAAGCTTTTTAAGATACAGGGACTAAAGTTACAATTATCTCATTTGTGACCTTGAGCAAGTTACTTATTCTGAGATGCACTCTCCTCATGTGTAATGGGGATAATACTACACATCTTTCAGAGTTCTAGTAAGCGTTAGAGATAAATCTGTGGTGCTAGAAGGATACTCCTCTCTCTGGTGACCCGGATTTTGCTTTTGCCTCTACAGTCACAGCAGCGGAAGTTGATCCAGGGACTGCAAAAGCTCCATTCAGCCATTGAAGTTATGAAACGAGTCACAGGAGCCTTCTAACTTTGAGTTATTCCAATGATTGCTTTCTTCTTATACCACAGTTACAGTTCAAGGTAGGAGACTAACAGACTGCATGAGAATCTATAGTTCTCAAAAAATACAATTCAGAGAGTGGTTTTCAACACAAGCCTCACCTCACCTTCTGATTGATTCCCCTGCACTCTCCCTCCAAGCAGATGTCCTGGCAGGGCAGGGAGTCTGGCCTGAGCTACAGATGACTTTTAAAGCATCCCTGTTTTACAGCCTCTTTTTCTGTATTTGGAAATCCCTAAACAGAAAAAAAGAAAAACTATCAGTAGGGGATAAGGGTAGTGAGAGGTTCAGCGATCGTCTGGCTGCTGGGGATTTTTGCCTTGAAACTCTTAACTCACCTCACTAGTAGGTCATACCCTTCACATTTAGCCTCAGTCCTATAAGTTTATACATAATAGGTGTGCAGTCATGATTGCTTGTTGTCAGTAGTAAGTCTTATCTACTAAAGGGAGTTGCTGTTATATATTTTTCCTTTTCCAGTGCCTAGCACAGTGCCTAAGGAGCTCTGGTGAGTTTTGCATTGGGCTGCTAACAACAAGGTCAGCAGTTCCAATCAACCAGACACTCCACAGGAGAAATATGAGGCTTTCTGCTTCCATTAAGATTTAGTCTTGTAAAACCTATACAGGGTTTTGCATTGAGTTGAACTGACTTAATGACACACACACACACCACCCCAGCAGCACAGTACCTTATGCGTAGCAGATGCTTATTGTATTTGTTAACTATCTTATAAAAATCTTGTAAGCAGTTGGTAATAAAAGAAGTCATAGAGAACATGGAGGTGGCAAGATGCAATTGGGGAGAAGAAAGGAAGAGAAAAGGGAACAAGAGGATTTATAGTTATGTTGCAAATAAACTTGATCTTTTGTATTTAGGCTTGAAGAATGTGAGAACAAAGATATTTCATGTTCTGCTGTGGTCAGACAATGGCTATAGAGTTAGCATTAAGTGCCACATTTTCTTCAGTTTTCCCAACCATCCAATTAGAAGTATTTGCTGAACATGGGTCACTTACCAGGCCCTGTGCTAGATGCTGCATATAAAACCTGAGCAAAACCAGACAAGACTCTCCTCTTCGTAGAGCTTACAATCTTCTGGCAGTAGACATTAATTTCATTAAAATATAAAATTATTGTTCTTTGAAATGCTAAAATAATTGTGTATTGTTCTCTGAGAGTAAAAAATGAGGCCTGATATTGTTGTTGTTGTTATATTGTTGTTTTTATAAGTGCCAACAAGTCAGTTCTGACTTATAGCTACCCTGTATAGGGTTTATGAGAAGCAGCTTTTGGGTTTGAACTGCCAGTCTTGTGGTTCACAGTCCCATGCTGATTCTACAGTGCTACAGCAGGAGTCCGGATATTATGCGGGATTAAAAACAACATTTCTATTGTTGTTGTTTGTTGTTATGTGCCGTAGAGTCGGTTCCAACTCCTAGCGACCCTCTACAGGGTTTCCAAGGCTGTAAATGTTTAAGGGAGCAGAAAGCCTCGTCTTTCTCCTGTGGAGCCGCTGGTAGCTTCGAACTGCTGACCTTGCAATTTGCAGCCCAATTCGTAACCACTACGCTACCATAGAAGTGATATAGAATCTATACATCTATAGAAGTGATGTATAGATAATACAATCTATAGAAATTATATTTGAGGTGAGAATGAGAATGAATAGGTGTTAAGTTAAAAAGAGGGAGGATGGAATAATGTAGAGGAGAGCACTTTCAATTGAGAAACAACACCATGCTAAGGACTTGCTAAGAGAACATGTTACACTTGAGAAACATGAGGTAAACTGAATATGGTTTGGACCATGAAGAGGAAATGAGAAATAAGGCCACAGGTGACCTCGGGGCCTTGAGGAATTGGATGTAATTCTGAAAGCAATGGGAAATCATTAATATGTTTTAAGTATGATATGATGTGATAATATTTACAATTAAAAAAAAAGAAAAGACTACTTCTGCAGCAGACTGCAGATAGGAAGGGGTCACAAATAAGTGTGATTAGATCAGTTAGGTTTTTGTTGTTATATTCCAGGTCAGAGGTAAGGGCAGCTTTGCTAAGAAAAAAGTGAGTGAATTTAGAAGATCTCAGAAAGTAAAATCAATAGATATTCTTGATAAATTATGCTATAGGTAGAAGAAAGAGGGAGGTCTTATGGATACCTTCAAGTTGGTTCTGACTCATAGCAACCCTGTATAAGGTTTCCAAAGCTTTAAAATCTTTATGGGAGCCGAAAACCTCATCATTCTCCCACAGAGCTGTATGTAGACTAGAACCTACCTTGGACCTTGTGGTTCATAGACCAGTGATTATCATATAGAGCCACTGTGCTCCCCACTACTATTGTAGTGTTGTCCATTTCTTTCTTCAGTTCTACTAGAGTTTGGTTTGTTTATTTTGAAGCTCTTTCACTCACTGAAAGTATAGATAATTGTTATGGTTATGTTCTCTTGTTCAATTGACTCCTTAATCATGATATAATGTCTTTTTTTCTCTCTTATGCTGGCTTTTGCCTCAAAGTCTATTTTATCAGACATTATAATTGCTACATCTGTTCATTTTTGATTGCCATTAGCTTTATATATTCTTTTTCATCCTTTGATTTGTAGTCTATTTCTTTCTTTGGTGTAAGATGTGCCTCTTGTAAACAAAATATTGAAGAATCCTGCTTTCTTTCCCATTCTAGTACTCTGTCTCTTGACTGGTAAATTTAATCCATTTACATTCAGTATACATATGGATGGGTATGAATTGATTGCTGTCATTTTGCTGTTTGTGGTTTTGTGTGTGTGTGTGTGGTTTTTGTGTGTGTGTGTGTGTCTGATACTGCTGGTTTCTCTGTTGTACATAATTTTTCTGTGTTGAGTTCATTTTGTTTGTGGGTTTTCTTTTCATTTTCATTTCTGCTATGCTAATGTATTCTAAATCGTTCTGATTTTCCTCTTTTTTATTTTGATGTGATGTTATATTTATTTTATTTGAAGCTATCCTGCAATTTGTTAATGTTCCCCCTCATAAAACAGTCTGTTTTATCTCGAAAACAATTTTACTTCCTTGTCATTTGGAAGTTCTGTATCTACAATCCCTCTTTGTGCTTTGTAGTTGACTTTATTATAAATTCATATCTCTGTTTCCCTGTAGTCTGTCTTGTATATTTGTTTTACTTTAAATATCTGTATATCTAGATTAAGTTCTGGATGGTGTTGTCATGTACGTTAATCTCAGGTCTGCCCAGTCAAAAAAGTGTACTTTAGTATTTTTTGTAAAATTCATCTTGTTTATTACAAATTACTTTAATTTCTGTTTATCTGGCAATGTTCTAATTTTGCCATCGTATTTGAGGGGCAACTTTTCTGGGTATATAATTCTTGGTTGCCAACTTTTTCTTTCAGAGTTTTATATATGACATTTAATTGCCTTTTTGACTGCATGGTTTCTGCTAAGAAGTCAGAGCTTAATCTTATTCATTCTCCTTTACAGGTAACTTTTCAGTTTTCCTGAGTCACTCTAAGGATTCTTTCCTTGTCTTTGGTTTTGAGTAATTTGATCTTGATATGTCTTGGTGATTTTCTTCTTGGAGCTATCCTAGTTGGGATTTGTTCATCTTCTTTTATGCTTATTTTCTTATCTTTAATGATGTTAGGAAGTTTTCTTCCAACAACTCTTTGACAATTTTTTCTGTGCTTTTTATTGTCTCTTTCTGTTGTGAAATTCCAATCACCTGCAGGTTATTCCTTTTCATAGTTTTAGACATACGTTATAGGCTTTTTTTGGATCTGCATCTTAGTCCTTGACACTCCTCTGTCAGTTTGTCATACTGTGGTGGATTGTGAGTTGCTGTGATTCTGGAATCTTTGCCACCCATATTTTAAAAACCAGCAGGGTCACCCAGGGTAGACAGGTTTCAGATGAGCCTCCAGACAAAGACTAGAAAGAAGAAGTGATGAACTAATTCTGAATATTTAGTCACTGAAAACCTTAAGAATAGCAGAGAAACACTGTTAGATATAGTGGCAGAAAATGAGCCCCTCAGGCTGGAAGGCACTCAAAATGCCACTGGGGAAGAGCTGCCTCCTCAAAGTAGAGTTTTGTGATGACACAAATGAAGTAAAGACCATAGGAGGAAAGCCCTCAGGACCTTCATTTCTGATAGGGCACAACTCAAAATGAAGGGAAGCAACTGAAAACATCCATTAATAATTAGAACATGGAATGTACAAAGTATGAATCTAGGAAAATTGGAAACTGTCAAAAATGAAATGGAACGCATAGACATAGATATCTTAGGCATTAGTGAGCTGAAACAGACTGGTATTGGCTGTTTTGAATGGGACAACTACATGGTTTACTATGCTGGGAATGATAAATTGAAGAGGAATGGTGTTGCATTCATCATCAAAAAGAGCATATCAAGATCATTCATGAGGTACATCATTGCTTGTGATATTTTAATATCCATGTACCTATAAGTAAGATCAGTTGATACCACTATTATTCAAATTTATGCACTAAATACTAAAGTCAGTGAGGAAGAAATAGAAGACCTCTACCAACTTCTTCAATCTGAAATTGATCAAACATGCAGTCAAGATGTATTGATCATACTAGTGATTGGAGTGCAAAGGTTGGAAACAAAGAGGAAGGATCAGTAGTTGGAGAATATGGCTTTGGTGATAGAAAGATCCTGACATTCAAATGACAGAATTCTGAAAAACCAATGATTTGTTAATTTCAAATACCTTTTATAGACAGCGTGGTGATGGTGGTGAGCCATGGAGTTGGTTTCAACTCATAGCAACTCTGTATAGGGTTTCTGAGATTATAAACCTTTACAGGAGTAGAAAGCCTCATCTTTCTCCCACGGAACCCCTGGTAATTTTGAACTGCTAACGTTGGGGTTAGCAGCCCGATTTGTTACTACTATACTACCAGAGCTCCTTTTAGACAGCATAAGAGATGATTATACACATGACCTCACCAGATGTAATATACAGTAGTCAAACTGACAACATCTGTGGAAAGATATGGTGGAAAATCTCCATATCATCAGCCAAAAGAAGGCCAGGGACAGATTGTAGAACAGGCTATCAATTGCTCATATGCAAATTCAGACTGAAGTTGAAGAAAATGAACACAAGTATATGAGAGCCAAAATATGACCTTGAATATATCCCTCCTGAATTTAGAGATCACCTGAAGAACATATTTTCTACCTTAAACACTAAAGACCAAAGACCAGGAGAGTTGTGGGATGACAAAAGAACATACAGGAAGAAAGCAAAAAGTCATTAAGAAGACAAGAAAGAAGGAAAAGATCAAAATGGAAGTCAGAAGAGATGCTAAAACTTGCTCTCCAGCGAAGATATGCTAAAGCAAATGGAAGATATGAGGAGGTCCAAGAGTTGAACAGAAAATTTCAAAGGTCAGCTCAAGAAGATAATATAAAAAAAATTACCAAAAAATGTGCAAAGATCTAGAGTCCGAATACCAAAAGGGAGGAACTTGCTCAGCATTTCTCAAGCTGGGGGAACTAAAGAAAAAAATTCAAGCCTCAACTTTCATCATTGAAGGATTCTCTGGCCAAATTATCAAATGATACAGAAAGCATCAAAAAGAATACACAGAGTCACTGTACCAAAAGGAAATGGTTGAGGTTCAACTGTTTCAAGAGGTAGCATATGATCAAGAACCAATGATACTACTGAAGGAGGAAGTCCAAGGTGCATTGAAGGAATTGGCAAAGAACAAGGCACCAGGAATTGGCAGAATAAAAATTGAAATCTTTCAAGAAAGTGAGGATGCACAGGAGGCACTCACTCATCTATGTCAAGAAATTCTGAAAACAACTATGTGGCCAACCAATTGAAAGAGATCTGTATTTGTGCCCATTCCAAAGAGAGGTGACCCAACAGAATGAAGAAAGCATCGGACAATATCTTCCATATCCCATGCTAGTAAAATTTTATTAAAGGTAAAGAGAAAAATAATCATAAGATGGATTGGCCAGGTGGCACCATTGATGGACTCAAGTGTGGCAGCAGTAGTGAGGTTGGCCCAGGATCAGACATTTTTTCATTTTGCTGTTCATGGGTTCGCTATGAGTTGGTTCCAACTTGATGGCACCTAACAACAACAACAACAACAACAAAGGTAATACAGAAACAGCTGCAAGCATACATTGACAGAGAACTTCCAGAGGTTCAAGCTGGAGCCAGAAGAGGATGTGGAATGAGGATATCATTGCTAATGTTTAATGGATCTTGGCTGGAAGCAGAGAATACCAGAAAGATGTTTATCTGTGCTTTATTGACTATGCAGACACTTTCGATTATGTGGATCATGACAAGCTATTGACAACATTGCAAAGTATGAGTAATTCTGAACACTCACTGCTCGTGAGGAATTTGTACACAGACCAAGAGGCAGATGTTCAAACAGAACATGGGAACACTGAATGGTTTAAAATTAAGAAAGGTGTGTGACAGGATTGTATACTTTCACCATAATTATTCAACCTGTATGCTGAGAAAATAATGCAAAAAGCTAGGTTACATGAAGAAAAATGTGGCATCAGGATTGAAGGAAGACTCATTAACAACCTCCAATATGCAGATGATACAACCTTGCTTGCTGAAAGTGAAGAGGACTTAAAATACTTACTGATGAAGATCAAAGAGCACAGCCTTCGGTATGGATTACATCTCAGTGTAAAGAAAACAAAAACCCTCACCACTGGACCAATAAAAATAAAAGGAAGAAATAGATATAACCCTTAGAAAAACTAGGGAGAGGGAAAATGAAAAGAGATTGTTATGGCAGGTATGAATGTAAGTAATATTTTATATAAAGTATTTAGTGTCTAGCACCTAGTAGGTGTTTAGTAAATGTTAGGTATTTTCTTTGCCTTTTTCTTTCTAGTTTACTGTTCCCACATAGCATTATATCATAAAGGTTTTAAAAGTCTGGTATCATTTTTGTAATTATACTTTTATTTGCTTCATAAAATTTCAATGAGATTGTGTTTCATAATTTTCATTAGCCATCTTTTTAGTATTGGATTCTATTTTCCCATTTTTACAGTTATAGAAAATGTTTTATCAGTGCAGTTATTTTGATTTATTTCATAGGAATAAATCATAGTAAATCCATACTATGATGATTTATATGTTTTGGGCATGCAGATAGTGGTCTTGCTGTACAGAATAACAAATGTTATGCATGTACCCTATCAAAACTCTGTACTAATATAATATGTGCTACGTGGGGCTGAGTGTTGGGAACAGTGGTAACAGTGATGGAAAGCAGGTGTTTTGTAATCAGTCTATGTGGGTGAAAAATATCAAATCTTCCACCTATGTGTGACATTGGTCAATTTTCTAACCCTAACCCTTAAAAATTGTTTATTTTCTTATCTTTAAAATGGAGGTAATGGTACCTTTCATTAGGGGTTCTGGGATAAGGAGATAAGAATGTTGTTGTTGTTGTGAAGTGCCATTGAGTCGGTTCTGACCCATAGCGACCTTGTATAGGGTTTCTAAGGAGCAGCTGGTGAGCTTGAACCGCCAACCTTACAGTTCAAACAGCTTTGCAGTCTGGCGTATTAAGCCACACCAGGATTCCTATAATATAAACACTGCAAATATCAGTTTTCAGTTGCTGCCTATCATGTCTAGTATAAAAGTTAAACTGCTTTAACAAATAGACTGACACTATATAATTTTATACTGTTATAAAACTTATGATAGACGTTTTCTTCCCTTGTATAAAACAGTCCAAAAGTAGAGAGGTGTCAAGAACAGAATGGTGTCTTTGATCTATGCAATCATCCAAGGGCCCAGGTTCCTTCTATATTAGTTGTTGTTGTTGTTAAGTGCCATCAAGTCGGGTCCGACCCATAGCGACCCTGTACAGGGTTTCCGAGGGTGTAAATCTTTACGGGAGTAGAAAGCCTCATCTTTCTCCCGCGGAGCGGCTGGTAGTTTCGAACCACTGACCTTAAGGTTTGCAGCCCGATTCGTAACCACTACGCTACCAGAGTAGTCTACTATTATTGATAAAGATCAATTACTACAGCCTTCTGTATGGATTGCACCCCATTATAAGGGAAACAAAAATCCTCACAAATATACTAATAAAGACCACAAGGTCAGTTTGAACCACAAGTAGGTGGTTCAAATTCACCAGCTGCTCCTTGGAAACCCAATACTAGGACTCTATGAGTCGAAACCAACCTGATGGCACTTTAACACAACAACAAGTGGAGAAAAGATGACAGTTGTCAACTATTTCCTTTTGCTTGGATCCCCAATCAACACTCATGCAAACTTCAGTCAAGAAATGAAATAATGTATTGCATTAGGCAAATCTGCCAGCAAGACCTTTTTAAAGTGTTCAAGAACATAGATGTCAGTTTGAGGACTAAGGTTCTCTTGACCCACCAAGTCATATTTTCAAGAGCCTCATCAGCATGTGAAAGTTTGACAATGAATAAGGAAGACCATAGAATAATTGATACATTGTTATAGTATTGGAGAAGAATGTTGAAAGTACCAGGGACTGCTAGAAGGACAAATTTGTGTTGGAAGAAGTACAACCTAAATGCTCCTTAGAAACGTCATTTCTCATACTTTAGATATGTTGTCTGGAGAGAACAGTCAGTCCCTGGAAAAGGACATCATAATTAGTAAAATGGAGGATCAGCAAAAAAAAAAAAAAAAAGGAAGACCTAAAACGAGATGGATTGGCAGAGTGGCAGCAGCAATGGGCTCAAGAGTAACAACAATTGTGAAGATGGTACAAGAATGGGGAATGTTTCATTCTGATGTGGATACGCTTGCTATGAGTCAGAACTCACTCGATGGTGCTTTTGTCTGATGATGCAACATGCTGGCTCACCAGTACCATGAAAAGGGCATAAAAGAGCGGCATAATTGTGGAGAATTACCAGTTTTACTTTTATGGATGAAACTCAGAATTTGAAAGCAATACTTAAATTCTCATCATAGTATTTACCTTATTTTATTAAGTTGGCAATACTTTAGTGTAAGTACTGGAGTGCTAACTGAAAGTTTGGCAGTGCAAATCCACTTTCACTCCAAGGGAGAAAGATGAGACTTTCTGCTCCAATAAGGATTTACAGCCTTGGAAAACCTACAAAAGGAAGTTGTCAGTGGGAATCAACTCTATGGCAGAGGCTTAATATGTCAGAAAGCACTATTTTATATATTTAGGTCAATAAAACTATGACTCAATTATTTCTTATTTTTTGTATTTTATACTTACTCAAAGAGCTCTTTTTGATCTAATTACATATAATCTTTTTGTATACATACACAGAAAAATAAAAGATGAATGCATTTATTAAGGTATTCCTCAAACTTCTTTACATTTCAATGTAGACTACTAAATAATCTTTTGACTCAGAATTGTTAATTGTTGTTGTAGTTTTTAGTTGCCATTAAATCCATTCTGACTTATACTGACCCCTTCTGTGCAGAGTACAAATGCTCCATAGAATTTATTTTTTAAAGACTTAATTGTGAATTGAGTGATAGTTTACATGGCAGAACATCAGTTTTGCACTCAACCTATCATGTTTTGTTTCATTGCATCCCTTCCATGCACCATTGGTTAACAGTATTTGCCTCTGCTCCCTCTTTTTTTTTTTTTTTTTGAGGTATGCAAAACACATAGAAATAGATATTGATTTTAACAATCAAAGGGTACATTTTGTAGGCCTACCTCCTGCCTTCTGGTACACAGCCTTTCTAGAGTCCTTTGCTGCTCTGTCTCTCCATGCCATTATACCTGCCTCCATCTCTGGTGTTGCTGCTTCTCTGGTTAGGATCCCAGGCTCCACTCATGCTCTTCTCTCTTGGTGGTCCTAGGGTCCTCTGTTCCTGGAATGAAAGATTAACTACTTCCCCCTTTTTGCTACACATCTTGTACCTTTACTGTTGTGGCAATTGCAATTATTCATGATAACAATCCCTCATTATTAAATCAAAAGAATCCTAGCCCCATCCTCCCCCATCCCCTTTCACCAGACCCATCTAGACAAGAGGAAAGCTAGTCAGTGAGGATTCTCCCCTACCCTCCTTGCTCTGAAATTAAGCACCCTCTTGAAAACTTGGAAGCTAAGGCTGTGACCTTTTGGAAGTAGATAGCCAAAAATGTCTTCTAAGGTGTTTTTGGAAGGTTAATAGCTGAACCCGTAACCATTTGTGCCACCAAGAATCGTTAATGTCTGTGTTAATTTGCACATTATTGCTCTTTGTATCATCGAGATCATTTAGGATATGGCCTTTTTTAAAAGAGTGTGCCACTACTGTCTCTAGAATTTTACTTCAAGTCACTGACTCCCATTCTGTAATCTTGGCACTTTCTTAATTAAAATATACTCACTATTTTCCTCAATGGAATTAGATGTCACTGGATGTTAAGCAGTTTCTTTTTTATACCAGCAGGAAGTGCATGGCAAATTGATGATCAGTACCTCAATAATGTTGTTTTTGTTGTTGTTAAGTTCAGTCTAGTTGTTTCCGATTCATAGCAACTGCGTATACGGGTTTCTGAGAAAGGGCTGGTGAGTTTGAACCATAGACCTTGCATGATCCAAACCAACCTTGCAGTCCAGTACATTATCCTATAGCTCCACACAGGACATCAATGGTAGTTCTGTGCAATTTATGAGTCATTCACACCAACTCCTAGTAGCTTTTCATTCTTCCATTCATTATTTCTAAAAGATTGGGTAATATCTCTTACTTCATATTGCATTCTTTGCATTATATATATATAAACAACAGTGCATATAATTTAAAGAGATAATGGTATTGACAACTATGGTACTTTTTATCCCCCAAATAAATAGAATTCTTAGCTCCATATATGCATGCTCAGAATAAGTATTATGTTTTCAAGTCTCTTTTGCAGCTAATTGTTTTATCTTACTTAAAATCTATAAATTAGCCTGTTACTTTTCATGGGTACTGGTAGAACACATGAGATGCCTGGGTCAGAGACTAAAGGATTTTATTACTTTTAGGATAAAGTAATAAGAGTCAGCAGCATGAGCACCAGCATATTTACATTGGTTTTCCTTGCCCCCTAGTTCTATAGGAACAAGACATAGGATCCCAGATGGATATTACACATGTAGTGGATTTGCATTATCACTGAGGAATTTGAAGAACTCATTGTTTTTATTATACTGATGTTTCTCAGCAAAGCCGATCTTTGTTCCAGACAGAACATATTCCTCACAGGTGTTATTTTCTACTTTTTGGACCTGTCTTTATTTGGCTGAAAAGTAATCTCCAAGAATGGCTTCAATTCCAAGTTAGAAGGGTATCTTACAGCTATGTTGTTATTTTTGTTGTTGGGTGCCATAGAGCTGGCTCCAACTCATTGTGACCTTAAGCACAAAGTAAGGAAACACTGCCTGGTCCTGTGCCATCCTCATACTTATTGCTACCCTTGAATCCATTGCTGCTGCCATTGTATCAATCCATCTCCCTGGGAGCTTCGTTTTTGACTGACCCTACACTTTATCAAACTTGATGTTTTTCTGCAGGAAATGGTGCCTCCTGGTACCACGTATGAAATATGACAAAGTCTCACCATCCTGGCTTCTAAGAAACATTCTAACTATACTTCCAAGAGCATTCTAACTATACACAGATTTCTTTGTTCTTCTAGCAGTTTTGGGTAATTATTTTTAACTTTTTGCTGTGAATTTAGTGAAGGCTTACAGAGAAGATCATCAGTTTTACAAAATTCAACAAACGATACACTGTTTCATCTCAATGATTGCAATTCCCTCCATGTAAAAGCAATTACCCCACTTCCTCAGTGTTGTTCCTATTTTCATTCCACCCTCCTTCCCATCTCTTCTCAATTTAGTACTTAGGTAAATGTTGCTCTATTGATCTTGAATGATTGACCATTCTATGGTGAACATAACTTACTAGTGCTGCTGTCCACCTAGGTACCTATCTACAGCTTGGCTGAAAATTGGGCATGAGGGTGAGTTTTGTTACAGACTTGAAGGGAGAACAAGGGCCATAGTTTGGTTCCTCCAGTCTCTTCCTGACCAGTTAGCCAGGCTTTTATCATAATTTTGAGTTCTGTTCCACATTTTCTCCCAATCTATCTGGGGCCTGTTAATGTGATCCCTTTCAGAGTAGTTGGTAGTGGTAGCCAGGCATCATCTAGTTCTTCTGGTCTCATAGGCTTGGTGATTAATGTTCATCTGTTTCATTCATCCACTGGACTAGTTGATTCTAAGCATCTTTAATTTTCATCACTCTTCCTTCTTCCACACTTGAAAAGACCAATAGTTGTATCTTAGATGACTACTTGTGTGCTTTCAAAATTCCAATCACTACTCACCAAAGTAGGATATATAAAATTTTATTCATGGGATATAGTATGCCAATTGACCCCTGACACTCTGGTACTGAACCCACAGGCCCAGCATCTCATTTCCTTAAGATGTTTGATAATGTTTAAGTTTTCTTTATAGTCAGTCCCTTGTATGCTCCCCTGGTATGGGGCTGTGGGTTAATGCGTCAGACTGCAAAGTCATTTGAACTGCGAGGTCGGTGGTTCAAGCTCACCAGCTGCTCCTCAGAAACCCTATACAGTATCGCTATGGGTCGGTACCAACTTAATGCAACTTAACAACAACAATGCTCCCCTACATTCATAGATGCTTTTACAGCAAAGGTAATGCCCAGGTACAAGTATTCACTTGCTAATTCATATATATTTGTGGGTATATACTCTCTTCTTCCCATACTCATTCAGCCTGTGTATCTGTCATGGTACATTTAATATTCTTCTCCAACATGAT
This sequence comes from Chrysochloris asiatica, assembly GCF_000296735.1. Lineage (NCBI taxonomy): Eukaryota > Metazoa > Chordata > Mammalia > Afrosoricida > Chrysochloridae > Chrysochloris > Chrysochloris asiatica. The sequence continues at coordinate 1,317,200 of NW_006408792.1, forward strand.
TCAAATGTGTTTATTCTTCTACAGTCTTCCTTTTTTATTGCCCAACTTTCACATACATGTGAGGTGACTGAAAATACTGTGGTTTGGGTCATGCATACCTCAAACTAGTGGATTTGCACTTAACACTTCAATAAATGCTTTGCTTTCTCAACTGTTGTTTCCACGAGTGTTGATTGTGGATTAGAGAAAAATGAAGTCTTTGACAACTTCAATCTTTTCTCTGCTTATTATGATGTTACTCATTAGGATTTTTCACATTGATATGCAATACATACTGAAGGCTGTAGTATTTAATCTTCATCAGTAAGAATTTTAAGTCCTCTTTGCTTCCAGCAAACAAAGTTGTATCATCAGCTTATCACAGGTAATTAATGAGTCTTCTTCCAATCCTAATGCTACATTATTCTTCATATAACCCAGTTTCATTGATTATTTGCTTCAGTGTATAGATTAAATAAGTATGGCAAAAGAATACAACCCTGGCACACACATTTCCTGATTTTAAATGATTCAGTGTTCTCTGGCTCTGTTCAAACAACTGCTTCTTGGTCTATGAACAGGTTCCTCATGAGCACAATGAAGTGTTCTACAATACCCATTTTTTGCAATGTTATATCCATAGTTTGTCATGATCTATGCTTGAAAGGTTTTGCATAGTTCATAAATCACAAATAAAGATCCTTCTGATATTCTCTGCTTTTAACCAAGACCTATATTATATCACTAATGATCTCCCTTGTGTCACATCCTCTTCTGAATCCAGCTTGAATTTCTAACAGTTCCCTATTAATAAAATGTTGTAACCAATTTTTAATTATTTTCAGAAAAATTTTACTTGCATGTGATTTTAATGATACTGTTCAATGATTCCTGAATTCTGTTGGGTCACCTCTCTTTGAAATGGGCACAAATATGGATCTCTTATAATCTTTCAAATTTCATGGCATAGATGTGTGAATGTCTTCAGTGTTGCATCAGTCTGTTGAAATATTTTGATTTGTATTCTGTTAATTCCTGGACCTATTTTTTTTTTTTTTTTTTTTAACAATGTCGCCAGTGCAGCTTGAACTTCTTTCCTCAGTACCATAGGTTCTTGATCATATGCTATTTCCTGAAATGGTTGAACATTAACCATTCCTTCCTGGTACGATGATTCTGTGTATTCCTTCATTTTTATTTCGTATCATTCAATATTTTGTCCATTGTTAAGTGCCATTGAATCAACTCTGACTCAAAGTGACCCCTGTATAGGGTTTCCAAGGAGCAGTTGGTAGGTCTGAACAATTGACCTTGTGGTTTGTATAGAATCCTTCAGCATTGCAACATGAGGCTTGAATATTTTCTTCAGTTCTTTCAGTTTGAGAAATGTTGACCATGTTCTTTTTTGGTTTCCTAACTCTAGGTTTTCAGGGCTATAGTTTATGGGATTCCTCAGGTTTCTATTAACCCAGTAAGTTTGGTCTTTATTGTGAATTGAATTTTGTTCTGTATTTTCTCCTAATCTAACCAGAAACTTCTATTACATTCCTTGTTAGAAGTGTAGCTAATTGTGGCTGAGCACCATCTTTTTCATCTGGTTTCACACTAGTGGATGCTGTGGTTGTTGTGGTCCATTAGACTAATTTCTTTCTCTTTGGTTTTCTTCATTCTCCTTTGCTCCAGATGGAGAGAGACCAATAGTTGTATCTTAGATGGGTGCTTACAAGCTTTTGAGACTCCAGATACTACTCATCTCAGTAGGATGTAGAACATTATCTTTCTGAATTATGTTGCAGCAATTGACCAAGGTGTCTATGGTCTTATCCCTCAACTCCAGTATCACAGTCCTGCAAGATGTTTGGTAATGGTAAGGAAGTTTCTATAGCTCTGCTGACTCTTCTCTCTCTCTCTCTAAATATATATATATATATATATATATATATATATATATGAATATACTTGCAGTACATACAAACATGTATATAGAAATATTCACCACCATACCTACATAAGGGGGCTTCAAAAAGGTCATGGAAAATGGGATGTGTAAAGATAATAGAATTTTTCCATGAACTTCAGTGTCCCCTCATATATGCACAAGGGTGTGCTCTCCTTTGACCTCACCTTTTTAGCATGCATATCTATTCATGCATAGACTCATAAATCATTGTTTGTTATTACTGCTGTTTGTATATGCTGTAGCGTTTACTGTCATTGTTATTGTGTCTGTCAGTTCGCTTCAGGTGTATAGTGACCCTGTACAGGGTTTCTGAGAGCACTTGGTGGGTTTTAACTGCTGGTATTGTGGTTATCAATCCAGTGCTTATCCTACAGCACTATACCAGGGCTCAGTGTTTGCTGCTGTTTTATTAAGTGCTGTTAACTCAATTTCCATAACATCTACCTTACATAGCATTTCTTAGGCTGTTAATCTCTGCAGGCGCATAAAGTTTCACCTTTTCACAGCAAAACTGCTGGTGGGCTTGAATCATTGGTCGTGTGGTTCACAGTCCAAATTATCATACAAGGCCACCATACTTTCCAGTGTTTAAGGTATTCTTAAATACCTCTGAATATCTTCTTTACATTGGCCACATTGTGCTGACTTCTCTAATATTGTGTATTGCCTTTCTCTTCACCAGAGTTGACACATAACATCTAGTTAGTGATTCTCCTTCCTTTCCACTCCCATCCCTGCTAACCATCAACTACTGTCTTTTTCTGTGCGTAAACCTATTGTTAACTTTAATAATAGTGATCTCATACAATATTTGTCCTTTTATAATTGATTTATTTTATTATGCATATTATCCTCCAAATTTATCCATGTTGTGAGGTATTTTATTGGTTCATCATTGTTCTTTATCATTAGATAGTATCCCGTTGTTTTTATGTACTACAATTCATTCATCTGTTAATGGACACTTAGGTTGTTTCCATATTCTTGCTATTGTGAATAATGCTGCAATGAACATGTATACATATGCTTGTTAGAGTCAGTCCTCTTATTTCTCTAGGGTAAATGCCTAAGAATCGGGTTTCTGGATTGCATTGCACTTCTATTTTTAGCTTTTTAAGGAAGCACCATACCATTTTCCATAGTACTTGTTTACATTTGCAGCAGTATCCCATTTCCCCACCTGCCTTCACCAGCATTAGCTGCTTTTTGGTTTTTATTTTGTTTTGTTTTTGTTTTGATCAGTGCACTTATTGCCTGGGTGTGTAGGTGTCTCATTGCAGTTTTGATTTGTATATCTCTAATAACTTGCTCTGGTAGTGTAGTGATTACAAATTGGGCTGCTAACCTCAAGGACAACAGGTTGAAACTACCAGTGGTTCTGTAGGGGAAAGATGAGGTATTCTGCTCCTGTAAAGATTTACAGCCTTGGAAACCCTGTGCAGGTTCACTATGAGTTGGAACTGACTCCACGGTACTTAACAACAACAACAATGATTTGCTAATAGGCTGCAACCATACATTGACAGAAAACTTCCAGAGGTTCAAGCCAGATTCAGAAGAGAACATGGAACCAAGGATATCATTGCTGATGTCGATGGATTTTGGCTAAAATCAGAGATTAGCAGAAAAATGTTTATCTGTGTTTTATTGACTATGCAAAGGCCTTCAATTTTGTGTGGACCAACACAAGCTATAGACAGCATTGCGGAGAATAAGCATTCTGGAACATTTTATTGTGCTCATGAAAAACCTGTACACAGACCAAGAGGCAATTATTTGAACAGAATAAGGGAACACTAAATTATTTAAAATGAGGAAAGATGTGCACCAGGGCTGTATTCTTTCACAATACCTATTCAATCTGTTTGCTGAGCAAATAATACAAGAAGCTGGACTCTATGAAGAAAAACATGGCATTAGGATTGGAGGAAGACTCATTAACAACCTGTGATATGCAGATGATACAACTTTGCTTGCTGAAAGTGAAGAAGACTTAAAATGCTTACTGATGAAGATCAAAGATTGCAGCCTTCAATATGGGTTGCACCTCATTGTAAAGAAAACAAAAATCTTCACCACTGGATCAATAAACAACATCTATATAAATAGAGAAAAGATTGAAGTTGTCAAAGACTTCATTTTGCTTATATCTATCATTAACACTTATGGAAACAACAGTCAAGAAATCAAATGATGTAGTGCATTAGGTAAATCCACTGCACATGTCCTCTTTAAAGTGTTCAGGAGCAAAGATGTCAGTTTGAGGACTAAAGTGTGCCTGACCTAAGCCGTGTATTTTCAATAGCCTGTGAAATGCGTGTGAAAGTTGGACCATTAATAAAGAAGACCATAGAAGAATTGATGCATTTGAGTTAAGGTATTGAAGAAGAATATTAAAGATACCAAGGACGGCCAGAAGAACAAACAAATATTTGTTAGAAGAAGTACAACCAGAATGCTCTTAGAAGCCAACATGGCAAACTGTCTCTCATACTTCGGACGTATTATCAGGAGTGACCAATCTCTGGAGAAGGACATCATGCTTGGTAAAGTGGAAGGTCAACAAACAAGATAGGGCTTCCCAAAGAGATGGATTGACACAGTGGCAGCAGTAGTGGGCTCTATCATAGCAGCAATTGTGAGAATGGCACTAGACCAGACAGTGTTATGTTCTCTTGTACATAGAGTTGCTATGGGTCAGAACTGACATGACAATACTTAACAAAAACAAATAATAAATATAAAATGACAAATATTAAAGTAGTGTCAACCCATTAGATTATTTTCACATTTTGGAAATGAACATTCTTAGAGAGCTTTTGGTCTTCCCTGAAAAGCAAGTGGTGATTATGAATCACATGCACACTACCAAGAAAAGGATCAAACATAAAACTCCTGGCAAAAATGTATATGGTTAGAAGTTCTAGAAAATGTATATGGTTAGAAGTCCATTTACATTTAGTCACTCCACTGGCAATCATCCATCTGGAATGGAAGAACCACCCTTTCAAGATACTGGCTAGGCTAGCAACTCTCAATAACTGGCTGACTGTTAGAATCATTTGAGGAACTTTTACAAAATATTTACCAATGCCCCTTACTCTGTCCCCTAGAATTCTTATCTACTTTATTTGGGTTATAGCTCCAGCACTGATATTTCTAAAATACTTTTTATTGAAATATATCATATAGTTATGCTACTAGTATAATACATGTACTTCAGTTCAATGCATTTTCATGAACTGAAAACACTCATTATCCAATACCCAGATCATGAAACCGAATATTTCCAGATCACAGAAATCCTTCTCATCGTACATAGAATTGAGAAATGACTGATAACCATATAATGCTGTAGGACTTCTGAGAAAGAAAACATCCTTTCAGGGTGATGTGGGAAGAAAAAGAGAAAAGCTGTGCTCATCCCATGGAGGATAAGACCTCTGAAAGATGCTAGAATTTAGAGATATGAATTTTCTGGAAGCTTATAAACAGACTATTGTAAATGACAGAAGATAGGCAGGAAAATGATTATGATATTTAGGATATAAGGAATATTTCCATTCAGTTGCATAGGAGGTCAGATGAAGTAGAGCAAAAACAGGGTGGAAAGTTGAGTATTTGTCAGTAGATACCAACTTAGTATGGTAGAGAATATCAGACATAACAGTGATATCATTGGACAAAGGTAAATTGCACCCTAACATTTTAGGTTTTAGTAATTTGCATTGCAAATTGCATTTAGCAATCCAAGAAAAAGCTATAGTTACATAAAATATACATATGACCAGTAATATTCACTTGACAATATTTTATATGGTTTTAATTTTTATTCATTTATTTATTCTTGAATAATTTTCATCCAAGAATTAAGAAAATAAAAATTAGTAATTTTTATATTCTCTTTTTGAAAAAGATCTTATTATGGGCAAGATTTTCAGGTCTTCCAGTACCATGAAGAAAATGAAGACCATTATTGCAAGTAGAGATAATCTTTTATTTCAGGTGAATATGTACGCTAAATACAAAATTCATCATAATATAAATAATTAGTCTTGTCATTTAAAAATGATAATTATCTCATTTACATGTCTATGACTTTTAAAATGCATTATACTAGTTCAATAAATTACATTCTGGATTATATCAGTATCTCTTCAAGAAAATGAAGTTAAATCTTTGTAGTAACCAGCAGCTTAATTTTCATTAGGCCAGCTATTTGATAATTAGTCATGCACCATAAATCAAATCCCCAAGTCTTCTACTGGTTTCTTAATTGAAAATTATTGTTTCTTGGCTCTCTAGTTGAAAGTGCAGCAAGTGTGAGTGTGATCGATGTGGAATCTGGCACAAACAGTTTGAGACAGTCAGAACTTGATAGATCATTGCCCTGGAGGGAGTTGTAATGGTGGGTAGGCAGAAATCTCCAAATTAAAGATTTGCTTTTAAAATTGCAAGTGCAAAGATAGCTTTGATAAACCAATTCCATCTTGACATTTTGGCTACTTTTTATTTTTATTTTTTTGTCTGTTATAATCAACCCATTTGTGCCAGAATCTATGAAGACAATATAAAATTATTGAAAAAAAATCCAACTTTTTGTTTGGGATGAGTATATGAAAAAATGTACCATTAATGTCACGAACAAATATTGAATTTGTTGGTATCTTAGAGCAATTTGAAAACATTGACTAAAAACACTCTACTCATCTGACAGCTAATCTGAGAGAACAGATGGCTACCCAAGTATTGCCCCCAGTCATAAAATCATTTCAAATATGATACTGTTGAGGGTAAATAAAAGACTTTGCAAGTAATAAGGAAAATATTGCTTCATTGAATGTCTGCAGCTTGTTACCATTTTTCTTCTGACAATCTAGGAGGATTTGCAGGGAACTTTGTTCATGTTTGCAGTTCTTTAGTTAAGAACAGCCACAGGGTTTTCCAACATTCATTTCTTGTTTCCTAGTGGCCTGGCAGCCAGGACCTGATGAGGCACACAGCAGGGAGTACTGTGAAATGCACCATAAATTTCAATGTGTAAAATCAAAGGAGAAAAAAAAAAATCTGGGCATGAGAGCCATGGTTTGTGTTTGAAAATTACCTGGACCAATACACCCTGGAATAAATGCAGCATTTTACCCATTCCACGTATCAAGTGAAGTGGGTGGTGAAAGGTGGGTGTCTTGCCAAAATTTCATAAAGACTCATGTTAATAGTACTTAATCCAAAATAATCACACTATTACTATATGCCTTATTTACATAAAACTTTCTAGATGGCACACTGGAATAATTTTGGCTGGTTTTTGAAAATAATTCAAATAAAGCTTTAAAATAGATTATGGTTTGGGCTAAAGTAAGAGTTGGCTAGAAAGCCTGTGAAATATATTATTTAATCTTGAATTATAGGGATCTCACTATCCTTCAAAGAAAATGAAAAAATAATTACATACAAATATTTTATTATCTCTATGACTTTGATCAAGTTGTTAAAACTCTTAAGATACAAGTTATCTCTTCTGTAAATAATGGAGTTATTTATCATCTATAATAACTGAACTCTAATATTCTTATTCTTTCATCATCTAACACTATGGTTTTGCCGAAAATTAGTATATAAGCCTGCATTACTCATTCTTGATCATATTGGGTTTTGGCCTAGAAATAATTAAAATCCATACTAATTTGCTTATGTTGGGTTTGTGTGAGTGTATTTGTATGTTAAGGCATATGTAGACAGATTTGTAAACTAGCTGTATGTAGGTTTGATTCTACAGCAGATGTGTTTTGTTTGTTAGTACAACATTTAAAAACATCTTGAATGTTATGAAAATTTCTAAATTCAGAGGTGTCATGCAAAAATAAGAATTTTTGACTCCTCTTTAAATATGGAAAATGATGAAATATATCTTTCTGCAAGAATATAATCACCTAGGACTTAATAGTGGTCTCTTTTCTCCATTTACAATAGTCCTCTCACCCCGGATTTTGTCTATGCTGAGGCTGAATGTCAGTTACCATTTATCAGTGTTCTTGCCTGTTACACATTTTGTCACATAAGGTCTTTTACTCATTTATGGAATGGATTATTGTAGCTATGGATAAGCCACCTGCAATGAAATCTCCAGTAGGCTTAGTGACAATACAGAATGGAATATGCAAAATTTTAACTGAAATGCATTACTTTTTTTCTCTTTTCTTGTAATAAGGTAGATCCCTAAATGCTGACATACTTCTTTCTCATCCACAAAATTCCTTTGCTCTGTCCAGCTCGTTAATCTAGGAAAGCTGCTAACTCTGTTGAAAGTTGGACAAAACTCTGAGGATTCAAGAAGGCTATGGAAACTGCATGAACTGAAATATATTCTTTCTGTTTGTTTCATCTGTTCATTTCCCCCTCTTTTCCTTCATCCTTTCAGATTATTGTGTAGGTATGGATATTGTTTTTGCTAGATGTCATCAAGTCAGTTCCATAAGTGTAGGATAGAACTGCTCCCTAGGGTTTTCATGCCTGTGTGTGACTTTTTGGAAGCAAATTGCTAAGACTGTTTGCCAAGGAACCTCTTGGTGAGTTCAAACCACCAACATTTTGGCTAGTAGTCACTTACCCATTTATATTCTTGATCTAATGATCATTTTCATGACCAATTGTTTGCTAGATCAATTGCAAACTGAAGTAAAATATACTTCAATGGAATTTGAGTCATGGTTCAAGCCAATCTTTGAACCTAGGTCCATCACTGAAGAATGGTCCAACTTATTTAATTGGTATTGTCCTAATTAAGTTGAACATTATAAAGAGTATTTTTGGCATTGTATCAGACATTCTAATTCTTTTCTCATCTATGCTGTTCCTCATGCTTCTTTTCCCCAACCCTATATGTGTGGAGAAGGACATCATGCTTGGTAAAGTTGAGTGTAAACAGGAAAGGAGACCCCAACAAGATGGATTGGCACAGTGACAATAGCAATGAGCTCAAGCATAGCAACAATTGTGAGGCTGATGCAGGAATGAGCAGTGTTTCATTCTGTTCTGCATGAGGTTGCTAGGAATTGACTCCATGACACCTATTAACAGCAACAAAAACATGTTTGAGAAGAAACAATTCTGCTATACCAAATGACTTCCTCCTGGGCACTGACCACAGCAGTTGGCTTGACCAGGTCAGGCAGACTCAGAATGTGAGGAAATGCAACTAAGACATGGAGACAGACCTGTTTAGCTGTGGAGAACCA
>NW_006408792.1:1338377-1356959 GCF_000296735.1 Chrysochloris asiatica
CTCTCTTTCCCTCCCTATAGCCCTCTACTTCTCTTTCCTGTGTTAAAAAAAAAACAAAAAACAGAATACAAAGCAAACAAGAAAAGTTCAAGGCCTGCTCTTGGGCTGCGTATCCGTTAGCCATTTGGTTTTAAGTGGAAATTGTCTCTTTAAATGTCAAGGAGATCTATGCACATGTGTAGTAGAACCCTCTGAGGGTGGGGCTGTGGTGTCCACTAGCTCAGGAACCCCTATAGTTACCAGAATGGAAGTATACAGACAGCAAGGGACCAACAAAAAGGTAAAAAAAAAAAAAAAGAATGCCCACAACTCTATCTCTGCAGCTCTTGTCAGGCATTCGTGGCTGCTCTGATCCTTTCCCCGCTTGGTTCCACACAAAATGGTGGCTCTTGGAGCAGCTGAGTGTCCCGAACCAGGAAGCAATGGATCTCTTGCTTCTGCCACAATCTTTTAAATATTCCTTTATATGTGTTTCTGGGACCATCCCCTGAGCCTTCTTGGTCCTGTATTCTGTGTTGTTCACAGCAGAGCTCATCACTGCACGTCTACCCAATCTGCCATCTTGTTTTCATCCCTCATTTTGTTTTGTTTGTTATTGTTGTTAAGCATGGTTGAGTCAGTCTGGACTCATAGCAACCCTGTTTAGGGTTTCAGAGGCTTTGTTTTTTGTTTTTGTTTTTTTAATCTTTCTGGGAGCAGAAAGCATTAGCTTCCTCCATGTAATGGCTGATTGGCTCAAACTGCAGTTCAGTGCTTATTGTACTCTGTATAAATACATTACATTTTGTTTGTTCGTTTATCTATTGACAAGCACATGGTTACACTTTTTTGCTATTGTAAATAATGCTACAATGAACACTGGTGTGCAAATATTTCTTTGATTTGCTGCTTTCAAGTGTTTTGGTTATAAATCTAGAAATAAACTTGCTAGGTCATATGGAGATTCTCTGCCACTTGCCTAACAGTTTGTCATACTATGGTGGCTTATGTATTGCTGTGATGCTCAAATCTATGCCACCAGTATTTTAAATACCAGCAGGATCACCTATGTTGGACAGGCTTCATCTGAGCTTTCAGAATAAGACAAACTAGAAAGATGATGAGATAAACTACATTTGAATTTTTAACCACTAAAATGTTATAAATAGTAATGGAACACTGTCAGATAGCACCAGAATACTGAATACTGAAACATTATGAATACTGAACACCAGAGTATTTCCAGATATAGTGCCAGAAGATGCGCTCCTCAGGTAGGAAGGCACTCAAAATACAACGGGGAAAAGTTGCCACCTCAAAGTAGAGTTGACTGTGATGATGAGAATGGAGCAAAGCTTTCGGAATCTTCATTTGCTGATGGTGCACAACTGAAAATGAGAAACAGTGTAAACATCAAGTAATAATCAGAACATAGAATGAATGAAATATGTATATAGGACAATTTTAAGTTATCAAAAATGAAATGGAAGGCATAAAGATCGGTATCCTAGGTATTAGTGAGCTGAAATGGACAGATACAAGCTATTTTTAATCTGACAATTAAATGGCTTATTATGCCAGGAATGATAAATTGAAGATGAATGGTGTCACATTCATCAAAAAGAACATTTGAAGATCTGTCTTGAAGTATAATGCTATACGTGATAGGATAATATCCCTTTACCTACAAGGAAGACCAGTAAAACCACTATTCAAATTTACTCACCAATCACTAAAGCATGTGGTAATGAAATTGAAAAATCCTACCAAATTCTTTAGTCTAAAGCTGATCACACATCCATTCAAGGTGTGTTGATTATTACTGGTGATTGGGAACAAAGAGGAAGGATCAGTAGTTAGAAAATATGGCATTGGTCATAGAAACGATGCTAAAGATTACATGATAGAATTTTGCAAGACCATTGACTTCATTGCAAATACCTTTTATAAACAACATAAAAGATGACTATATACATAGAACTCACCATATGGAGTACAAAGAAATCTAACTGACTACATTTGTGGATAGAGATGGTAGAAAAGCTGCGTATCATGATCCAAAACAAAGCCATGAGCAGTCTGTGGAACAGAGAAGTAGAAGAAAATTAAAACAAGTCCACAAGAGCCAAAATATGACTTTGAATGTATTCTACCTGAATTTAGAGATCATCTCAAGAGCAGATTTGATACATTTATGAACTAATGGCGAAAGAGCAGTAGAATTGTGGGATGATATCAAGAATATCAAGGAGCTCTGGTAGTGTAGTTGTTATGAGTCTGGCTGCTAACTTCAGGGTCAGCAGTTAGAAACTGCCAGCCATTCCATGGGAGAAAAATGAGGCTTTCTGCTCCCGTAATGATTTGCAGCCTTAGAAACCCTATGCAGGATCGCTATGAGTCAGAACCAACTGCATGGCACACCACCACCACCACCATCAAGAACATCATACAGGAGAAAAACAAAAGGTCATTTAGAAGACAAGAAAGAAGGCAAAGACCAAAATGTATTTCAGTACAGACTCTGAAACTTGCTCTCCAGTATAGCGATACTAAAGAAAATGGCAGAAGTGAGGAGGAAAAAGAGCTGAACAGAAAATTTCAAAGTGCAACTTGAGAAGAGTATCAAATATTATAATGAAATATGCAATGACCTGGAGTTATATAACAAAAACAGAGGAACACTCTCACATTTCTCAAACTAAACAAACTGAAGAAAAAAAGTCAAGCCTCCACTTCTATACTAAAGGATTCTATGGGCAAAATACTGAAAGATGCAGACTGTATCAAAAAGAGATTGAAAAAATACACAAAGTCACTGTACAAAAAAAGGTCAATGTTCAGCCATTTCATGACTTAGCATATAATCAAAATCCAAAGTAACGGAAGGAAGAAGTCCAAGGCTCCAGGAATTGATGGAATACAAATTGAAATCTTTCAACAAACTGATGTAACACTGAAGGCACTCATTCATCTATATCAAGAAATTTGGAAGAAAGCTACCTGGTCAACTGACTGGAAAAAATCTATATTTGTGCCCATTCCAAATAGAGGTGACCCAGTGGAATGTGGATACTATCACTCAATGTCATTAGTATCACATTTAAGTAAAATTTTGCTAAGGGTAATTTAAAAATGTTGCAATGGCACATTCACAGGGTATTGCAGAAGTTCAAGCTGGATTCAGACGAGACCATGGAACAAGGGCTATCATTGCTGACAACAGGTGGATCTTGTCTGAAAGCATAGACTACACAAAGGTTTTTGAATATGTGTATAAATACAAGCCATGGACAACATTGTAGGGAATGAGCATTCAATAACACTTAATTGTGCTGATGAGGAATCTGTACATAGACCCTGAGACAGTCATTGGAACAGAATAAGTTGATACGGAATGGTTCAAACTCAGGAAAGTTTTATGCCCAGGTAGAATTCTTTCACCATACTTATTCATTCTGTATGCTGAGCAAATGATATGAGAAGCTGGATTATATGAAGAAGAATGTGGCATCAGGTTTGGATGAAGACACATTAACAACCTGTGATATGCAGATGATACAACCTTGCTTGCTGAAAGTGAAGAGAACTTAAAATACTGATGAAGATCAAAGAGCACAGCCTTCGATATGGATTACATCTCAATGTAAAGAAAACAAAAGTCCTCACCACTGGACCAATAAACAACATTCTTATCAATGAAGAAGAGATTGAAGTTGTCAAGGACTGCATTCTTCTTGGGTCAGCTATCAACACTATGAAGCAGCAGTTCAAGAAATCAAATTACGTGTTACATTAGGCAAATCTGCTGCACAAGAACTTTTTAAAGTATTGAAGAGCAAAGATGTCAGCTTGAGCACTAAGGTGTGTCTGACCCAAGCCATGATATTTTCAATAACCTTATATACAAATGTGAAAGCTGGACAGTGAATAAGGAAGACCACAGAAGAATTGATGCTTTTGAGTTATGGTATTGGAGGAGAACATTGAAAGTGCTGTGGGCTGCCAAAAGAATCAATAGACCCATTTTCAAGAAGTGCGGCCAGAGTGCTCTGTGGAGGCCAAGATGGCCAAACTTTGTCTCTTGTACTTCAGACATATTGTCAGGAGGGAGAAGTCGCTGGAGAAGGATATCATGTTTGGTAAGTAGAGGGTTAGAGAAAAAGAGGAAGACCCCCAACATGATGGATTGGCCAAGTGGCAGCATTGATACTCAAGCGTGGCAACAGTAGTGAGGTTGGCCCAGGATAGGGCAGTATTTCGTTCTGCTGTGCATAAGGTCACTATGGGTTGGTACCAACTCGATGGCACCTAACAACAACAACAACAACCAGAAACCAAAAGAGACTTACAGAAATGGAAGACTCTACCATACTCATGGAAAGGAAGACTTAACGTTATGAAAAACCCTACACTACCCAAAGAAATCTGTAGATATAATGCAATCCCAATCCCTATTCCAACATTGTTCTTTAAAGAGTTGGAAAAAACTGACCATTAATTTTATATGGAAAGGAAAGGGAACTTGGATATTCAAAGCATTACTTAAGAAAAATACAAAGTTAGAGGCCTCTACTTTCCTAATCTCAAAGTCTATTACATAGCCTCAGTGTGAAAACAGCCTGGTACCGACTGGTACAACAAAAGATATATGGATCAATGGAACAGAATTGAGAACCAGAACTAAATCCATCCACATACAGTCAGCTGATCTTTGACAAAAGGCAAAACACATTAAACGGGGTAGAGATAGTCTCTTCAATAAATGGTGTTAGCAAAACTGGGACTCCATTTGCAGAAAAATGAAACAAGACTCATGTCTGACACCATATACAAAAACATACTAAATGTGGATAAAGAACTAAAGAAAGACCCTTGAACTATAAAAAAGATCATCAATGAAAAAATAGGAACAAACTTAGAGGCTGTAATGCATGGTATAAATACACTGTCAAATAGAACTGAAAATACACAAATAGAAGATAAAACAGATCACTGGATTGTTATTACTATTAAGTGCTATCGAGTTGGTTCTGACTCAAAGTGACCATATGCAGGGTTTCTGAGGGCATACATCTCATCATTCTCCATCAGCACATTTGGTGGATTTGAATTGCTGATCTTGCAGTTAGCAACCCAATGCATAAGCCACTATGCTGCCATGGTTCCTTTACATTGTTGGTGTAACCAATGTGGAAAATGCTATGGCACTTCATCAAAAAGTTGGAAATAGAAAAACCATATGTCCAGGAATTCCTCTACTTGGTATATATTCATAAGTAATAAGAGCCTCCATGTGAGTAAGTATGTGCACACTGATGTTCATCACAACATTATTCACATTAGCAAAATGATGGAAATAGCCTACATGCCCACCAGTGAGAGAATGGATAAACAAACTTTGTTGCATACACACAATGGAATTCTATGCAATGTTATAGAATAACAATGAATTTGTAAAACATCTCATAACATGAATGAACCTGGAGGACATTATGCTAAGTGAAATTAGTCAAAAATAAATAAATATTACATAAGACAACTAATATGAAAACCTAAAAAAAGGTTTTTATTCTAAAATAAATACTTTTTGATGGTTGCCAGAGGCAGAAGGAAGGGAGAGTAATTCATTGACTAAAAGGTATACACATACTAGCTCAAGTGGCAGGGAGGTACATATATAAGAAAAGGGAAGGGGACAAAAGAAAGATGAAGACAGGTGAAGACACAGGGAGGAATGAAAATCCTAAAGAGGATAGAGGAAAATGGTGTTACATACACAATCCTGGAACAACAGTGTTCTGCGGGTAGATACATGGACAGATACACAAGCTAAATGAGTATGGGAAGAAGCATGGGAGTGTTCCCACTAATATATATAAGGGATTGAAAGTGGATATTTGTACATGGGTATTTACCTTTGCTGCAAACATATCTATGGATGTGGTAGAGCATACAGGGAATAAAATGATAAAAACTTCTTAGATAATATCAAACATCTTAAGGCAATAAGTTCCTGGGCCTAGGGGCTCAGGACCATAGCCTTATGGGATGCCATGATCAACTGGTATAACATAGTCCACAAAGGCAAATTTTCACATTTTACTTTGGTAAGTAGCATCTCAGATCTTAAAAACTATGAGCAGCCATCTAAGGTGTAGCTATTGGTCTTTCCTGTGCTGAAGAAAGAAAAGTAATGAAAACTGAAGATACTTGGAATCAACTGGTCCAATGTTACCAATGAAGCAGTTGAGCATCAGTCACCATAACACTGAGATCAGAAGAACTTCAATGGTGTCAACTGCTCTGAAAGGGCTAACATGAGAAGGTCCTGGATAGAGTGGGAGAAAATGTGGAACAAAGTTAAAAAAATATAATAAAGACTTGACATACTGGTTGGAGAAAATATGGAGGAACCCAAGACTTTGGCCTTTGACTACTTTTCAGGTCTGGAAGAGAACTCGCCCTTTTTGTCCAATTTTCAGCCAAGCAATAGATAGGTATACAGTGGGGACAACACTACTAAGGTAAGTTAATCATGGAATGGTCAGTCCCTCAAAATCAGAAGGGCAACATTTACCTAAGGACAAATTTGAGAAGGGATGAGAAGGAAGGTAGAATGAAAACAGGAAACAAAAAGAAGTGGGATAATGGTTGGTGCATGGAGGGGATTGCAATCACTGAGATTAAACAAAATGCATGATTTATTGAATGTAAAATTCATGATCTTCTCTGTAAACCTTCATTCAATTCACAATAAAAAGTTTTTTTTTAAATGCTTAAAAAAAAAAAATCCCACAAGAAGGATTGCATTAGGCAAATCTGCTGCACAAGACTGCTTTAAATTTTTCAAGAGCAAAGATATCAGTTTTAGGATAAGGTGTGCCTGACTTACATTGATGGTATTTTCCAATGACCTCATATGCATGTGGAAGTTGAACAATGAATAAGAAAGACTATAGAAGAATTGATGCATTAGAGTTATTATGGTGTTAGAGAAGAATATTGAAAGCACTCTAGACTGCCAGAAGAACAAAAAAAATCCATGTTGGAAGAAATACAACAGATGCTCCTTTGAAGCCTAAATGGACAGACTTTGTGACTCATACTTCAGACATATTTTCCAGAGGGGCCAGTTCCTAAAGAAAGACATTATGCTTGGTAAAGTGAAGGTAAATGAAAAAGAGGAAGACCCCCAGCTAGATGAACTGACACAGTGGCAGAAGCTGTGGACTCAAAGGTAACAACAATCGTGATGATGGCATAGGACTGGGTAGTGTTATGTTCCATTATGCATAGAGTCACTACATATTGTTGTTATTATGTACTGTTGAATTGGGTCTGACTCATAGCAACCCTGTAATGGGTTTCAAGAAGTAGATGGTGGGTTGGAACTGCTGACCTTGTGGTTCACAGTCCAGTGTTGATCCTAAAGCACCACATCAGAAGTTCACATTCCACATTATATACATAAATTTTCCTTTGGTAATGTTAAACTGACTTGTACTCCAATTAGCAGTATAGGAGAGCAATCATTTCCCTGTACTGAAAAACAGTTTCTGGGGAAATACATAGGGTTTTGTTGTCCACTTTTAGTAATGACATTTTATATTAAATGTTTCTAATAATAAATATTCCACATTTTTGCATAGTAAAAATTTTTGTATTCCAGTATTTTTCTGCTAATAAAAAACATATATGATTAGTCTTACAACTTCTGGAGCTCTATTGTTGTTTGTTGTTGTGAAGTGCTGCCAAGTCGGCTCCAACCTATAGTGACCCTGTGTAGGGTTTCTGAGGAGCAGCTGGTGAGCTTGAACCACCAACTTTGTGGTTCAAACAGATTTTGTAGTCCACTGCATTAACCCACAGCACCACACCAGAACTCCTACATCTTTATTTAAAAAATAATAATACATGTATATCCTCTAAAACATGGGAAACCAAACATATATATTTGTCCCAATTATAGAAATAAAGTGAAATATATGAGAGAAGAAATATGGGAATTAAATGGATGATGGGTGGATGGATACATGGATAGATAGGTAGATAGACGATAGAAAAAGTAGAGGAAATGAAAGATTAAAGATGATTATTAGGAAAAAATTAGGGGGAAGATTTTTCCTGAAGTTCAACATTAAGATGAATATAAGTTTTAGAGAGGAAAAAGAGACCTCCTACTATAAGTTCCCCAGAATTTAAGAACAAATTGAAAAAACCTACCCAGCACTTGAGAACATCAAACTTAATGAAAATGATTTTTCAATCTAAAAATCTATTCCCAAACTCTTGCTCAAGTAAGAATGAACATAAAATGTTCATCATATAAGGTTTCAGCAAATTTTCTTCTCTAAGTTTATTCTTGAAGTCCTAGTGTGGCACTGTAGGAAGTACAGGACTGCTAACCACAAGTGCGGCAGTTCAAACCCACCAACTGTTCATCAGAAACCCTATATTGGGTCGCTCTAAGTCAGAATCGACTCTACAACACTTGAAAACAAAAAGCTTATTCTCAGTAAATGCTTCAAGAAATGCTCCATTAGAATAAGTTAATTAAGAAATTAAACGTGAGCTCTGTCTTAGATGAGAATAAGAATAAATCTCCAAAATAATAGCTTGACAATGAGCATATAGAGTAACCAGACCATAGTTCATAACAAATCAGAGGACTCCAAAATAAGGACTTTTAGGTGGCAAAATGTACCTGATTCATTTTGGCCATGTGAAAAATAGTAGTGAGATAAATATTACAATTCTGTTAAAAAGTTACAGGAGGAATTAACTAGGCAAACAGTACAACAAACGAAATAATACACTAATTTAAAAAGGCAAATATTAACAATAAGTTGTTTGATTTCTTGACTGCGGCTTGTATGAACATTGATAGAGGAACAAAGCAAAATGAAATCTTTGACAATTTCAATCTGTAATCATGATGTTATTTATTTTTCAAGTTGTGAGGATTTTTAAATTTTCTTTACATCGAAATGCAATCCCTACAGAAGGCTATAGTCTTTGATCTTCATCAGTAAGTATTTTAAGTCCTCTTTGCTTCCATCAAACAGGATTGTATTATCTACACATCACAGGTTGTTAATGAGTCTTCCTACAATCCTGATACCACATTCTTTTTCATATTAATTCAGTGTCTCGGATTATTTGCTCAGCAAACAGATTGAATAAGAATGGTAAAAGAATAAAATCCTGATGCACACCTTTCCTGATTTAAAACTGTTCACTATCCCCCTTTTTTTAAATACCTGTTTCTTTGTCTATCTATAGGTTCTCATGAGCAAAATCAAATGTTCCAGAATACCCATTCTTCTCAATCTTATCCATTGCTTGTTATGATTCACACAGTCAAAAGTCTTTGCCTACCCAATAAAGCAAAAGCAAAACTCTTTCTGGTATTTTAGGCTTTCAACCAAGATCCACCTGATGTAAGCAATGATATCACTAGTTCCACATCCTCTTCTATATATAGCTTGAACTTCTGGCCATTCTGTTGCTATCTTGTTGCAGCTGTTTTTAATTATCTTCAACAAGATTTTACTTGCATGTTACAGTAATGATTTTGTGAGATGATTTCTACTTTCTATTGGGTCCCATCTCTTTGGAATGGGCACAGATATGGATTTCTTCTGGTTAGTTGGTAACTGTCTTCCAGATTTCTTGGCATAGATGAGTGAACACCTCCAGATCTGCATCAGTCTGTTGAAATATTTCAATTTGTATTCCATCAGTTCCTATTGATTTGTTTTTCACCATTACCTTCCATGTAGCTTGGACTTCTTTCTTCTGTACCAATGGCTTTTCATCAGTTGAACACTGACTATTCTTCTTGGTACAGTGACTCTGTATTCCTTCTATCTTCTTTTGATGCTTTCTACATCATTCAATATTTTCCCCATAGAATCCTTCAGTATTGAAAGTTGAGACTTGAACTTTTTTGCAGGATTTTCAGCTTGAGAAATGCTGAGCTTGTTCTTCCCTTTTGGTTTTCCAATTCCAGCTGTTTGTAAATTCATTATGAAACTTAACTTTGCCTTCTTGAACTGCCCTTTGAAATTGTAGTGCATTGACAGTTCTTTTTTTGTATTCTCTGTATTCCTTTCATCTGCTTTTGATATTTTCTGTTTCATTCAATATTTTGCCCATGTTGTTATTTAGTGCTGTGGAGTCAGTTTCGACTCAGAGCAACCCTGTATAAGCTTTCCAAGGCTTTTTAAAATCTTTTGTGGTCACAGAAAGCTATGCCTTACTCCAGTGCAGCAAGTGGTGGGCTCGAACCACAGACTGTGATTCACAGCTCAGCGTTTTTACCATGGTGCCATTGTACTTCCAGTTTAGCCTTACAAGAACAGAACCGACTTAAAAAATCTGACCTGCTACTAACAGCCAATTACAGAAAGCTAGCCATGATTACCAAGGAGTTCTAGTAGCGTAATGGTTACGAATTAGGCTGCGAACCGCAAGATCAGCAGTTGGAAACTACAAGCTGTTCCGCGGGAAAAAAATGAGGCTTTCTGCTCCCGTAAAGATTTACAGCCTCAGAAACCCTGTACAGGGTCGCTATGAGTCGGAACCGACTCCATGGCACACAACAACAGCAAGCCATGATTATCATAGCCGGTGTCAACAAATAAAGATTCTGTGTGAAGTTTCTAAAATATTCAAGACTGAAGATGCTATCTACAACTAATTTCAAATTTGAAGGCTTTACTGTAGACCACCCTTCTACAACATAATGGTTCTGAATCGGGCTGCTAACCTCTAGATTGTTGTTGTTGTTGTTGTTAAGTGCCGTCGAGTCGGTTCCGACCCATAGCGACCCTGTACAGGGTTTCCGAGGGTGTAAATCCTTACGGGAGTAGAAAGCCTCATCTTTCTCCCGCGGAGCGGCTGGTAGTTTCGAACCGCTGACCTTAAGGTTCGCAGCCCGATTCGTAACCACTACGCTACAGCGGTTCAAAATTACCTGGTCTGTGGGAGAAAGATGAGGCTTTCTGTCTTGTAAAGATTTAAGGCCTTTACAGGGTTGATATGAGTTGGAATCGATTCCACGGCACACACCACCATCTTCCTATAACCATCAAGTATAACGTCAGTATTGACATTTGAGGCAGTCAAAAATTCAGGGCTCAAGAATTTATATGTAACTACACACTACTCCTATCTCCTTCACAATCAACTCCTCCAGTAAAAGATTCCCTGGTAATGGGCAAGATTGTGTTTATTGAGAATAGGTGATAAATATATGGCATATCAGTGTTCATGACACAATTCTTTCAACTTTTCTATATATGAATTTTCCTAGTAAGATATTGGAGAAAAATATTCCCTAATACAGGGAATAATAATAATAATAGTTATGCAGCAACTTGGCAGCAGGGCTTTGAAAAAAAAAAAAAAAAATCTCCTTTCTAGGAAGACAGCAATTATAAGGTAGAACTACCTGGTGATGCAATGATAAAAAGAAAGAAGTGTCAAGAATTCAGATGACTCATGTAAAAAATTGTTGTTGTTAAGAACCATCGAGTCTGTTCCAACTCAGAGCAACCCACTATAGGGTTTCCAAAGAGCAGCTAGTGAGTTTTAATTGTAGACCTTGTGGCTCAAACTGACTTTGCTGTCTAGTGTATTATCCTGAAACACCACACCAGGACTCCACATAAAAGAGAGGATATTATAAAAGGTGAATTTATAGTTTCTGAAAAAGGATTTCTGATACTCCACCACATAACCCAACTGCAAACTTTTACTGGATTTATCATCTGAAATTAAAAAAGAAAGTAATTATAATATATTATCTTATTAACCTTGATCAGAGTTTAAAACTAAACCTAAATTTGGAAACCAGTACAGAACTCAAATACCTCTATAACAAGTTAAGAATAAATATGGAAGCCCCATGTCTCAAAAAGAAAATCCACAAAGACAATTAATGAAGATCTTAAAGTAATAGATTACATGATTACTGATTACTCAATGGCAGCAGAAAGTAACTCTCATATTCCTATGAGGATGACATCATATTTATCATGGTCAACTAAAAGTATTAGAGATCAGGCTATAAAGACTAGAGCCCAATATGGACATCATCTTGTATAACAAGTGAAATGCGAGGGTATGGGGATCGGGATGGGGCTTCAATTCCTTCCCTCCCATCCTTTTAACTAACGAAAGCCAAACACCAGTATTGAAAATGGTTCTTTCTGTCTATATGAATGTGAGGTGCTGAGTCTACCCTAGGTAAAGCTAACAGGAAATCCTCATATTTTATACCCACCAGTACTGTACATAAGGCAGCACTGGTAGCGTAGTGGTTACGAATCGGGTTGCGAACCTTAAGGTCAGCGGTTCGAAACTACCAGCTGCTCCGCTGGAGAAAGATGAGGCTTTCTACTCCCGTAAAGATTTACACCCTCGGAAACCCTATACAGGGTCGCTATGGGTCAGAACCGACTCGATGGCACATAAAAACAACAGTACTGTACATGGTCGCTAAAAGTCGGAACTGACTCCACGGCATATAACAACAACAAAAACAATCCCAGTTAGAGTCTATATAGAAAATAATCCATTTAGAAAATAAGACATCTGATTTTAGTTATCAGATAATTGCTACATAGCTTTTAACTGTAATCCTAAGATTATCTCCAAATAGCCTAAATATTTCACTTTTAGATATCTAACATATAATATTGATGATATCTAAACATTCTAAAATAAATAAACTGCAATCAGTTTGCCTCTACTGTTTACATTGCACTCAAATTGCCTGTAATTACACATTGACTTCTTGTTACTAAGTGCTGTTGAGTCGGTTACAACTCATAGCAACCCTGCATACGATTTCTGAAGAGTAGCTGGTGGGTTTGAACTGCCGACCTTGTGGTTAGCAGTCCAGTGTCTATCCTATAGCGCCATACCATCGAAGTCTTTGTTGTTAAGTGCTGTCAAGTCAGTTCCGACTCATAGCAATACAGTATAGGATTTCTGAGGAGTGACAGGTGAGTTTGAACTACCGACCTGCAGTTCAAACAGAACTTGCAGCCCTTAGCTTAATCTTGTTGTTGTTGTTGTGAAGTGCCGTTGAGTGGATTCCGACCCATAGCCACCTGGTATAGGGTTTCCAAGGAGCAGCTGATGAGCTTGAACCACCGACCTTACAGTTCAAATGACTTTGCAATCTGACATGTTAGCCCACAGCGCCACACCAGGAGAACGTCAAACATTTTTGAATAAAAGAACATTACACCTATATTATCAGTAATATATTTTGTTCTGTTAAAAGCTGAAAATTACCTTTGGTGTTACTGTTGTGTTTTTAAGTGCATCCAGTCATTTCTGACTCAGAGTGATTCTGTATAAGGTTTCCAAAGAGTGGCTAGTGGGTTTTTAACTTCCCACCTTGAGGCTCAAACTGACCTTGCTGTCCAGGGCATTGTCCTAATTTTTGGCATGGATAATTATAAATTTAGGTTTCTCACTGGGGTAGTATTTGCTTCGAAACGACTGTCCTCCAGTCGATTCCCATTCAGAGTGACCCAATAGGACTGAGTAGATCTGCTCCCATAGGTTTCCAAGACTATAAATCTTTACAGAAACATACTACCTCATCTTTCTCCTGGGGAGTGGCTGGTGAGTTCTAACTGCCAAATTTTCTGTTAACAGTTTAACATTTAACTCACCAGTCATTATTTCACTCATCACCATTTAACTCACACGCGTCCAGGTATGGTACTGTGAGATAAAGCACTGAACCCCAAGGTTGGTTTGAACCACAAGGTCAGCGGTTCAAACTCACTAGCTGCTCCTTGGAAACTCTCTATAGAGTCATAATGAGTCAGAACTGACTCGAAGGCACTGAACAACAATAATTCCTTTTTTCAAATAATACAGCTTACCTTTTTTTGTCAAGGTATATTTCTCTTCTGATGTCCCTTAGTCTTTGTCAACATCAAGAATGTCAAGTAGAGAATCATAAAACTGATTAAAAACTTGAGGCCAGGATACTGTTTTATGAATAGTATTTCTTCATAGCTGCTGCATAGCATAGGTGCTGCATAGCAACAGAAACAACAACAATAATAACAATGGAGGCTGGCACTTCTAAGCACTCACTCTGGGGCCAGACACCTGCACACACTTAACACACAGCATCTAATTTAAGCCTCCAGTCTTCTCCCGGAGGCATCTCTCTTGTGGGATTTGAGATCTGCTCAAGGCTACCCCATAAATAAGTGGTGGGTGGAGATCTGAAGCTGAGAAGTGGGATCTCAGGGTAGGCATTCAACTAGTATTTGATTAAATAAGTCAATACACACAGGCTCAGAATCAATTAGTATTAGATTGCTAAACTTATCTGCTAGTGCTTTTATGTTTTCACTTTTGAAATTTCAAGACATTACATTCTGTGGTTGAGTATGGAATTAGTAGCAATTAACCGATTTAAAAATGAGAATATATTGTTACATATTCTAGGCATAATCGATTTAGTATTTCTTACTTTTGAAAGGAATTCAGGTAGTTAAAAGTATTCTTAAGAGAATGTTACATGTGGTTAGTGAATTCATTATGCAAAAAGTTACAACTTCATTTAAATGAATGTATTGATTTCATGCTTAAAGCAATTAACTGAATTTATTTTGGTCAAATGACAGAAAGTAAAGTTTTCTGTTAAACTAAAACCAAACCCACTGCCATCCAGTCAATTTCAACTCAGGGCAAAACCATGTGTTTACAGAGTGGAACTACTATTTAGTTTTCTTGGCTGTGACATTTACGGAATCTGATCACTCTTCTATCTCCCACCTACTTGTTATAGAACTGTCAGCCCTCCAAGTCATCAGCTGACTGAAAATCATTGGTGCCATCTGGACACCTTAATGCTTTAAAAATGTTTAAATATATATATTTAGATATATCTTAATATATGTCAGGAGGGACCAGTTGCTGGAGAAGGATATCATATTTGGTAAGGTGGAGGGTCAGAGAAAAAAAGGAAGACCCCCCAGTGAGATGGATTGGCAAAGTGGCAACATCAACAGGTTGAGGTGTGCAACAATTGTGAGGTTGGCCTAGGACTGGCAGTGTTTCATTCTGTTGTGCATACAGTCACTATGAGTCAGTACTGACTCGATGGCACCTAACAACAACCAAGCACATACATGAGGAAGGCTTCAAAAAATTAATGGAGAAATTCCATTACCTGTCAATTTCATTTTTCCATGAATTTTTTGAAGTCCCCTGGTCCACATGCCTAAGTGGGAGAAATGTCTGACTTTTAGTTATGCCCATGAAACCACTTAATCCTTCACATTTGAAAATCTGAAAATCAGTCACATGTCGTCTTAAAAAATCAGTTGTCTACCTGTTCATCTTGTATTTGAAATAGTTCTATAGCTAATTTCAAATGTCAAACTGGCAGTGATTTAGACAAGGAGAGGACTCATAGCTTCATTTGTTGTTGTCACGTGCAGTCAAGTCAGTTCTGATCTATAGTGATCCTGTATAGAGTTTCCAGAGAGTGACTGGTGAGTTTGAGCCACTGACCTTGAAGTTCAAACCAACTTTGCAGTAAGGTGCATTAACCCACAGCGTTCATTTAAAGGCTTACAAACCTAATTAGTACTAATTACAAGTTTAGAGAGCATGAATCAGCAAACGAGAATTCTTCCTTCTACTTTACACACTTGAGAATGGGCCAGTTGCATGCCTGAATATGGTGGAACTGCTAGGGATTCTTCAAGGCCAAAATATAGGATCAATGCTGAAATGTATAATTTTGTTTGGATTACACTGAAATTGTTGTTTCCATCTTCCACCACCGTATACTTGATGGCCTACAGCTGGGCTACCCTCAGGGATTGTTGTTGTTAAGTGCCTTAGAGTCAGTTAAGGCTCATTGTGACCCCTATAGGGTTTCCAAGGAGCAGCTGGTGAATTTGAACTGCTGAACTTGTGCTTCAAACTGACTTGCCTTCCAGTGTTAATTATACAGCGCAACAGTAGGACTACTCTTGGGGATCGAATCCTTCAATATTTCAGGTTAAGGCTTGATTTTTTTTCTTCAGTTCATTCAGCTTGAAAAATGCTGAGTGTGTTCTTCCCTTTGGTTTTCCAACTACAGGTCATTGTACTTTTCATTATAATTGACTGTCTTCTCAAGCTGCCTTTTGAAATGTTGTGTTCAGTTCTTCTACCTCCTCATTTCTTCCATTTGCTTTAGAATTACTATGCTGGAGAACAAGTTTCAGATTGTCTTCTTACATCCATTCTGTTTTTTTCCTTCTTTCTTGTCTAAGAAGACAAGTCACTAAGAAATGACTTTTTGCTTTTTTGTATGATGTTCTTGATGTCATTCCATAACTCCTCTGGTCATTAGTGTCTAATGCATCAAATCTTTTCTTGAGATATTTTCTAAATTCAGGTAGGCTATCTCCAAGGTCATACATTGGCTCTAATGAGCTTGCTTTAATTTTCTTCAGCTTCTACCAATTAATTGTTCCATACTTGGCCCCTGTTTGGCTGATGATATTGAGCTCATCTACTGTCTCTTCCCACAGATGTAGTAAATTTGATCTGGTGATGTCTCTGTGTAAAATTGCCTTTTATGCTGTTTTAAAAAAGGTGTTTGAAAGGAAGAAGTCATTGGACTTACAAAATTCTGTTTGAAATGAAGTCATTGGACTTGCAAAATTCTATCATGCGATCTCAAGCATCATTTCTGTCACCAAGGCCATAGTTTGCAACTGCTGATTCTTCTATTTGTTTCCAACATTCCCCTTGCAGTCTCTAGTAGTTATCAATACATCTTGACTGCATGTTGGATCAATTTCAGACTAAAGACGTTGGTAGAATTCTTGTTTCATCATCACTGGCTTTAGTGGGTGGTGGGTAATTTTGAATAATAGTGGTATTAACTGGTCTTCTTTATTGTTGTTGTTAAGTGCCATCAAGTCATTTCCAACCCATAGCAACCATGTCTCCGAGGAGTGGCTGGTGAGCTTGAACTGTAGACGTTGTGGCTCAAACTAACTTTGCAGCCCAGCACATTAACCCACAGTGCCACAACAGGACTCCTGTCTTCATTTTAGGCACATAGATATTTGCCTGTCACAGACAGCATTGCACTTCAACATAGATTTTGAAATATTCTTTTTTGGCAATGAATGTGATGCTATTTCATTAATTTTGTCATTCCTGGCAAAGTGACTCAAAATGGGCCAATACCAGTCCATTTCAGCTCTCTAATGCCTAGGGAGGGTATCAATCATTATGCATTCCACTTCATTTTTGACAACTTCTAATCTTCCCAGATTCATAGTTAATACATCCCATGTTCCAGTTATTAATTAATATTTGAAGCTGTTTCTCATCATTTTGAGTTATGCCCCATCAGGAAATGAAGGTCCTCAAAGCTTCACTCCATTCACATCATCAAGGTCAAGAATATTTTGAACAGAAAAACTATAGAATGGATCAACAGTTTAGGAAGCTGGTTCTTTGAAAGGCTTAACAAAATTGACAGACCATTGGCAAACCTAACAAAAGAGGGAGAAGACACAAATAACATGCACTAGAAACCACATGGGTGATGTCACAACGAAACAAAAAGAAATCAAAAGGATAATAACAGAATACTATAAAAAGTTGTACTCCAACAAATTTGAAAACTTTGAAGAGATGGATACATTTTTAGAAAAACATGACCTACCTAAACTTACACAGAGTGAAGTAGAAAACCTGAACAGACCCATAGCAGAAGACGAATTGATCAGGTCATCAAACAACTCCCAACCAAAAGAAGTCCAAGTCCAGATGGCTTCACTGGTGAGTTCTACCAAACATTCAGGGAAGAGCTGTAACCAATTCTACTCAAATTATTCCAGAATATAGGAGAGGATGGAAAACTTCCTAATACATTTTATGAAGCAAGCATAACCCTCATACCAAAACCAGGGAAGGATGTCACTAAGAAAGAAAATTATAGACCAATATCCCTCATGAACATAGATGCAAAAATTCTCAACAAAATCCTAGCCAACAGAATCCATCATCACATCAAAAAGATAATACATTATGATCAAGTGGGATTCATATCAGGTATGTAAGGATGGTTCAACATTAGAAAAACAATCAATGTAATCTGCCATATAAATAAGAAAAAGGAAAAGAACCACATGATCATATCAATTGATGCAGAAAAGAAATTTGACAAAATGCAACATCAATTCCTGATAAAAACACTCAAAAAAGTAGAAATTGAAGGGAAATTCCTCAACATAATTAAGAGCATATATACAAAACTAACAGCGTACATTACTCTCAATGGATAGAAACTGAAAACCTTCCCTATGTGAATAGGAACCAGACAACGATGCCCTTTGTCACCGTCACCCCTCCTATTCAATATTGTGCTGGACATCTTAACAAAAGCTGTTTGGCAAGACAGGAAAATTAAAGGCATCCAAATTGGAAAAGAGGAAGTAGAAGTCTCGCTATTTGCAGATGATATGATCCTATACATAGAAAACCCCAAAGGCTCAGTAAAAAGGCTACTAGACCTCATTGGAAGATTCAGCAAAGTGGCAGGAT
>NW_006408792.1:1357211-1358856 GCF_000296735.1 Chrysochloris asiatica
AATAGAGACCCACAAAAATGGAAGAATGCACCATGCTCCTTGATAGGAAGACTTAACATTGTGAAAATGTCAATACTGCCCAAAGAAATTTACACATATAATGCAATCCCAATCCAGATTCCAACAACATTCTTCAAAGAGATGGAAAAAAAAAATTACAAACTTCATATGGAAAGGAAAGAGACCCAGGATAAGCCAAAGCACTGCTTAAGAACAAGAATAAGGTTGGAGGCCTCTCACTCCCCGACATCAAAATTTATTACATGGCTACAGTGGTCAAAACACCTTGGTGCTGGTACAATGAAAGATACATTGATCAATGGAACAGCATCGAGAATGCAGAAATTAACCCATCCACACACAGCTAACTGATTTTTGACAAAGTACCTAAATATATCACATGGGGAGGTGATAGTCTCTTCAACAATGGTGCTAGCAGAACAGGAAAGCGATATGCAAAAGATTGAAACAAGACTTTCACCTCACACCTTATACAAAAACCAACTCAACATGGATTAAAGACCTAAATGTGAATCCCAGAATTATGAAGCCCATCAGTGAAAAAATAGGAACAAATGTGAGGGCACTAATTCACAGGGAATACACAGACTACCAAAATTTTGAAAGCTACACAAACAAAAGTAGATAAAATTGGGACATACTAAAAATTAAAAACTTAAGTGCCTCAAAAGGCTTCACCAGAAGAGCAAAAAGGGAACCCACAGAATGGGAAAAAAATCTTTTGCAATGACACATCAGACAAGGGAATCATTTCTAAAATATATGGGAAACTACAGCACCTCTAAAAGAAAAGGACAAATAACCCAAATAAAAAATGGGCACAGGACATGAACAACACTTCACCAAGGAGGAGATCCATGCAGCCAACACACATGTGAAGAAATGTTCACGATCACTAGCCATTAGAGAGATGCAAATCAAAACAACAATGAGATGTCATCTTACACCAACAATAACAGCAAAGATTAAAAAAAAGTAGAGGACAATAAATACTGGAAAGGATTTGGAGAGACTGGGATGCTCCTGCATTGCTGGTGGGATTGCAAAATGTTCTACCCTCTCTGGAAAGCAATATGGCACTTCTTCAGAAGGTTGGAAATAGAAATACCTTTTGATCCAGCAATTTCTCTACTTGGTATTTACCCACAAGAAATACGAGCCATAACATGAGTAGATATATGCACACCAATGTTCATAGCAGCGTTATTTACAATAGCAAAATAATGGAGACAGCCTAAGTGCCCATCAACTGAAGAATGGATAAACAAACTGTGATACATACACACAATAGAATATTCTGCTACCTTGAAGAATAACAAGGAAGCTGGAAGCCACCACATAACATGGGTGAACCTTGAGGACATTATGTTGAATGAAATTAGTCAGTCGCAAAAGGAGAAATACTGCATAGGACCATTACTGTAAAAGACTAAGAAAAAGAACCCATACTAAAGTGGGGGTGGGGTGGGGATTCTTTGCTGGTTACCGGGATTTTGGGGGTGGGCTGAGGGGAGGAAGAGTAAGGTGGAGTATGGGGCAGGGAATAGTCACAGGATAGTTTTGGTGCTGGGGGGGGGCAATACACAAGAAGGGGGAAGGCAATGGAAGAACAAAGCATATGGGA
>NW_006408792.1:1360570-1405417 GCF_000296735.1 Chrysochloris asiatica
AATACTTTGAAGAATCAGCTTTTCCCCTGTCGTAATGTGAATCCCTTCCAATCTGAGGGGATCGTTTTCTGGCTGTATATATGACAATATTCTGGTGCTATTTATAATGTTTTCATCTTCTGGTTATATCTGATATATGTTCTGCCGCTGTTCATAGGTTTTCAGTGGCTGACCATTCCTAAGTAGTCAGCCTCTCCTTCTTTCTAGTCTGTCTTTGGTCTTTGTCTGGAAGCTCATCTGCAGCCTGTCCACCATGAATAACCTTTCTGGTATTTAAGATACTGGTGGTATAGCTTCTAGCATCACATCAATGTGCAAGCCACCATAGTACAACAAACTGACAGAGGAGTGGTGAACGTATTTGAATATGATAATATCAGTAAAAAACGTAAGTTAAAACATTGATCTAAGGGAGCTTCAAAAAGTTAGTGGAAGAATTCCATATCACTTCATTCCATTTTTCCATGCATTACTTGAAACTCCTTCATAGAGATAAAGTATGTATTTAGAAATATAGAGGTAAAGAGGGAATTATAAAATAAAGTAACAGTCCTGGGAGAAAGGGTCTGGTAGGTTAGGATATATAAGCAAGAAAATTGTTCTGTGTTGTTTTAAGACTTTAAAAACAGAATGCATTAATTCAATTAAAGCATTTTTAAAAGGTGTTGAAATTCAAACAGAAGAAACATATTTCTTATACTTCTGAACCTACTTCTCCATGCCCCTATTTCCCATACTAAAGACATGTTATTTATTTTATTTTTTAATCTTTCCAGAAATAATCTAAATAATTTCTAGAATAACAATGTGAATATTATTGTTGTTGTTGTTAAATGCCAACAAGATAATTTACCTTAGTGATCCCATGTGATAGAGTACAACTGTCCCATAGGGTTTTGTTTCCTGTAATCTTTATGGGAGCAGGTCAAACTGTTCTTTAAATGACAGCTCTGCAAACTATTTGGTTAGTAGCTTAGTGTTTAAAACATGTGGGCCACTTAGGGACTCCCTTTCTAAAAGCAGATGTTGCCCAAATTCTGTTTGTTGAATAATGACACTATACTATCAGGTGCTTTTTCAGTCACTAAATAAATAGCAATTCATATGAAATATTAATCATAGGTTTTCTTCCATGTTCGTGTTTCTTTTTATTGGCTGGAGAAATTTTCCCCTCTTTCCTGAACCTTCTTTCCTTTACTCATGTCTTCTAACACCAAGGACTCTTTGTGTTGTTCTATGGCAAAATACCCCTGGTGGACTCACTAATATTTGAACAAAGGATTAGGGATCACACTGCTGTAACAGAAAGATGGTAGAAACGGAAAGGTGAAAATGGATCTGTATAAATGTATACACTCTGCCCCTGTTTTCAAGAGTGACTCCTATTGGCATCACTTTGCCTACTCCTATATTCTTAGTGCATCAATAACTTTTTTTTTCTTATTTCCAACCTTATATGGAGTCACAGTGTGGCACTATAGTTCAATGCACTGGACTGCAAAAATGGTTTAAACTGCAAGGCTGGCAGTTTAAGCTCACCAGCCACTCCTTGGAAACCCTATACAGGGTCGCTATAGGTCAGAACTGACTCGACAGCACTTAACAAATAACAAAAACATAGACTAAATGGGGTCTTGATGTAGTACTGTAGGATGAGCATTGAACAACCACAAGGTCAGCAGTTCAAACCCACCAACTGATCCTCAGAAACCCTATACAAGTTTGCTATGTATATGAGTTGGAACCAATATGACAGCAATTAACAATAGCATAGACTAAATACATCATTAGGTGTCTTAGCTCCTTGTACCAAATATAAGGCATTTTTATTATTTATATTCAGGTTGTCTAGTTGTCTTTCTGATCTCCACCCCAAACTTCTCTTCCATATATTAGAGCACCTGTTGTCTGGTGCTGTAGATGAGCACTGGATTTCTAACCACAAGCCAGCAGTTCAAAATCACCAGCAGCTCTGCAGGAAAAAGAGGAGGCTTTTTGTAGCCTCAGAAACTCTTACGCTCACTATGAGTCAGAACTGACTCTATGGCAGTGTGTTTTGAGTGGGTTGTTGATTTGGTTTCATATGGGTAATTTTTTTTTAAATAGTACAGTTCTCAGCCATGAAATGCTTTACTTTTTATACTAACCCGCTATTTAGTTAAAACATACTCTTAAGGGATTGGCTCTATTTATGGTTTAGAGTTGTTATTCTTGTTTTTTAGTGCCATTTAGTTGGTTCTGACTCCTTTATTGTTGTTGTTCGGTGCCACTGAGTCTGTACGGACTCATAGTGACCCTATGCACAAAGAGTGGAACACTGCCTGGTCCTAGGCCAACCTCACAATCATTGCTACACCTCAGCCCATCATGGCTTCCACTTTGCGAATCCATCTCAGCAGGGTCTTCCTCTTTTTCTCTGACCTTCCACCTTATCAAACATAAGATCCTTCTCCAGTGACTCGCCCCTCCTGACAATATGTTCAAAGTATGAGAGATGATGTCTAGCCATGGTGGCTTCCAAGGAGCACTTTGGCTGTATTTCTTCAAACACAGATCTATTTGTTCTTTAAGCAATCCATGGTACTTTTAATATTCTCCTCCAACACCATAATGCAAAGGCATCAATTCTTCTATGGTCTTCCCTATTCACTGCCCAACTTTCGCATGAATATGAGGTTACTGAAAATACCATGGCTTAGATAAGACACACCTTAATACTCAAACTGTCATCTTTGCTCTTCAACACTTTAAAAAGGATTTGTGCAGCAGATTTGCCTAATAAAATAAATCATTTGATTTCTTGACTGCTGCTTCTATTAGTGTTGGTGGTTGATATGGCAAAATGAAGTCCTTAAAAACATCAATCTTTTCTCCATTGATAAGAACGTTGTTTATTGGTCCAGCGGTAAGGATTTTTGTTTTCTTTACACTTAGATGCAACCCATACCAAAGACTGTGGTCTTTGATCTTCATCATTAAGTATTCTAAGTCCTCTTCACTTTCAGCAAGCAAGGTTGTATCATCTGCATATTGCAGGTTGTTAAATGAGTCTTCCTCCAATCCTGATGCCACGTTTTTCTTCATATAACCTAGCATCTCAGATTATTTGCTCAGCATACAGATTGAATAAGTAAGATGAAAGACCACAACCCTGGCACACACTTTTCCTAATTTTAAACCATTCTGTGTTCCCTTGTTCTGTTCAAACAACTGCCTCTTGGTCTTCTTACAGGTTCCTCATCAGTACAATTAAGTGTGCCAGAATATTCACACTTTGCACTGTTGTCCATATCTTGTCATCATCCACACAATCAAAAGCTTTTGCATAGTCAATATAGCACAGGTAAACATCTTTTTGGTATTCTCTGCTTTCAGTCAAGATCCATTGGACTTCAGCAATGATAACCCTCATTGCACGTCCTCTCTGAATCCAGTTTGCACCTCTAGAAGTTCTCTGTCAATGTATGATTGCAGCTGTTTCTGTATTACCTTTAGTAAAACTTTAATCCCAATAGTTATCAAAGAGATTGCCCGATGATTTCTGCATTCTGTTGGGTCACCTCTCTTTGGAATGGGCACAAATATGGATTTATTCAATCAGATGTAGTTGTCTTCCAAAATTCTTGGCATAGATAAGTGAGTGCCACCAGTGTTGCCTCACTTTCTTGGAATATTTCAATTTTTATTCCATCAATTTCCAGAGACTTTTTCTTTGCTAATTCTTTCAGTGTACCTTGGACACTTTCCTTCAGGATCATTGGCTCTTGATCATATGCTACCTCTTGAAATAGTTGAACATCAACCATTTTCTTTTGGTACAGTGACTCTTTGTATTCCTTCCATCTTCTTTTGATGCTTTCTTCGTCATTCAATAATTTGCCCAGAGGATCCTTCAATAATGAAAGTCAAGGCTTAATTTTTTTCTTCAGTTCCCTCAGCTTGAGAAATGCTGAACATGTTCTTCTCTTTTGGTTTTCTAACTCCAGGTTTTTGCACATTTCGTTATAATATTTAACTTTGTCTTCTCAAGCTGATCTTTGAAATTTTCTGTTCAGCTCTTGTACCTCCTCATTTCTTTCATTTGCTTTAGCATCTTTACACTGGAGAGTAAGTTTCAGAGTTTCTTCTGACATTTATTTTGGTTTTTTCTTTCTTTCTTGGCTTCTTAATGACCTTTGGCTTTCTTCCTGTATGATGTTCTTCATGTCATCCCACAATTCTTCTGGTCTTTGGTCTTTACTGTTTAATGTATCAAATCTGTTTTTCAGATGATCTCTAAATTCAGGTGGGATATATTCAAGGTCATATTTTGGCTCTTGTGGACTTGTTTTCATTTTATTCAGCTTCTGTTTGAATTTGCATATGAGTAACTGATGGTCTGTGCCACAATTTGCATGTGGCCCTGTTTTAACTGATGATATGGAGCATTTCCACCATATCTTTCTACAGGTGTAGTCAATTTGATTTCTGTGTATTCCACCTGGTGAGGTCCATGTATATAGTCGTCTTTTATGTTATTTAAAAAGGTATTTGAAACAAACAAATTATTTGTCTTGCAGAATTCTATCATGCAATCTCCAGCATAATTTCTATCATCATGTCAATATTTTCCAACTACTGATCCTTCCTCTTTGTTTCCAACCTTTGCATTCCAATTGCCACTAGTTACCAATACATCTTGATTGCCTGTTTGATCAATTTCAGACTGAAGAAGTTGGTAGAATTCCTCAATTTCATCCTTGCTGGCTTTTGTGGTTGGTGTGTAAATTAAAATAATAGTGGTTTTAACTGGTCTTCCACTTAGGTGTATGGATATTATCCTATCACAGACAGCACTGTACCTTATGACAGATCTTGATATGCTCTTTTTTATTATGCATGTGATATAATTTCTCTTCAGTTTGTGATTCCTGGCATAGTAAACCATGTGATTGTCAGATTCAAAATGGCCAATATCAGTTCATTTCAGCTCACTAGTGCCTAGGACATTGATGTTTATGTGTTCCATTTCATGTTTGACAATTTCCAATATTCCTAGATTCATACTTCATACATTCTGTGTTCTGATTATTAATGGATGTTTACAGCTGTTTCTCTTCATTTTGAATTGTACCCCATCAACAAATGAAGGTCGTGATGGCTTTACTCTAACAAGGTCAACTCTTCTTTAAGAAGGCAGTTCTCCCCCAGTTGCATTTTGATTGCCTTCCTACCTGAGGGGCTCATTTTCCGGCACTAATCTGATAATGTTTCACTGCTATTTGTTAAGTTTTCAGTGACTAAATATTTGGAAGTAGTCCATCTCTACTTCTTCCTATTCCGTCTTTGTCTGGAAGCTCCTCTGAAACCTGTCCACTGAGGGTGACCCTGCTGAGTATTTAAAATACCAATTCCATAGCTTCCAGAACCACAGCAACATACAAGCTACCACAGTACAACAAAGTGACAGATGAGTGGTGGTCTGACTCACAGTGAAACTGTATAGGGTTTCTGAGGGATTGTTGGTGGATTTTAAACCAGTTCAAACTGACCTTACAGTTCAGTGCTTATCAAACTGTGCCTCAGGACAATACAAGTGTTGGTGGTTCTGCCAGTCCCTGAAAGTCCATTAAGTCTGGATTCTTGAGAATTTGAAGTACTATTCCACCTTCCCATCCCTTTGGAGTAGGATCCATCAACTGTGACCCTGATCAGAATGTTTGATAGCAGTAGCAGACATCATCTAATTCCACTGGTCTCAAGGTAGAGGAGGCCGCGACTCATGGAGATTGCTAGTTTTGTATTTGGGTTCTGCAAAAAACTGCAGGGGGCTATATCTGACTTCCTCTGGCTTCACAAGAGGGTAGGAGAATCAAACTCAAAATCAGCCCATTCCTATGAGGCAGAGATTAGACATGCCTCCACCCTACAACCTTCTTTACCTTATTTTGACACCAACCATCCCTCCCACGTCATCCTTACTTCTCACCTGGGTTTAATCATCCATTGCAATGGCCACACAGAACTCAGAGAAAATACCCATGATTATTGAGTTTACTAAGGAAGTGAACAGGGTACAACTCAGAATCAGAAACAATTTAGAATGCAGCAGTTCTGTAATCGGGAATGCCTTTTCCCTATCTTATTGCAGGCACGCTTTGCTTTTGTCTTTGGCCTCTCA
The DNA here is from genome assembly GCF_000296735.1 of Chrysochloris asiatica. Classification (NCBI taxonomy): domain Eukaryota; kingdom Metazoa; phylum Chordata; class Mammalia; order Afrosoricida; family Chrysochloridae; genus Chrysochloris; species Chrysochloris asiatica. Next base: position 1,366,731 of record NW_006408792.1, read on the forward strand.
GCCTCTGCCCTAATATATGGGAATGTGTTACAAAGCTCCTTTAGCCAATCTAAAGGATTGTGCCCAAAGAGCACACTCTGAAAGCCAGACTCCTACCTGTAGGCTATCAACTTTACTCAGTCCAGGGGCTGGGAAGCATGCAGCTACTCTGTTTCTCCATGCTACTGCTTCTGGAGCCTTCTCTGCTGTTGGCGCTTTTCCAGGTAGAAATCTAGCCTTCTTGTGGCTTTTCTTTCTTAATGGTCCTGTGATCTTTTGTTCTTGCTTCTGACATGGTTTCTTTTAAACGTAACAGGATGGCAAAACTAACCAATCCTGGTGTTACAGTCCAGTATACCCCATTTGCATAGTCTCACCCAATCATTTTGTGGGTATTAGGATTTTGGATAGAAAAGTCATATCAAGTAATTCATAGTATTATAGATTCTTTCTTTGATTTTCAAATTTTTTTCATTCTCTTTTTCTCAAGATGAACAGAGACACAGAGAGTAATAATTGCATTTTGGATGATCTCTTGCAAGCTTTTAAATCTCCAGATGCTACTTAGCAAACTAGGATGTAAAGCATGAACTTTAATTGCTATGTTAGGCTAAATGAGTGAATTAACTCACAAGACAATGACCCTAAATCTTCAAACCAAGAAAACTAATCCTGTGAGGTGATTGGTTACATCTAAGAAGTATCTACATATGTAGTTCCTACTTGATTTACTTTATTTACCTACCTATCTTTTTTGGTTTTTGGAGGGTTTTTTTTGGGGGGTGCGGTTGTAATTGCAAAAAAAAGAGATGATATTTTAAATGCTAAATAATACAGAAAATAGAATTCCTTTGTGATCTTGATTTATGTGAAGAATCTAAGGGTAAATATGTATATGCTATCAAAGAAGCTATTACATATTAAAACTTTTTGTTAATATTAGATTTTATAGTTTTATAGTGAACATTCTTCAAACATCTTCCACACAAAACCTCTGTATTGAGCAATAAACATTGCTTATTAATGAAATGCATTGCTTAGACTGTCATGATGCAGTGATAGTCTTCTGTAAATACTTCAAATATGAGTTTTCTTTAGAATCATAGAAAACATATAAATATAACATACAGCAAAAACCATGTATGATTTTTAAGGGAAGATTGCTTGGTTCTTCTAGAGGTCTTCCTATTCTAAAGGATAATTTTCCCAAACTCAGTGAGAAGTCCTTTTCATTTTTACCCTCAACTTCTAGAAAAGGACACCCTTTTGTCATATCCAAATAAACATGTTGTATTGAGATATTAATTCCAAATAACCTATTGATATGAAGGTGAAGACAGTTAGCCATGTATTATTCAATCTAAAACATACCAGGACATTAAGTAGAAATGAATGGTATTTTAGGGTCTTGGATTCTACAGTAACTCAGTAGCAGATGGGGATCACGTCTTACTCCAGGCTATTGACAGAGGACACTTAAAATGAGATTGAGAATGAAAAATGAAACCTAACTCTAATGTCTCTTCTGACCTTTCTGCATAATCTCATGTACTTAAGCACTTCCTGAAAAATCCTGCTGCTTTTCTGTTGCTTGATAGTCTGACCATTTGTGAAACCTTGAACTCTGATAGGGAAGAGGGACTTGGAGAGACAGTTATCTGATCTGTTAGGCTGAGAGGAATACCTTTCTGTCTAATAACGCTTCTTTCTGTTTAACAATTGTTGATAGATTAGAATTGTTTAGGTGGATAAAGCTGGTTAAAGGTCTGGGACAACACTTTTTGGAAAATCTGTATATGTATCCAAAAACAGGCTGGGTACTAGAAGAGGGTATTGGAGCCCCCCACCCCCTTCTTTCTTGTCTTCATGTTAATACTATTCTACCACCTATTTATTCATTTTTATGATTTACTTCAAGTCTGAAAGGAAAACATATTCCCGCTATGCTACTGTCCAGCCAAGATCATGGTTAGATGCTGACATTCTGAGTTCCAGCCATATTAATTGCTGAATAAAGACTATAATCCTTCTCTTTGAAGCCCAAGGCTGATTTTTAGGCAACACTTCAAAAGCAAAGCACAACTGAAGAGGCATATTTCCTACCAGCACTGAATTACCATGATTGACTCAGCTTGCATTAGCCTACATGTGCATTACATATTTGGCAATCCAACAAACCAGTTAGATTTGATATTACAGAGCAAAAGAAAATAACTTTTGTGGTCCAAAAACTGATCTATAACTCCATGAGAGATGTTTAGGTGGTTGTTTAAACCACCTTCTAAATAGAAATACCTAAATCATTCTTTTCTCACAGTAGAAATCATCATACTTGAAAGTTTTCTCTTTCTTTTTCTCTCTCATGATTTGGCTCAGCATCATATAAAGCCATCAGTCCGCATCCACTATGATTAATGACAAAAGCCTATGTAAATAAGGCATTTCAGTCATTTGCAAAGTATTATTCCACTTGAAAGTCTTCTATGAAATAATACATTTTGACATTGGCTATTTAAAATTTATACCCAATCTATGTAAAACAATGGTAAACCAACATTTTAAAATGAAGATGTGTGATGTATGTGTTCTGTCAAAGACTAAATAAAAATGACAACCACCTTAAAAAAAAAATGTAAAAGAAAATTTAGGATCAATACGAAACTTTTCATTAGTGCCTATTTCACTTAACAGCTTTTTATCTCTGCATCTGTAACATAGGGACTTTGTCATACAGGATTGGCCAAGTATACTTGGTGAGCTATGTTTGAGAAAGATTAACAGTATTTCAGATCAAAGGAAGGCCCTGCTGCATGGTCTTAGGAGATTGTCATTCACTCCCATTATAGCTCATTTGCACAAGATTTTCATGTAATATGAGCCATTGTTTTGATGGCAGTGATTTGACATAAAGACAGGGCTGAACTGCATCTCAGCGTCCTCCTCAGTCAGGCTGGGGGGTATCTTGGTCCCAAAGAACTTGCCAATCATAAAAGGCAACTGTTACTCAGTTATGGATTAGCCCTTCTCTCTTACCATCCCCCTTACCCCTTGTTTTTAAGGTGGAAAACTACTTGAATGTGCATGGAAACCATAAAAATCAAACAATGCCTATTTGTGTTGGATTAGATACAGTTAAGGCAGACAAAGTTTCAGATACCCTATTCAAACAGCAAGTTATGAACTATTTTAGAGAATTGTGTTTTTTTCCTTGCACTTTCTGCCATGCTTATTTTGATTTTGAAATAACATGGAGTGGTGAAAAGTTATGCCTGAGCTACGTTTCAAAACTTTTCCTTAAGCGGTATTTGTGTTTTTCTAGTGATTTAGTTTCATGCCTATGCATAAAATATATATTTATATATACTACTCACTAGCTTTCTTTTCCTCTTTCTTTCTGCAAATTAGATAAAAAAAAATTAAAAAGAGAGAGGGAGATGGTATTACTGCTTTGCTGGTGCATGATGATATAAATGAATCAAAAATATTGAGTCAAAACAATGAATGATTTTGTGACTTTTATTTAACTAGAGAGAAATTTTTCTTGTTTAACTCTATTCAATATTTCTCACAATATAAGTTTTATATTTAGATGTATCAAATACATAAATATCACAGAATTAAAAATATTAAACTGGCTTACTTATCAAATTAAATATAAAGAATTGACAATGTAAACTACATAAGAATATAATCTATTTTTGGTATCTTGTTTTAATTTTCTGAATTAAAGCATTTTAAATCTGAGATTTTGACTCATACGGCATTTACTAGTAAGCATACAAGATGCTGGTTCATCTTGTATAGCATGTGTTCAGTATATATTAACGATGCAACTAGATCAATTTTCAGGTTTTTAAAATAGATTTTCAAGCTTCTTAACTGGATTTCGTATTTAGAACAAGACTATAATTTTTTTTCTTTTTTTTCTTTTACTCTATTTGTAAATTCTTTAAAGTAAACATAGGGTAATAGGAAACAGAAAAGCAAACACATACCTCATCACACTATAGAAGATGTTTTAAAATCTGAGAACTCAGTATTGTACACTTATTTTTTAAAGTTTTATAAAGATAGTACTGGGTTTACATTTTTATTTTTAAATTACTTTTTTATTTTCCTACTCAGGTATGTTTGTTATTTAATCTGGATAAAATTTTAGGTTTTAAGATTATATAGAAAGTTATCATAAGGAAACTAGCACATTCAGTGAAATAGCTTCTAAAATACATACTTACTTAGAAAAATAATTAAACAAACACAACCAAAGAAACTAAATATCAGATGTTGAAACAGAATATTTCCCTCAAATTTCTTTTTTAAAACATTTCACTTACGAGCAACTGAAAACATAACAGGAAAAACACTCACATGCCTTCACCTAGAATCAACAATTATCATTTGCCACATTTTGCCCTATTTTTTTTCTCCTAAACCATTTGTTTGAAAGAAATGATTCCTAAATATTCCAGCAATCATTTTCTGAGTGTTAGGCCATTTTTAAACATCACTAAAATGCAAGAAAATTGAAATATTTCTATAAAATCAAATACTCAGGATGTTTAAAATAAATTGCAGGTTAATTAGACCTGAAAGATAATAAAAATATATATATATACTTAATAGCAAACAGAACAATGATCTCTTACATAAGCACTTTCTTAAGTGACTTTACATTTAAATTCAGACTTTACATGTCAATACTTCCATTAAAATTTGTAGATATGTTTTGTAAAACAAACACTAAATTCAGCTAAATGAATTTTGCTTTATGAAACGCTTTAAAAATATTTGAACAACAGCGCCCTCTACATTTGGATAGCATATGATGGAAAATGTTTTACTAGTTCAGAAAAAGAGCATTTCAACAATAATCACTGTGTGTTTGGGGACTAATGATGTGATTGTAATACATTACAAAATTATATGGCAATCCCTCATATGAGTTTACAGCATTTTAAACCATTTAGTGTGAAAATCAAAATCTGGATACTCAATATTGCACTATTCGGCAAACAAGTGACAGAAATAATAATAGTCAAGATGAAATAGAAAGCTCTCTAGGAAAATATATAAAATTGTTTCAAAAACATATTTAATCATATTATTTAATACATTTTCAGAAATCAGTTGTAAGTGGTTAAGATTACATTATTTTCCTTTCATGTTTGTACTCATATAAATAACCTTAAGATGTTTTTTAATTTAGAAGTAATCTAAGGCTTTTAAAAAAATGTTTTATCATTTTCAGTACCCAACTATTGAAGAAAACATAGATTTAAAATCTAACATTTAGTACGTTTGCTTCAAATAAGATAAAATAAATTGGTGTTTAAGTAAATTCTTTTGAAAATTATTTTTCAGATTATCATATGATGTTATTTCTGAAATTATAGACATAAAAATATAGCCATGTAATATGTAAACTCTCATGCCTCTAATTAGTGAGCAAAACTATCCCCTAAACAATTAGCATACCATCCCCCAAACAATTGTATAGAGAAAAATTGTACACATATTTTTAAAATTAAAACAGATATTTAAAGCATTGACCCCAAAATTTAAACATATGTTGTGTTTTTCTTTTCTAATTATAAAGACTATATCTTATGACAATTAAGATTTAATTTGTTTGAATAGTTAACTTCATAAAAATATGCTTACTAGCAATGAAATCAATTCAATTTATTAACTCTTGAAAGATTTAGTTTTCTGCATAGTTTCTTTTTGCAGTACAACTTTCTATTTCAGATAAACACTTCTTGTTTTAGAAATGATATGTAGCTAAATTTTATTATTTTGAATTCAATTTAATACTGCTTCACTATTAAGTTTTGAAGGCAACTTAAATAGTATAGCCCAAGGTTAAAAGCATTTAGTAAATTATTTGTAAGCTGGCAGTGGTCAAAGAAGAGATTAAGATAGTTAAAAGCCGGAAACATATTGTGTTATTCCTCATCAATTTAATGAAGAGCTTCAGTGCCTCAGTGATTGCATTTAAATGGAAAACATTGACACACAAAAAAAATAGAAATTAAGAATGAACGAAAACTTACATTCTATATTTTGAATATAGTCAGCAACAAAAATAAATTAAACTTCTATAGACTACATTGTACATCTTTAAGTTACAGCAAACCTGAATAATAAATGAGCTTATGAAAAAGTGAATAATGTTCTTGGAAATTATCCCTTTAGTTTTTTCCCTTTGCTATCAGTGCCATGAAATATCCTAGAGCCTGCTCTAAATTTATAAAGACAAAATGCCAGTGACTCTGGGGATCATCTTGTTCATTTCTAGAGCAAATTAAAACAGTGAAAGAATGGTGCAAATAATTGTTTCATATGTTCTTTGCTTGTGACTGCTGTAATCATCGGGCCTGATTTACAAATGTAGACTTGAAGGTTTCTCAGCTTCCTGCAGTGTAGAAGACTGTTACTTTGGCACTCACCCTCTCGCCCTTGTAATCACCACTCAAAACTGTGCCCTGGTACTTCCAATTCCCAGTCTCTTGATTGAACACCTCATTCTGTGCTAACAAGGTGTCCAAGGTATTTGAACAGGGGCTCCAGTTGGAAAATTGTTAATGGTTTTGCTCATTAAGAGTTGCTGCACTAGTTTTGGTAATTTGATAACTGTCTAAATTGCAAGTTGATTTTTTTTTTTTTTTTTTCATCTTTCAGCTTAAAGAAGGATGCTAAATTTAAGGCAGTAACAGTAATAGTTCTGCTTCAAGATTGACAAGGGGGGTTGAGTGCTCTCTGGGTTATTATGCAAGTTTTCACAGGATTAATGAAATATCTTGAATGTCTAGATTTATTCTCCAGTTATTTCAAGATATGATTAAAGAGGATCCAAATAAAGTTAAAGATTAAAAAAAAAAATCTTCACAGAGTACACTTATGAACTGCCTAAGATTTCCTGGAAGTTTAAGGGATAAAAAGAAAGCAACAAAAATAATTTCCTTAAAGATGTGAGAAAAAAATAGTTATAACTTATTTTAAATGCTCTATATTAAAATAATATTAATTAATATTTTGTCACCTACTCAAGTTCTATAAATATAAAAGTACATTTAAAGCCATACAGCTGTTTTGTTTTATAGTTATAAATAATATTGATTTACATTAAGAATAATGTAAAATGACTTTTTGTGATCAGTAATTGCTAAGTGTATTTTCATTCAAACAGTTTTAAGAAATATTGTATTGGATGGTTATTTACAGAAATGATTTTATATGTGGTCTGAATATTAAAATTGACTTTTACAAATATACATAAACATTCTATGAACATCATTTTTCATGAGTTAAATGCACTAACTCTTATCGAAATGGCCCTGATGATGCCAAAGTACTTTACTTACATAATCTACTTCTTTAAATTTATATGCTTTATAAAAGATGTAATTCCAAAGTGCAATTATAAAAGCTGAATTAAGTAAAAATCAATATTTATAGAATTTTTGGTTCAGTTTTAAACCTGTGATCTTCTTTATCAATTCAGATTTTAAAAAGAGAACAGTTCTGAAAAGAGTTTGTCTTACACATTCTCTATGTTGTTTCTTTCTTAATCATGAAAGGCTATTACTAAGTTTGGCAGCAGTATCTCCAGGGATTTATTTTAATTTATTTTCAGTTATTTGGACAGTTGCCATTTTATCATAGAGACGAAAAGGTGGGAGATAAAATTCAGCTGAGACTGGAAGTTTCTTCCTACACTGAGCAAAGGGCTATTTTAAAGTGATTTATGTGGCAGTTTTCTTCTGTGTCACCATTATGTCCCTGCTGCCTGAGTGTGACAACGCAGGGCTGGCTAACATTTTGGTAATAATTTATTGGGATGAGATTTTTGCCTGGAGTTCAGCCGGCAGTCCTTTTAACACTCTGCTAAAAGGCATAGGTTTTCTACAGCCTTATTTATTTTTCACTTTGGAACTGTGCACTCACACAAAAACCTGCCTACATAAATCTGCAACTTTTCTTTTTGAATTGGAAGCTGAATACAGACCATGACTTGTGCATATAAAAAAATGCAGAAATAATGCCCCCCTACTATGTAAGTATTTTTGTTTTTCATGGATCAAGCCCAAAGTTATTTAAATTAATTCGAGTCTCATCATGATAATAGAATATAATTTTTTTGTTCCTTAAAAATACTGATGCATGGACATAGTTTTACTGATTATTTGACCAAGTTTCTCATACATTTAAATTTTTTCTGGGAAACAAAGGGAAAAAGCTGATGGCTGCAGTTTCATGTTACCAGGCTTTAATCAATCAATATGAAAATACAATTTTTGATGTTTACAAATCCTTATATTTTTCATTAAACCTTTGAAAATCCAAGAAACAAAAAATTTCTGGGGATTTTTTCCTGTGTTTACATTGAAAGCTGTGGAATTGATTAATCAATCCAGGAATCTCTGAGATTTTGCTCTTTGAAGTTGGGTTATGATTTAGAAATTCTCTCACACATGTAAGCAGGGCACATTTATTTGAAAATAAAGGCCCTGACTTCTCTGTATTTGGCCATAAGCACAGACAGATGAATAATATAAGTGCTGAACCTGGTTTAAGAAGTGAAAAATAAATTAGCTTCTTAAAATAATTTTGTCTTAAAATCTTCAACACCTGATTTGCTTGATCTTTCCATTTACTTATCACTATAGAGACTCTATAGTATGCCCATGATTGTATTAAGGGAGCTTTGTTAATATTAATGGAAAGTAGTTGGAGATTAGATTTTTCTTTCCATCCTGGGAGTGATTCAACAAATCACTGCTTGAAAAATACCATTAATTTCATAGTCATGTATCTGTAATTAGGATATGATGAAGTCATAAAGTTGAAGTGATAAATATTAACTAATGGTGATTTCAAGCTTTTAAAATGACCTTTGCAGTTTTCAGTTGGCTCTATGATTTTCATGACAAAACTATATAATGCCACTTAAAAGAAGATAAAATGTGTTTTATAAGATTTTGGCTAAATGATATCAATGTGTTAATCAATTTAAGTAATTGGTTTCCATTCTCCAAACTGCTAGTCTGAGGAATCATTCAAAATTTAGTTGTATTTATTACATGGACAAAATTTGTATGGAATGCAATAAATGAAACTATTACGTGGCTAGAATTTTGAGTAGACATTCTAGTGTTGGTTGTGACTTTAAACAATATTGATTTGATTTGATTTGATTCACAAGCAACATTATAACACAGGGTTAGCTTTCTAGAGGGAAAGGTCACACTGTTGTGTTTTTTTTCCCTTATAACAAGATCCTAATGCTTAATGTGCTATTTGTTTTTAATAATTGTTCAGGAGCATGCTCATTAGTAATATAATTTTCTATAAAAAGGTAATGCATTTAATACTCTAAATGCTAGGATCTTGCAGTCAAAGGACAATGAGCTTTTAGTTTTTGCTAGCTGGTCTGTGTTATTATAAATAATGTTAAGATTATTGCTCAGATATCTCAAGTTTTAAGTCATGATTATCCTAAGAAATCTAATGATGTAGTTCTCTAAATTAATCTATTGTTGTTGTTGTTAAGTACTATTGATTGGTTTTGACTCATAGCAACCCTGTATAGGGTTTTCAAGGCTGTACATCTTTGCAGAACAGAAAACCTTACCTTTCTCCTGCCTATTGGATCACAGGCTCTAACCACTGACCTCATGCTTCACAGTCTAGTGCTTGTACAGAGCCACCACGTTCCAAAATTAATCTGTTGTTGCTAAGTTCTGACTCATACCCACCCTGTATAGGGTTTCCAAGGAGCTGCTGGTGGGTTTGAATGACCAATCTTGCAGTTAGCAGTCCAGTGCTTATCCTACAGAATCCTATCAAGACTCTAAATATTAATCTACAGAGAAAGAAAAATGTTTATGATGATATATCTGCAATAAGAATTATTTTTAAGCAACTAAAATATGAATTTCTAGACCTGAGAACCTTTGGTCTAAAATTATTCTAGTACCTGGCTTCATATTGATTTCAAAAGAACTTTCAGTTGCTTTCATCTTGTCTGTCATAATTATCAAAAACTTTAAATTGAAGTTGGTGTTGGAAGGCATATTAAAGGTCATGGAAAGATGAAATATAGAATTGAGGAAATTTTCTCCATAACTTTTCATCTTAGAACTTGAAATTTAGAGTCATCCATCCTTTCTATACTCTGCCCATCAAATTTATGGTTGTATTGAATGAATGGAAGATTAGCAGTTGTGCTGGTTTGGATTCACTAAACTATTGAAAATAACTTGGCCCTATTCATCATTCATTATTTATTTGCTAAAATTATTTAAAATAATTCTTAATGTTGGGTGCAAAGGCCAGAAACAGGATTACAAGATAAAATTCTGCTAAAATTATTGGGAAATTCATAAAGGCAGATTAATTCAATAAAGTGAAGTAATATCGAATATGGGATCTATCAAAATAAGGAAGAAAAATCAGCTTGCAAGTGGCTTGTTTTGCAGGGTATTTTTATGCCATTGGAGATGACACGCCTTATTTTAGAAGAAAATGCCAAGTGTGTTTGGATGTATGTGTTTGTGTGTAATTTGGTAGGGGGTGTAGGGTCCATCTACTATTTAAACACAACCCACACAATCTATGATTAAGGAACACTAACACTGCTGTAGTGCTGCAGGATATTTCACTGGGCCCCAGGTGTACTTGAACTGCCAGGTGGTGGTTCAAACCCACCAGCCATTCCTTGGAAACCCTACACAGGGTCATTATGAGCCAGAACCCACTCAACAGCATTTAACAACAACAACAACGCTTTAGAATAGTAGCCCTGGCAGTGTAATGAGTTATGAGTTTGGCTGCTAACCCGCAAGGTCAGTAGTTCAAATCCACCAGTCACTCTGCTGAAGGAAGCCCCATGGGGAGTCCTGGTGTGGCGCTGTGGGTTAATGTACTGGACTGCAAAGGTTGGTGGTTCAAGCTCACCAGCTGCTCCTTGGAAACCCTATATAGGGTCGCTATGGGTCGGAATCGACTCGACAGCACTTAATAACAACAACAACAAAAGATTTACAGCCTCACAAAACCCTATGCAGGGTCACTATTGACAGCTCACAGCAGCAGCAACACTGTAGGATAAGCACTGGACTACTCACCACAAGGCTGGTGATTCAAATGCATCAGCTGCTTCTTGGAAACTATTGCTGTCAAGTGCTGTCATGTCTGTTGCACTATTACAGGGCTGCTGTGGCTAGTAACAGACTCGTTGGTACTTAGCAGGAGATACTTTTAGGAACTAAAATTGGTTAATGATCCAAACAATTAGGTGTCATATGCTATTGGTTGGTGGTTGTGTGCTGTACAGTCAGTTCCCACTCATAGTGACCCTGTACAGGGTTTCCAAGGCTATAAATCTTTATTGGAGCAGAAAGTCTCACCTTTCTCCTGTGGAATTTATAACCCACTACCTACCTGGGTGGAGTCCTGGTGTGCCACTGTGGGTTAATGCGCTATACTGTAAGGTCTTCTTGAACTGTAAGGTTGGCGGTTCATGCTCACAAGTCGCTCCTCTGAAACACTATACAGGGTCGTTATGAGTCAGAACCAATTCAATGGCACTTCACAACAATATTACCAGGGCTCCTTGTCATATGCTAGTTTGTGATTAATGTTATGTGGAAGTATGATCTAAGGAGAATAGTAATAAAAGAGACATTAAGCAATAAAGAAGGAGCCCTGCTTATGAGTTGGGTTGCTTTCTGCAAGGTTAACAGTTCAAATCCACCAGCCACTTCACAGGAGACAGATGAGCCTTTGTGCTCCCGAAAACAATTACAGCCATGGAAACCCTATACAGGGTCTCTATGAGTTGGAAGCAACTTGATTGCACACCACCACAACCATACAATTAAAGAGTTCTGGTGGCATAGTGGGTTATGCATTGAGCAGCTAATAGCATCAGCATTTTTAATCCATATACTGCTTCACAGGAGAAAGGTGAGGCTTTCTGTTTCCATAAAGATTTACAGTCTTAGACACCCTATTCAGGGGTGCTATGATTCTGAACCTATTGGATGACACATAGCCACCACCATTATTATGCAATCAGAGGTGGTCCTGGAAAGTTTCACAGAGGGGGTAATTTTTAAAAATATAAGTTTTAAAGAATAAATAGAAGATTATTACAAGAACAAGGAATGTAGAGGTTATAATAATGGCAATGCACTCTGTTATCAAGTCAGCTAGAGAACCTTTTGTTTCTGAATAAGCAATGTGCATTCATACCTTTGTGAATTGTCTCATGATCTTCCTTCTTCTTTGTTGTTGTTTAGTGTTGTATAGTCAATTCTGACTCATATTGTTATTATTGTTAATAACCTTTAGTTGGTTCCGACTCATAGTGACATTGTATAGGAGGAGCAGCTCGTGAACTTGAACCTCTGACCTTGCAGCTCAAACTACCTCTGCAGACCAGCGCATTAACCCACAGCGCCACACCAGGACTCAATGCCACCATGTTGATTCTGACTCATAGAGACCCTATATAATGGTTCAGAGAAGCAGCTGGTTGGTTTGAACCTTTGACCTTGTGCTTATTCTATAGTGCCAGGAGTCCTTCTTTCTATAATGCATTTTTTTTTTCCTATTTGTGTCCCTGGAAACAGACTAGACGTTCTTTAAAACCTGACTGAAATGAAACTATACTTCTTTAGCTTTCATGGACATTTTCTGTTCCTTCAAGTAAATTGAATTGTGCTCTAACATAATAAACATTATATTGTCTTCTGAACAAGATTAACAAATGCTTATTTAGAAAATAAACTTCCAGAATTCTACAAACAGGAAAAATGAGATTAACATTTTAATACTCTATTTTCACACACAACCCACACATATGCACATGTATGCATTGCATGTCTTTATACATAGTTGAAATATGTACAAATGTAATTTGTACTCTAATTCCACACACAACCCACACATATGCACATGTATGCATTGTATACATACTCTAATTTAACACACAACCCACACATATGCACATGTATGTATTGCATGTTTTTATACATAGTTGAAATATGTACAAATGAAATTTGTACATTTTTTCATCTAATTATATTTATTTAACATTGTATTGTGAAATTTGCCCTTCGAATTGTCTTCTTCCTTTTGGCAACTCAATAGTCCTTGTTGAGTTGAATTGAGCAGATGTGAGTTTTAGAAAGAAAACTAAGGGCGACGGGGAAGACAGATTGGAGGGAAACCAGTTATTAGTGTTTCAGGCTAGAGAATATAAGGGCAGGGCCAGGGCGATGGAAGTGGGAAGCAGAGCTTGGTAAAGACTCAGCAGTGTTGGATACATAGGGAGAAGTCAAGTGGGGCAGGGATTTTAAAGATACTCCCGGACTCGGCAATTAGAAAATTGTTACTGAGATTGAGAGTGTTTGGTGAGAGTAGAGACATAGTAAAATAGCCTTGGTAGAGAAACAAATGAAAGGGAAGATGTTGCAGATGTGAATTATTTCCTGAGTTTTCATAAAAAAAATAAGGCAGGAGCTTAAAGAGGAGGCAGAACCCAGATAAGTTTTTGTTGTGGCCTAAGAAAACAATGAACACATTTTGATTCAAAGTGAGAGAAACCAGTGGCAATGAAAGGAAATAAAAGATGAAAAGGAGATAGACTGTAATTTTCAGAATGACATCCCAAGAGTACAGGAGATAAAACACAGAAGAAATTTGCCTGTTTACAATCCAAGTCTATTTTTAATGCTTGTAGATGGGCATTTTTAAAAATTTGAAATTAATTGTATGCAAAAAAATTGTTTATAATGAGACACTTTTATATATATATATGAACAAGGACTATGTGAGTTTGTTTGACTTCTCTGTGATTTAGACCTGTTAGTGGTGTTGTTGTTAAGTGCCGTTGAGTTGGTTCCAACCCATAGTGACCTTGTATAGGGTAACTGGTGAGTCTGAATCACTGACCTTGCAGTTCAAACGACTTGCAATCTGGTACATTAACCCATAGCTAGTCTACATTTATTGAGGAGCCCTGGTATTATAGTGGATTGTGTGTTGGGCTGCTAACTGCAAGATCAGCAGTTCAAATCTACCAGCAATTGGCAGGGGAAAAACTGAGGCTTTTTACTCCCATGAAGATTTTTCCTGAAAACCTTGTACAGAGCAGCTATGGTTGGAACCAACTCAACAGCACGTCATCACCACCACTACATTTATTGATGGCTTCTTTTAAAAGCTTGGAATAAATCACTTCTCCCAACAACCTTACAAAATAGGTGGTATCACAATCCCAAGATTACCTTGGTGGTATAAACAGTTAGGTGCTTGGCTACTAACTAAAACTTGGTTGTTCAAATCTACTCAGAAGAAAGTTCTACCTGTCTAGTATAAAAGTACAGCTTTTCAAACCTTGTGGAGTACAATTCTATTCTGAAATATAACGAGGACATTATGAGTTGGAATAGACTTGGTGGCAACTTATTTATTATTATCCCCATTTTATACATTAGAAATCTGAGGCAAAGAGAGGTTAAATTACATGTACAAAGCTAATAAAAGATAGAGTCTGGACTTAGTCAGTCAGTCTGATAACAGATTCAAAATTCCTATATTTCTCCCCATGCTTCAGACAGAATAGGCACATAGAGAGAAACATTCAGGTGGATCTTTGTTGTTGTTGTTAGGTGCCATCGAGCTGGTTCTGACTCATAGCAACACTGTATAGGGTTTCCAAGGAGCAGCTGGAGGGTTTGAATCACCAATCTTGTGGCTGAAACTGACCTTGCAGTACAGCTTATTATCTTTCAATGGCACACCAGAACTCCAAGGAAGTCTTGACTCACGTTAACTTTGGTGACTCCTGGTTGGTAAAATATGGCATGCTTTTGTTCTTTTCTCATGGACCTTCATAATATTTCTTGGTTTATTTAAAAAAGTAGAGTTTTCCTTCTTGTGCCCGACTTTCATTTGTTGGGTGTTATCGTGATGTCTGGAGTCCTGGTGTGGTGCTGTCGATTAATGCGCCAGACTGTAAAGCCATTTGAACTACAAGGTCAGCGCTTCAAGCTCACCAGCTGCTCCTTGGAAACCCTATACAGGGTTGCTGTGGGTCAGAACCGACTCGACAGCACTTGACGACAACAACAACATTTTAATGTCTCTATTGTAGAGTGTTCCAATGCTTGATCCTGTACCCTACTTTTTCTCTTTCTTTTCTAGTTGAGCTCACTTGCTATCATGACTTTAAATATCACTTAGATGCCCTTGACTACTACAACGTATCCCCATTATGTATTTCGCCTCCAAATGATTAACTGACATCACAACTTGGATGTCTCATGTTGTGTTGTAGTTGTTAGGTGCCATCAAGTTGGTTCTGAATTGCAGCAACCCTATGTACAACAGAACAAAACACTGCTCAGTCCTGTACCATCCTCACAATTGTTCCTGTGTCTGAACCCATTGTTGCAGCCTTGGATACTTGCTTCCATCAACTATTTTATTTTCCTTGAAGAAATAAAGTTTATTTTAAGGAATCATAAAAATTCTAGTTGGCACCCTCATACGAGTCATAAAAGAGTGCTCTAACTGTATATAAAGCTAAGGGCATTTCATCTAAGACTTGGAAAAAAAAAATCAGAATATCTTAACCAATGACAGCAAACATGGAGATTTACATTTTGGCCTGGGACGTATTAGTTGTGTAATCTTGACGTAATCCGGAACCTCTCAGAGACTCAATCCTCATATATAAAATGAAACAATATTGATCTTATAAAATGATTTATAGTATATTGTTGTTTGGTACCATTTAATCAATTTCGGCTCATAGTGATTCCATGTGACAGTATAGAACTGCTTCTAATGGTTTCCGAAACAGTACTCTTTAAAGGAGCAGATTGTCAGGTAGGCCATGAAGTCTAAGTGGGTTTAAACTACCAGGCTTTAGTTATCAGCTGATAACTTAATCATTACATCACCTTAACCATTACATCACCAGGTCTTCTGAAAATATTATTGTTGTTGTTAAATGCCATTGAGTTTGTTCCAACCCATAAAGTATAGTATGAATTAATTCCTATCAATCATTCAAATTAGAGGAAATCATAATAATCTCTATTGATGTCAAGAAGACAAGATTACAAAAGTTAACATTTATCCTTGACAGTAATTTCTTAGTAAAATAGGAATTATTGTTGTTGAAAAATGTCTTCGAGTAGGTTTCAACTCACAGTGAACCTGTATAGGATTTCCAAGGAATGGATGGTGAGCTTGAACCACCGACCTTGCAGTTCAAATTGACCTTGTAGTCTAGCACATTAGTCCATAGCACCATACCAGTACTCCAAAATAACAATAAATGGATATTGTTAATATGATTAAAATATTTATATTTCAAGCCAAAAACCTAATGGTGAAACATAAGAACATTGATTTCACCGCTATTATTTAACACTTTTGTGGAATTAAGAGCCAATACAATTAAAGAAAAAAATATGTATGAGGCTTGTTGTTGTTGTTGTTAAGTGCCGTAGAGTCGATTCTGACCCATAGTGACCCTGTATAGGGTTTCCAAGGAGCAGCTTGTGAGCTTGAATCACTGACATTGCAGTTCAAATGACTTTGCAGTTTGACGCATTAGTCCACAGCGTCATGCCAAATTGGTAGTATTGAAAAGAATATCATGGTTTGCAGATAAATATGAAAAAAACCTCTAGATAATAAAATGAAAATCAATGAGAAAAGTAAGATATTTTTTTACCAATGTTAATTTTTTAATCATAGAGTTTAGGCTCTAGAATGTTTTCTCTCCGTTAATATTTATTTATACTTGTCGTCTTACCAAGGATGTGATTATGACTAATTTATTTACAATTGCATTTTACATGAAATAAGAGAATGAATGTATAGCCTCAGGAGATTTGTTGGGCAATAATTATGAAACTAGATAGAGACAAAAAGGAGGAGCAATCAGAATAACAGAAAGAGTCACAGAATTCAGGGTTATAGCAATGTAGATGATAGTTTGAAGAAGGAGAAAATGAACAATAGAAATAAATAGTTTGAAAAACCTGAGCATAGAGAGGACTTTGAAAATATTGTTTAGGCCTATGAAGATATTAGAAGGTCAATAGTTATGTGGCAGAACAAATCCAGTAGCATGAGGAGACTTATATTAGATTGAAAAGAGTTGAGTAAAGATTGTGTAGTAAGAAAATTGACATAGAAAAGACAGATCTAGGCTGGCAATATAAGAAGAAAGGTCAGTTTATTCTTACAATGTTTATACCTTGGGATTTTTATAGACAAAAGGAAGAAAGAGAGTTTTAAGAGGAATTAGTCTTTTTCATCATTGAGAAAAATCTCCCCTCAGAGACTGACATCAAGAAGGCAAGAAACTAGACATATGATTGAAATATTTGAGGTGGGGAGAAACAAAGTGTGTGCCCATAGTCAGATGGCCACAATCTTCAAAGTCAAGTAAAAGAAAGGTCATCTTCAGAATGTGTTGGGGATGGTTATGGAATTAATAGTTTAGGAGTAAGTTTTGTAGAAATTTGTAGAGAATGCCATATAGTTACTAAGGTTGCTGTTGTTAAGTGTCATCGAGTCTGTTCCAACCCCCAGCCACCCTGTATAGGGTTTCCAAGGAGCGACTAGTGAGCTTGAACTGCCGACCTTTGTCTCAAACCAACTTTTCAGTCCAGCACATTAACCAGCAGCTAATATTATAAGGATTAAAATACCTGTGAGCAAGGTAAGAACCTAGTAGCCAAATCAAACTAAGCCCAATGTGTAGAGTCTGTGCTGACTCAGAGAGACTTTACAGGATATAGTAGAAGTTCCCTATAGGACTTCCAAGGCTGTAAATCTTTAGAGAAGCAGACTGTCACATCTTTCTCCTGCTGAGTCCTGGTGGGTTCAAACTGCCAGTTGAACATTTTAATTACTGTGCTACCAAGGCTCCTTAAAGGCCAACTTGTTGTTGTTGTTAGGTGCCATCAAGTTCGGTTCTGATTCATAATGCCCCTGTGTATAACAGGATCCTGCTCCATCCTCATGATTGCTGTTACACTTGAATCCATTGCTGCTACCACTGTGCCAATCCATCTTGTTGGGTGACTTCCTCCTTTTCCCTGACCATTCACTTTGCCAAGCATAATGTCCTTCTTCATTTACTGTTCCTTCCTGATAATATGTCCAAAGTATCAGAGACAAAGTCTCGCCATCCTTGCTTCTAAGGAACATTCTAGATGTACTTCTTTCAACATAGATTTGTTTGTTCTTCTGGTGGTCCATGGTACTATCAATATTATTCACAGACAAAATACCTATTAGAAAGTAAAAAAGAAGATGGTAATATGGAAGGAAACTAAGCAGCTTCTTTTTGGACCTCAATGAAGTTCTTCAAGATAATTGACATGGCCCCTTTTATCCTATATTCTTTCTTCAAACATCAGAAATTGTGCCTTGAATCACCATTTACAAACTCACTTCTATTTTTTCATACTGATTTCAATTTGTTTAAAATAAAGACAGAAAATCATTTATCATTTAAAAATAATTTTCATTATCTCTCTCTGAAATTCTCCTCTCAAGTTCATATCATTGTTATGAATAAAATATGTATGCTTAGCCTCTAGAATGTTTTCTCTCCATTAATGTTTATTTATACCACTCTTCTTACCAAGGATATAATTATGACTCATCCATTTAAAATTGCATTTTACATAAAAGCCTCTTCATTCTGAAAGTGTTATTGTGTGTGACTCCTTTCAGTTTGATTTTTGTCCCATCCAAGAACCACTCCAGTGTAAAATAGTAGTTTTGCATTTTTTGCATTTGGATTATTTTGAGGACTAGTCACAAATCTGAGATTCCTTTATGGTATTTCAAACATATTTTTATATAGGTGCAGATACATATTTTAGCGTAAACTCTCTTATTTCTCTGTCCATGAAAAGGGATAGCTTCCACTTGTCTTTGGACAGACATTTTATTCATTCTGCACTGAAGTTGCTGAGTTGGCATTGACTTGAGAGAAACTAACAACAACATTGGTTAAGAGGAGTCCCTGAGTGGTACAAGATGGTTAAGGGGCTTGACGGCTGACTGAAAAGTTGGATGTTCAAGTCCATCCAGAAGTATATCAGAAGAAAGAATTTCCTATGTAATTCTGAAACATTGGCCGTTGAAAACCCCATGGAGCATAGTTCTATTCTGACACATGTGAAATCATCATGAGCCAGAGGTGATTCAACAGCAATTAGTAATGATTATGAAGATCTGCATTTGAATTCTGGTTCTGTTACCAACCAGCTATTTAACCTCATTGAATTAGAGTTGCCATTCCTCTAAGTCTAAAATGATCCTTTCCTTTCACTCAGAGATTTTATTGCAAGCCTGCATTCACGTCCATTGCTGCTGTAATAAATTATCCCAAACTTGGTGGTTTAAAACAACACAAACAATACAAAATTATTATTTCACAGTCCTGGAGATCAGAAGTCTGAAATGGACTTCAAAGGGCTAAAAGCAAGGTATCAGCAGGACTGTGTTTTTCTAGATGTTCTAGGGAGACTCCTTAGTCATAGCAGCAAAGTCCATTTTGCCATGTGTCTTAGTTATCTAGCGCTACTTTAATAGAAATACCACAAGCAAATGACTTTAACAAACAGAAAAGTATTTATTCTCTCATTGTTTAGAAGGATAGAAGTTCCAATTCAGGGTGTTAGCTCTAGGGCAAGACCAGCTCTGTTGGCTCTGGGAGAAGGTCCTTGCTTCCTCTCCATGGAGTCCTTTGGAGATCTTCATGTATCTTGGCATCAGTCTTCTTGTTGGTCTAGGAGGATCTCAGTACAGGGATCTAGGGCCCAACGGACATGCTTATCTCCTGATTCTTCTTTCTTGGTTGTAGCCAGGTCTTTCTTCCTTTGCTTGCTTCTCTCTCCTTTTATCTCTTGTAGGATCAAAGATGATGCAAGCCAAATCCCAGGACAGAATCCCAGGACTGTGATCTGAATAAAGGCATTGTATCTTGAATCAGGATGTGAACCTTAATGTCAGCAGTTCAAAACTACCAGCTGTTCATCAGGAGAAAGATGAGGCTTTCTGCTCCCATAAAGATTTACAGACTTAGAAACCCTGTATAGGGTCACTATGAGTCAGAACCAGCTCCAGGACACATCACCACCACCAACACCATCATCTCACCCTAATCCCCTTACAACTGATTGGCTGACCACAATAGACCAGGATTTATCATTACATAACTGTTAAATTATACCACTGCAAAACCACTGAAAATTACTGCCCAGCCAGCTAAGTTGGGACATTTTGAGGGCACATTTCAATCTCTGGTATTACACATTTTGGTCCCCAAGATTCATGTCCTTGATATATGCAAAATACTTTCATCTGTAAAAAGACTTACATCAACTCCAAGTTCATATTCCAGTCTAGGTCAAATTCCTTTCCATCTGTGACTCTGGGATACCAGTTATCTGCTTTTAAAGTAAAATGGTGGAATAGGCACAAGGTGGACATTTCCATTACAAATGGCAAAAATTAGAAGAAAGAGACTAAAGTCAGTAAGCAAGTAAAAAATTCAGCAGAACAAGTTATATATACTAGTTCTCCAAACTTGAAAATAACCCTGTGTTCTCTGAGACGATCTAGGCACTGGTCTTGGCCTCCAAACTCTAGGTATTGGGCATGCTTTCCGAATTCTGTGTGGTGGTCCCTCAGCTCTAGACTTTGGTTCTGTCTTTCATACCCTCTGATATAGCAACTCTGCTGCCTTGGCTTTGGTGGACCCATTCTCCTAGTCCAAATGAGTGGTGACTCTACTCCCTATCCCCAGCAGGTCCCATTCTTCTGCCTCTTAGCTATGGCAACCCAACTCTTTCAATTTGGGCAGCAGATGTGACCCAGTTCCCCTAGCACTTATGAATGGCGGCACTGCACTTTGGAACCCGGTTAGTTAAGATCTAACTCTGAAATCCAAGAGGTTATAGCTCACACTTTGAAATCTCAGAGACCATGTCCCAATGCTTTGAGACCTCAGAAGTTGTGACCCTGCCTTTGAGACTGAGGTAGCTCTGCTTCCCATGCTCTTTTTCAGATTCTGCTTTCTAGTTCCTTGACTTCTCTGCCCTTGTGTGGTGCTCTGGGCTAATGTGCTAGACTGCAAAGTCAGTTTGAACTGCAAGGTTGGTGGTTCAAGCTCACCAGCAGCTCCTTGGAAACCCTATTTAGTGTCACTATGGGTTGGAACTGACTCAAGGGCACTTAACAACAACAACAACAACAAGCCCCTATGGACTCTTGGGACAGCTTGGCATCTGTCCTACTTGGGAATGTGTTATAAATCTCTTTAGCTCTCCTAATAAGTATCCAGAGACCCTATTCCTCTAGTAAACCTTGACTTAAAGGTGCTCAGCGCTCTCCATTATGGGTTGACAAGTTTAGCTTTGTCAATAAGTGCCTGAAGGTGTTTCACTCTGCCAGGAAGCCTCCTTCCTGAAGACATAGTTTTCTTATTCCATGGGACAGCTCCTGCACTATCTATCATTGTTCTGATTCTGTTGCCATTGTTTGTCTGACACTGCTTCTTGACATCTGTGCTGTTTTTGTATTATAATTCTCCTCACTTCCTTCTGAGCCTCTCTAAAAAGGCTTTGACAACCATAACTTTATCAACAATCTCTTCAAGGCAATGCAAACTTTTACCATTAGACAGTTTAAAACACTTCCAGCCTTTACCAATAACTCAGTTCCAAAAGCACTTCCATATTTTAGGGATCTGTTAGAGCAGAGCCCCAGTTCTCAGTACCATTTTGCTTTAGTTATATGGAACTACTTCAACAGAAATACCACAAGAGGATAGTTTTAATATACAGAAATTTATTTAGTCTATCATAGTTTGGGAGGCTAGAAGTCCAGCTTTAGAGGATGGTATTTTCTTACTGCCAGCTCTAGGGGATGATTCTTGCCTCCTTTCATGCATCTGTGGGCCTGGTGTTCATGGCAAATCTCCATGTGTCTTGGCATCAATCTTCCCCTGGGTCTAGGAGATTGTCAGCATAGGGATCCTGCATCTAAAGGACTGGCTTTGCTCCAAGCTTTTCTTCCTTGAGGATAGCCAGGTTCCTTTCTCTCTGTCTCTTTCTCCTTTGATTTCTAGTAACATAAAAGGTGATGCAGGCCACACTTCAAGGAAACTCCCTTATATTGAATCAGAATGGAGGAAAGGTTTGCATTCCTCCCTAATCCACTTAGAACTGATTGGCTGATCACATCCTGGGACATGATTATATCATTACATAACTGTCAAATCACATGATTGCATAAAAATCAAACCATTGAGAATCTTGGCCCATTTAAGTTGTCACATATTTTGGGCAACTAAAATTCAATCCTTGATGCTGTATAAGGTAACATATTAACAGGTTCCAGGGATTAGAACATACATATATTTTGGTGACCTTTAAATTGTCTGCCAAATAAGTAGAATGGATATTATCTACAGATTACTACCTTCTTGCTTGTAGAAATCTTAGTTTTATGGAAATTCTTCACATGGGTGAGGAAAATATGTGAGTACTTTTTACTCCTGAGTTCATTTGTATAATGAATTATCTCTCTGAAATGCTAAAGTGTAAGGGTTTTATTAGTATGCTTGAACACTAATTAACAAGGACACTTGTTCTTATTTCATTTGACTTTCATAGGTCCATCAATAACCAGACTGTGGAAATGATGATTCCTTACCACTGCAGCATTTCCCTTTTATCATTTATGTACAGCTTCATGAAAGCCAAAAGGTCAGATGTTACAATTATTTATGCTAATCTCAATTTGCTTTTGTGCTACAGACAGTACAAATAAAGCTGCAGCAATTGATTACACATCACTGGTAGTAGAAGGAACATAGTTTCATCAATGAAAAAACTGAGTCATGTAACAGCTTAATAGTTCTGTGCAGCCTCATGAGAACAACAATCAAAACCTAGTCATAATGATATGAATATTTATTGGGTACCTCATCCTGGTTTGATAATTTTAATAGTCTGTAAAAATAAATAAATTTAAAAGGGAGCATTTCTGTTTTGTTTTTTCTTTTAATTATTGAATGCTCATATAGTTTCTTCATATCTGAAATTTTAAGTCTTTTGTATTAGTTTTATTATCTTTATGTTTTATTATTCTATATTAATTTGACTTAATTCTAGAAATAGATAAATGTCATATTTAAATATCTTTATTAGTAAACATATTTCCCTGTCTGACTCAGGTTCTTGTTGTCTTAATTAGATACTGTTTTGGTAAATTAGACTGATGAACAGTTTAAAATGATATCAATGTGTAAAAATGATGTCTTAACAGACAGTTAAATAAATATATGTCAAATTTGATCATCAAAATAATTATTTAAGGTTTTGTAATACATATCTAAAGGAATAGAAAAAGAAATAAGGAAAACTCTCTTAGTCCAATAAAAGAACAGAATGAAGGGGGAAGCAATGAAAAAATATACCCAATGTACTTATTTATTCATGAAATGTTTAACGAGTGCTTCTACAAATAAATAAGTACAATAGTTCAAGTACACTAAACTCATCTATTAAATGTCAAAGATTTTCAAGTTGAAAACATTGGTTTTAAGAATTGTAGTGATATATCAGTATCACACCTAAACCTTGTAACATTTAAAGTAAACAACATATAATTAATTGCAAAGTAAAACAAAAAATGCATAATCAAATGGTATTTAAAAAGAAAAAAAATTTTACCGTCTCTCTGAGACCAATGGCTCAAACATAACTAAATAATGAAAACACAAAAATTCAAACATATAGACTGGATTTTAAAAATCAACAGTTAGTAGATTTCTCAGATTGTCTAGCAATTGAGTCAATGAAACAAAAATGTTGTACTTTATACTACTAATGTATATACTAATATACTAATGTATATATAATAATGTAGTATAAAGTACATCATGTTTGTTTAATTGACTCAATTGCCAGACAATCTGAGAAATCTATTAACTGTTGATTTTTAAAATCCAGTCTATATGTTTGAATTTTTGTGTTTTTACTAGGTCTCAGAGTAATCTACTAAATTATAATACAAGACCTTAATAAAATCTCCTTCTGATTCTCAAATCAAAATCCTTTGTGGTGTTATGGTTGTATATACCTTCAAGTCAATTCTCACTCACAGAGACCTTGTATGCAGTTGACTAATAAGCCTTAGCAGAACTTGTTT
The DNA here is from genome assembly GCF_000296735.1 of Chrysochloris asiatica. NCBI lineage: Eukaryota > Metazoa > Chordata > Mammalia > Afrosoricida > Chrysochloridae > Chrysochloris > Chrysochloris asiatica. The sequence goes on from NW_006408792.1 coordinate 1,390,980, forward strand.
TCTCCCTTTCCTCATATGTTGATTTTCAATTGAGAAGCTATTGAAGAGTATTAAATATCTGCCCTCAAGAGAAGGAAAAGCTTTTAGCAGCTTAGAAGTCAAGGAGATTCTGACCAGACCATGAGTTTGGACCCATGCTTTTGATCCAGAAACTTCTCAATAAAATTATTTGAACCTCTCAAAAATTCAGAAAGGGCAAAAGAGAACATATGTGGGAAAGTATCTACTTACAAAAGCATCCACTAGGAGGGTGGGAAACTATACCACTGCATATAATTTTGTAGGAGATGGATATCCTTTGCATCTTTTAACACACACAGTTTTCCTACAACAAAGAAGAAATTCATAAAAAGTTTAAAATTCCACAACTACACATTTCAGTTGCCAGAGAGAAAATCAGAAGATGTGGGGATTCTAAATTTATTTGGGAAGGTGACATAAATGAGACAATTTTATTCATAATAAATATAATCAGATTCAATATGAAAAGTTATGATATTTAAAAGTATATTTGGTTGATTAAGTTGAGCTAAATTATTTTATTCTGAACATAGTGGGTAATGTGGTATTTCATCATTTGGATTTCTTTTTAGAGAAGTACAGGTTTGATATTTAAACACAAAGAAAGCCTGCAAGACCTAGTTATATATTCTTGGCTCAAGGATATTCTTTTTTAAGTATAATAACTAAATAAAAAAATAAGTGAGTGTATCAGCTTATATCCACAATGACATGAAAAGATAGCCTAATGCTCAGCATATGTCTTAAGCTGGATTCTCTAGAGAAACAAACCCAATGAAACTTTTATATGTATATATGAGGGCACTTCTCATCTGTCAGTTTATCATTCTGGGGTGGCATGTGTGTTGCAGTGATGCTGGAAGCTATGCCACCAGTATTTTAAATACCAGCAGGGTCACTCATGGTGGACAGGTCTCAGCAGAACTTCCACACTAAGACAGACTAGAAAGAAGGAGAGGCAGACTACTTCTGAGTGGTTAATGGCTAAAAACCTTATGTATGGTAGTGGAACATTATCTGACACAGTGTTGGAAGATGAACCTCTCAGGTTGGAAGGCACTCAAAATATAACTGGGAAAGAGATGCCACCACAAAGTAGAATTGACCTTAATGACGTAGAATGAACAAAACTGTTGGTACCTTCATTTGCTGATATGGCACAACTCAATATGAGAAAAGAAACAAGAGAAAACAACCGTAAACATCCATTAATAATCAGAACATGGGATGTATGAAGTATGAAACTAGAAAAATTAGAAGTTGTCAAAATTGAAATGGAACGCATAAAGCTTGATATCCTACCTTTAGTGAACTGAAATGGATGGTACTAGACATTTTGAATTGAACAGTTATATGGTTTACCCTATTGGGAGCGACAGTGAAGAGGAATAACATCACAATCATCACTACAAAAAAGCCTTTGAAGATCTATCTTGAAGTACTATCTGTGACAGGGTAGTATCCATATACCTACAAGGAAGACCAGATAATATCATTGTTATGTAAATTAATGCACTAACTACTAAAACCAATAATGATTAAATTGAAGAATTCTACCAACCACTTCAGTCTGAAATAGACCAAACATATAATCAAGATGCATTGATAATTACAAATGATTGGAATCTGAAAATTGAAAACAAAGAGGAAGGAGCAGTAGTTAGAAAATATGGTGTTAGTGATAGAAACAGTGCTGGAGATTGCATGATAGAATTTTTCAAGACCAACAATGAATTGATTATAAATATCCTTTTTTCAGCAATAAAAAGTTTGACTATATGCATGAACCTTAATAGATGGAATACTCAGGAATCAAATTGACCACATCTATAAAGTTTAATATCTTAAACAATGCTTAAGCTGAAGAAAATTAAAACAAATCTACAAGTGCCAAAAGATGACCTTGAGTATATTCCATCTGAATTTAAAGACCATGTGAAGAACCGATTTGATACATTAGACACTAGTGACCAACGACCTCAAGAGTTGTGGGATGGCATCAAGAACATTATACATAAAAAAAGCCAAAGGTCATTAAAAAGGCAGGAAAAAAAGAAAGGAAATAAATGGATGTCAGAAAACACTCTGAAACTTGCTCTTGAGTGGTGTTGTTAGGTGTCTTCAAGTTGATTCTAACTCATAGCAACATAATGCCAAAGGGAAACACTGCCCAATCCTGTGCCATCCTCACAATTATTATTACATTTGAGTCCACTGCTATTGCCACTGTGTCAATCCATCTCATTGGAGTCTCCTCTTTTTCACTGACACTCCAATTTACCAGGGAAGTGCAGTGGCTCTGTACAATAAGCACTAGACTGTGAACCACAGGGTCTGCTATTCGAGCCCATTAGTAGCACTGCAGGAGAATGATGAGGCTTTCTGCTCCCTCAAAGATTTAAAGCCTCGGAAACCCTATACAGGGTCTTTATGAGTTGGAACCAACTTGGTGGCACTTAATAAAATAAAATTTTTACCAAGCATTGTCTTTCAATAGCAACTGGTCCTTCCTGATAATATGTCAGAAGCCTTGCCATTCCAGCTTCTAAGGAGCATTCTGGCTATACTTTCAAAACAGATTTGTTTGTTCTTATGGAAGTCTATGGTACCTTCAATGTTCTTCTCCAATAACGTTTTTCACACTCATAGATTCTTCTTCCTTATTTCTTGTCCAACTTGAATGGTGATTGTGGTAGTGGTATGCCATGGAGTCAATTTTGACTCATAGCAACCCTATATAGGCTTTCTGAGGCTATAAATCTGTAGTGGAGCAAAAAGCCTCATCTTTCTCCCATGGAATGGCTGGTGGTTTCGAACTGCTGACCTTGAGAGGTTAGCAGCTCTACTCATAACCACTACACTAGTCCAACTTGAATGAGATCTGACTTATTCACTGTCTAATTTTCACATGAAATAGTCCTCAAACTGACTGACATCTTTACTCCTGAACCCTTAAAAAAGGTCCGTGCAGCAGATTTACCTAATGAGATACATCCTTTGATTCCTGACTGCTACTTCCATGAGAGTTGATTGTGGATCCAAGGCAAAATTAAGTTTTTGACAACTTCAGTCTTTCTTCTTTTATCATAATGTTATTTATCAGTCCACTTGTGGAGATTTTTGTTTTCTTTACATTGAGGATCAATCCATGCTAAAGGTGTTGGTCTTTGATCTTCATCACTAAGTATTTTTAAGTCCTCTTGGCATCCAGCAAGCAAGGTTTTATCATTTGCATGTCCCAAATTATTAATGACTCTTCCACCAGTCTGCTGCCACTTTTTTCTTCATATAATCCAGCTTCTCAGATTATTTGCTCTTGATTATATGCTTGAATGTAGAGAAGCTAAACTGAATGGAAGAAACAAGGAATAAATGACAAGGTTAAGTATTTTAATGAAATGTGTAAAAATATGGAGTTAAAAAGTCCAAAGGGAAAAACATTCTCAATATTTTGCAAGCTGAAATAATTAAAGAAAAAAAATTCAAGCCTTGAGTTGCTGTACTGAGGGATTTTATGGGCAGCATATTGAATGGCTCAGAAAGAATCAAAAGAAGAAGGACGGAATACATAGAGTCACTGTAACAACAACAAAAAAATCAGTTCATGACCAATTATTTCAACAGGTAGCATATCACGTAGAGTTAATCACATTGAAGAAAGAGGTCCAAGCTATATTGAAGGCATTGGCAAAACACAAGGCTCTGGTGATTGATGGAAAACAAAATGAAATATGTCAACAAAGTGATCAGCTATAGAATTGTTCACTAATCTATGTCAACAAATTGGAAACAGCTACTTGACCAAGCTATTGGAGGAGATCCATATTTTGACCATTCTAGAGAAAGGTGACCCACAGAATAGGGACATCGTCAAAAAATATCATTAATAACACATGGAACAGCAAAGATAAAAAAAGTAGAGGACAACAAATGCTGGCGAGGATGTGGAGAGACTGGAACGCTCCTGCATTGCTGGTGGGATTGCAAAATGGTCCAACCTCAATGAAAAGCAATATGGCATTTCCTCAGAAGTTTGGGAATAGAAATACCTTATGATCCAGCAATTCCTGTACTTGGTATTTACCAACAAGAAATATGAGCCATAACACGAGTAGCTATATGCACACCAATGTTCATAGCAGCACTATTTACAATAGCAAAAAGATGGAGACAGCCTAAGTGCCCATCAACTGAAGAATGGATTAACAAACTGTGGTACATACATACAATGGAATATTACACTACCTTGAAGAATAACAAGGAAGCTGGAAGCCAACACATAACATGGATGAACCTTGAGGACATTATGCTGAGTGAAATTAGTCAGTCACAAAAGGAGAAATACTGCATAGGAGCACTGCCGTAAAAGACTAAGAAAAAGAATCCATACTAAAGGGGATGGGGGATTATTTGCTGGTTACCAGAATGTGGGGTGTGAGGTGTGGGGTGAGGGGAGGGAGGGGAAGGTGGAGCACAGAGCATGGAATAGACACAGGATAATTTGGGTGCTAGAGAGAGGAGCAATACACAAAAAGGGGTTGGGGAATGGAAGAACAAAGCAGATGGGAAAACAATTAGGCCGGTTTGCATGGGCTAAGTGGAACAGAGGTAAAGAATGATTTATGCACAACCTTGGAACACCAGGGCTCTTGGATACAGGGATTGAGACATGCTTGGAATGGGGAAAAGGGGGGAAATAATGTTAAGATGCTTGGTTGTCTTTTGAATCTTGGTTTCCCTTGCATACCATTATAAAATAGATACTTGAGGGGAAGAGAAAGGAATAACCAGAAATATCACCATAGAAAGCTTGTAAGTCCATCTTCTGCCTATACCTGATTGGAATACCTAAAATGAGCCTACAATGTGCCCAATGAAGGAGGCTTCCTGTGGAGCCTCTGCATTACATAAGACCATAGGTGGAATCCTAAACTGCATCCAGAATCTTCTGAGGTGGGAAATTTCCACTTGAAAGGACAAGCAGACCAGCCTGGCGTGGCTAGAAGAACAGAAGATACTTCTTGAAAGAAAGACCGATACGAAAAATACAAAACAACAAAGGCAGTCCAGATGATTACTACAAGAACAAGCAAGTTGCTCGCCCAGGAAACATCAAGGCAAGTGGTTGGGTCCCCTCAAGGAAAACCCCCTTTCAAGACTAAGACAAAATGGGAATACATGCTCTGATTGGTGACCACGTTCATCACCAATAAGGGGAAGTGAGGGAAAAATAGCAATGAAGATGCGAGCTAAGTCCTACAATGTTCTATAAACTCTTGTGAACCTGGGTGGAGACCTGGTCGGCCAGCAGTGTGACAAGACCTGGGGATTCTTGGGCCCAGAGTCAGTGACATAGCCACAGAGGACTAGAGTGGAGAGTGAAGCGTCCAGCTGATAAGAAGAAAGGGCATATGCATAAGAACACCCACAGTTGCAGATAATACCCACTTGACCTGGTTTCAATGATTGGATGATCAGAGCTCAACTAGAAGAAGAAAGAAGAGGGAAAAAGAATAATCTGATACAATTTGATGAACTTGCCCTACACTTATGGATGCAGTAGCTCAAAAGAGTGAAAAAATCTTTACAGCAAGGATCATTCCCACCCCCTCCATATACAAAGTAGACAGGGATGGGCAACTTGGACATTGGCTATGCAAAATGGGGGTGGGAGGGCTACAAAGGCAAGAAGTGACTGACTTACAAGTTTTCAAGAGGGAACCTAGATCCAGAGGGTGCAGAGGAAGGTAGAATCTCTACTTAGTAGTATCTAATCTTTCTGGGCGGGGCTGATGAAAGGAGATGTGATACAATATTGAATAATTGTTATCAGGACTGATTGTGAAGGTTGGAAATGTAAAGGTAGATGTTTTGTAGCAAAAGGAGGGGAGTGATTGACTTTGCAGTCTAGGAGCGGAGGCCCCTGGGACCCTACCCAGAGAGCAGGACCCTACCCAGAGAACCAGTGACCACAGAGATGGAGGCAGAGACAATAATGTTGAGAGATGGAGTGACTGGGGACTTTAGACCCAGAGAGGGAGAGGGGACTTTAGACCCAGAGAGGGACTGTGTGCTGATGACTCGGGGGCATGCTTGCAGGGTCTACCCTTTGGTTGGTTGATGATGCATGGAGGGGATTGTAACCATGGCAATGAAATGATATACAATAGGATGAATGTAAAGCTAATGTTCTTCCACGTAAACTATCACATAATTTACAATAAAACTTTAAAAATAAATGAATAAATAAATAAATAAATAACACATGGAAGTAAAAAGTAGCTAACAAATATTAGCATTTATTTGCAGCAGCACATAGACAAGGAACTGCCAGAAATTCAAACACGATTCAGAAGACATGGAACAAGAGCTATTATTGCTAGTGTCATATGTCTAAAAGTGAAGAGTAACAGAACGATGTTGAGTTTTATTAACTATGCAAAGGCATTCAACTGTGTGGATCATAACAAACCATGGATAACATTATGATGAATGTGTATTCAACAACACTTAATTGTATTCATGAAGAGCCTGAAGATAGACCAAAAAGGCAATTGTTGAAACAGAACAATGGGATACTGAATCATTTAAAATCAGGAAAGATATGTGCCAGGGTTGTGTTCTTTCACCATTCTTACTTCATATATATGCTGAGCAAATATCACTAGAAGTTGGGTTAGATGAAGAAAAATGTGGCATCAGGATTGGAGGAAGTGTCGTTTTGTCAAATATGCAGATGATGCAATCTTATTTTCAGGAAGTCAAGAGGATGAAAACACTGATGAAGTTCAAAAACTACACTCTTCATTATGGTTTGCACCTTAATTAAAAGAAAATGAAAATCTTCACAATTGGACCACTATATAACATCATGATAAACATAGAAAAGGTGGAAGTTATCAAAATTTCATGGTGCTAGGAGGCAAAATCGATGACAATAGAAGCAACAGTCAAGAAATCAAATGTTGATGGTAAACAAGGCTCCCAGAATTGATGTAATACAAACTGAAATATTTCAACAAACTGATGCAGCACTGGAGGTGCTCACTCATCTATGCCAAGAAATTTGTAAGACAACTGTCTAACCAACTGATTCGAAGGCATCCATATTTGTGTCCATTTCAAACAGAGGTGACCCAGTGGAATGTGGGAATCATCAAATAACCTCATTAATTTCATATGCAAGTAAATTTTTTCTTGCAATTAAGTGTTCCAGAAAAATCATTCTCCACAATTTTATGCGTAGTTTGTCATGATCCACTTAGTCGAAAGTCTTTGCAGGGTCAGTTAAGCACTGGTATTCTCTGCTTTCAGCCTAGATCCATCTGACATCAGCAAATCACCTGTTTCATATCCTCTTCTGAATCTGGCTTGAACCTCTGGCTGTTCGCTGTGAATGTACTGTTGCCACAGTTTTTGAATTCTCTTTAGCAAAATTTCACTTACATGTGATGGTAATGATATTGTCCAGTAATATCTTCATTCCATTGGGTCACCTCTCTTTGGAAAGGGCACAGATATGCTCTGGTAGCTGACTTCAAAATGTCTTGGCATAGATGAGTTAGCACCTCCAATGCTGCATTAGTTTGTTGAAAGATTTCAAATTGTAACATCAATTCCTGGAAGCTTTGTTACTTGCCAGACTTCAGTGTACCTTGGACTTTTCCCTTCGGCATTTGCTACCTCTTGAAATGGTGGAACGTTGACCATTCATTTGTTGTACAGGGACTCTGTATTCCTTCCATCTTCTTTTGATGTTTTGTTGCATCATTCAATATTTTGCCCATGCTGTTGTTGTTAAGTGCCTTTAAGTTGGTTTCGACCCATAGTGACCCTGTATTGGGTTTCTGAGGAGAAGCTGGTGAGCTTGAACTGCCAACCTTGCAGTTCAAATGACTTTGCAGTCCAATGCATTAACCCACAGCGCCATACCAGGACTCCCATTTTTTCCCATAGAATCCTGCAATATTGAAAATTGAGGCTTGAATTTTCACTTCAGTTCTATCAGCTTGAGAAATGCTGAGCATGTTCTTCTTCTTTGGTTTTCTAATCACATTTTATTATAATACTTAACTTTGTCTTCTCTGGCTAGCCTTTGAAATTTTCTGTTTTGCTCTTTTGCCTCTTCATTTCTTCCATTATTTTTAGCATCTTACACTGGAGAGCAAATTTCATAGTCTTTTCTGACATCTATTTTTATCTTTTCTTTTTTTCCTGTCTTTTTTAATGACATTTTGCTCTCTTCCTGTATGATGCTCTTGATGTTATCCCACAGCTCTTCTGGTCTTCAGTCATTAATGTCTAATGCATTAAATGTGCTCTTGAGATGGTCTCTAATTTCAGGTGGGATATATTAAAGGTCATATTTTGACTCTGTGCACTAGCTTTAATTTTCTTCAGCTTCAGCCTTAACTTGCATATATGAAATTGGTGGTCTATTCCTATCTTCCTCTGGCCTTGTTTTGGTGGATCATATGATTTTCCACTGTCTTTTCTCACAGATGTAGTCAGTTTGATTTCTGAGTATTCCATCTGGTGAAGTCTACATTTATAGTCACCTTTTATATTGTTTAAAAAGAGTATTTGTAATGAATATATCATTTGTCTTGCAAAATTCTATTATGAAATTTCCAGTAAGATTTCTATCACCACAGTGATATTTTATAACCACTGATCCTTCTTTGTTTCAAATTTTCACACTCCAATCACTAACAATTATCAATACATCTTGATTGCATATTTGATCAATTTCACACTGAACGAGTTGGTAGATTTCTTCAATTTTAGCATCATTGTCTTTAGTGGTTGATGCATAAATTTGAATAATAGGGGTATTAACTGACCTTCCTGGTAGGTATATGGATGTTATCACAAACAGTACTATACTTAATATAGATTTTGAAATGTTCTTTTTGATGATAAATGTTATGCCATTTTTCAATTTATCATTCTCGGCATAATAAGCCATATGTTTTTCAGATTGATTCAAAATGGCCAATACTAGTCCATTTCAACTCACTGATGCTGAGGATATTGATCTTTATGTGTTTCATTTCACTTTTGACAACTTCCATTTTTCTAGATTCATACTTCATAAATTCCATGTTCTGTTTATTAATGGATGTTTGCAGCTGTTTCTCCTCATTTTGAGTTGTGCCCCATCAGAAAATTAAAGTTACAAAAGATTTATTACATTTGCAACGTTATGATCAACTGTACTTTGAGAAGGCAGGTCTTCCGCAGTCATATTTCGAGTGCCTTTCAACCTGAGGAACTCATCTTCTGGTACTATATCTTACAATATTCTGCTGCTAACTTAAAGTAAACATTAGCTAAACATTCAGAAGTAGTCTGCCCGCCCCCTTCTTCCTAGTCTGTCTTAGTCTGGAAGCACAGCTGAAACAAGCCTACCCTGCTGATATTCAAAATATTTGTGGCATAGCTTCTAGCACCACAGCAACATGAAAGTCACCACAGTATGACAAACTGACAGATGATTGGTGATGACTGCCTCATATGCATGTGAAACGTGTATACTGAAGTAGGAAAACCATTGAAAAAATTGATGTATTTGAATTATGGTATTAGAGCAGAATATTAAAAGTACCATAGATTTCCAGAAGATCAAATAAGTATGGTGGAAGGAATATAGCTAAAATGCTCCTTATAAGCCAGGATTGCAAGACTTTCTCTCTCATACTTTGGAGGGACCAGTCTACTTGTCAACCCCTGCCAGATGGACTGACACAGTGGCAGCAGCAATGGGTTGAAATGTAGCAACTGTGAGAATGGTACAGGATCAGGCAGTGTTTTGTTCACATGGTCACTATGAGTCAGAACTGACTCAGTGGCACCTAACAACAACTATCTTTTGAGAGAGTATAAAAATTCAGAAACCAAAGTTAGTATTCTTTGCAACTATGGATGCATCCTCAAAGCAATAATTCCTTGAGCTAGCCAATTCAACAAAGACCTGTTTTGTAAATGTACAAAAACTCAAAGTCAAGAGTGTATATATATATATATATATATGGAGCTCTGGTAGCGTAGTGGTTACGAATCGGGCTGCGAACCTTAAGGTCAGCGCTTCGAAACTACCAGCCGCTCAGCGGGAGAAAGATGAGGCTTTCTACTCCCATAAAGATTTACACCCTCGGAAACCCTGTACAGGGTCGCTATGGGTCGGAACCGACTCGACGGCACTTAACAACAACAACAACAAATATATATATATATATATATATATTTTTTTTTTTTAAGGGAGGTTATCTTATCATGAGAATTAATTGAAAAAATATAGTTTATACTGCTTTCCAGTTTGCAAAGGACATTCCTAATATTTGAATTAGATAAATTATGCATTCTGTTGAATTGCCTTTCTTTACAATGGACACGAGTATGACACTCTTCCAGTAGATTGGCCAGGGAACTGTCTTACAAATTTCTTGCCATAGGCAAGTGAGCACTTTCAGCAATGATCCATTTGTTGGAGCATATCTTTTTTTATCCTATCAATTCCTGATGACTTGTTTTCCACCAATGCTTTCCATGTAGCTTGAGCTATTTCTTGCAGTACCAATGGCTCTTGGTCATCTGTATCTCCTGAAATGGTTGGATGGAGACTTTTTGGTATCATGACTTTCTGTATTCCTTCTATCTTCTTTTGATGCTTCCCATGTCCTTCACTTTTTTTGCCCACAGAACTCTTCCACAATGCAATTCAATGTTTGAAATTTCTCTTGAAGAATGTGGGAAATGCTGATCATGTTCTTCCTTTTTGGTTTTCTAATTTCAGATCTTTGTACACTTTAACATAATATTTTACCTTGTTTGCTTGAGTTGCATTTTGGTTAAATGTAGATTTAATTTAATTTTATTCCCCATATAATATTAGTTCTTAAGATATTTCATAATATCAATTTTTATTGTTAATATAATTTAAATAGTATTGAAATAAATAATCTATAGAATTGTTATATCTCTTAGCCCTTTGATTTCTGGGGTAAGTGTCTATAATTACATGTACTTTATAGACTGAATTGAAATTACCCTTTCTACTTTATGGTATAAATTAACTCTTTTAAATCATAGAGTATACATTTATTGAAAAGTTCCACAAAGTTTCTTGTTCCTTAAAGGAAAATGACACTGAGAAAGACAATGACACAATTGAATTGGCAGTTAAATCCATACTTGAGCTACATTAAATAGAATTTCTGTTCTTGGAAACATGAATGTAAAAACCTGATTTAACCCTGCATGCTCATATTATTGCATTCCTTTCTAGCTCTGATTAAAAGAAACATCAAATCAGTTTTCTGGTTAAGAAACTGGATGACAAAGATTTTAGGGGTCAGGATAAACCTAAAGGAACCGCTAGGAGAAAATAAAATGTAAAGTTCTGAACTAATATGACAATTATATTTAATATCTTTACTGATTTTTTTTAAAGCAAAACAATTATATTCTGTGTATTCTATGGGACAGTTTTAGGATAAAAATTGAATGCTATAAAAAAACAGTTTAAACTATTTAATGTTGGAGTACTTGTGTGGTGCTGTAGGATAAGCACTGGATTGCTAACTGCAAAGCAGGCATTTCAAATTCACCAACCATGAGATTAGCAGCTTGATTCATAATCACTACACTACCAGAGCTCCTTTAGAGAGATGCAAATCAAAACAACAATGAGATATCATCTCACACCAGCAATAACAGTGAAGTTAAAAAATGCAGGGGATAATAAATGCTGGTGAGGATGTGGAGAGACTAAGATCCTCCTACATTGCTGGTGGGAATGCAAGATAGTTCAACCACTCTGGAAAACAATATGGCACTTACTCAGAAAGTTGGAAATAGAAATACCACATGATCCAGCAATTCCTCTATTTGGTATATGTTGTTGTTGTTGTTATGTGCCATCGAGTCGGTTCCGACCCATAGCGACCCTGTATAGGGTTTCCGAGGGTGTAAATCTTTACGGGAGTAGAAAGCCTCATCTTTGTCCCGCGGAGCGGCTGGTAGTTTCGAACCACTGACCTTAAGGTTCACAGCCCGATTCGTAACCACTACGCTACCAGAGCCAAATATGAGGCATAGCACGAGTAGATATATGCACACAAATGTTCATAGCAGCACTATTCACAATGGTAAAAAGATGGAGACAGATTAAGTGCCCATCAATGAAAGAATGGATAAACAAACTTTGGTACATACACACAATGGAATATTATACTGCCTTGAAGAATAATAGGGAAGCTGCAAGCCACCACCGCATAACATGGCTGAACCTTGAAGACATTATGCTGAGTGAAATTAGTCACAAAAGGACAAATACTGCATAAGACCATTATTGTAAAAATATAAGAAAAGACACCCATACTAAAATGAAACAAGAAAAAAATTTTCTTTGTGGATCAGCGGTGGGGTTGAAGGGGGCCATTGGTGGGGGGTGGAGTGAGGTGATGGTAGAGCACAGAGTAGGGGCAGACACATCAGAGTTTGGGTGTTGGGGAGGGCAGTACATAAGAGGGAGGGGGTGGAAGAACAAGGTAGATAGGGGAACACTGAGACAGGTTTGCATGGGCTAAATGGGACAGAGGTAAATAGTGATGCATCCTCAACTTTGGAACAACAGGGCTCTGTGATACAGGGATCTAGGCATAGTTTGAAGAGGGGAAATAATAAGATGTGTGACTGTCTTATGAATATTGGTTTCCCTTGCCTACTATTGTAAAATATATACTTGAGTGGGATAGAAAGGAATGTCAGGAAATATGATTACAGAAAGCTTTTAAGTCTGTCTGCAGCCTATAACAGATTGGACTACCTAAAAGGGATTCTAGAATTTGCCCAGTGAAACAGGCCTCCTGCAGAGCCTTTGCAATGTATAGGACCTTATCCGGCATCCTGAGTCCCATCCAGAACCTTCTGAGGTGGAACATTTCCACTAGAAAGGACAGGCAAACCAGTCTGGAACAGTTAGAGCTACAGAAGATACATCTTTAAAGAAAGATCATCAGGAAAAACCCAAAACAAAAAAAGGCAATATGACTGGCTACTACAAGAATAAGCAAGTTGTTCACCGGGAAGCCATCAAGGCAAGCAATCAAGTTCCTTCAGGACAAACCCCCCACTAAGACTGAAACTCAAAGGGAACATATGAGTAGGCATGTAAGCTTGCTGATGACCACATTGATCTACTGGTGAGTGGAAGAGGGGGAAAGGCATCAATGAAGAAATGGGCTGAGTTCAAGCACGTTCCACAGACTCCTGTTGACCTGGAGATGAGAGAGAGAAGAGGAAGGGCTGGTTGGTCCAAAGTGTTGTGAGTCCAGGGGACACCTGAGCCCATGGACAAGGATATAGCCATGGAGGGCTGAGCTGAAAATGAAGCGTCCAGCTGAAATGAAGTGAGAGGAAGTGCACAAGACACCCAAAGTTACAGATAGTACCCATTTGATCTAGCCTCGATGGCTTGATAATCAGAACATGACTAGAGGAAGATAAAATAAAAACTAATTTTTGATAAAGGAAATGAGGGTAAATTGCTGCAATTAAATGGCCTTGACCTGTACTCCTGGAAGTAGTAACTCTAAATACCAACAGAGAGGGAAGGTGTCTTCATATCAAGTATCAATGCTATCCTCCCTATACACAGGGCAGATAGGGATGGGCAACTTAGACATTGGCTACCTAAAATGAGGGGGCAATAAAGGCATGAAGTGACTGGTTACAAGGTTTCAAGGGGGAGTTTAGTTTAATAGTGAGGGAAGAAAGAGTCCCCACTGAATAGTTTTCATCTTGTCTAGATGGGTCTGGTTAAAAGAGATGAGGATAAGATTCTTATGATACAATAGTAAGTAATTGTTGTCATGACTAATTGTGACTGTCACAATTGTAAAGGTAGTAGTTTTGTAACCAAAATGGGGGAGTAAATAAAAAAATCTTACAGTCCAGAAACAAAGGACCCTAGAACCATCAAGGGAGAAGAGCACAAGCAGAATGAGAGACCTCATCCAGAAAAGCAGTGATACCAGAGATGAAGGCAGAGATGGGGACATGGAGAGAGAGAGCAGCTGAGGACTCTAGATTCATGGGAAGAAAGGGACTAAGAGATGGCGACCAGGAGGCAGACTTGCAGAATGGGCCCTTTGGTGGTGTAAGCTATTATATATGCCTGAGTATTTAAAAAAGAAAAAGAAAAAGAGCTACTAAAGCGAATAGAGAGAAATGCTGTTAATTGATGATACATGGAGGAGCTTATAATCATTGTAATAAGACAAAGTGTATGATTAGTTGAAAGAAAAACTGATGATCTGCCCTATAAATTTTCACTCAATCCACAATAGAAACCTTAAAAACAAAACAATTGCGATGAAACATATGGAATAAAACCATTTTAAGAGGGCAAATAT
>NW_006408792.1:1405517-1465661 GCF_000296735.1 Chrysochloris asiatica
CAAAGATTTAAATGTAAAACCTAAAACTATAAAGACCATCAATTAAACAAAAAAGTAAGGACAAATTTTGTAGCCCTGGTGGTGTTGTAGGATAAACAACAGATTGCTAACTTCAAAGCCAGCAGTCTAAACCCACCAACCCACCAACCACTCCATGGGGGAAAGATGAGGCTTTTTGTTCCTGTAAAGACTTACAGCAAAAAGGCTGTGCAGACCTCTGCCAGTGATAACATGGAATCCTGAATGAAATAGGTTTAAAGGATGGTTCTGGAAACCTGAACTCATATAAAGGGACAAATAAGGGGATCAAATGCTTACCATGAGTACGATTTGGAGCAGAAGCAAAAAAGAAGGTGGATTCTGATTTGTGGTATCCATTGAGTCCCATTGTAGCCATTTTTGAATGGGAAGGATAAAATACAAGGTCAAGAGAGCACTATAATTGCTGAAGTTTGAAGGACTGGCAGATATAAAGGAGTGAGCATTTCTTCTTCGTGCTTTTATTTGCCTCTCTCTGCCCACCTCCACTCTGGGGACCAGAGGGGATACTTGAGTAATGGATACCCCAAGGGAAGGTTCTACTATGCATGCATAAGGATCTGCACAGCAAAGAACTCTGGGTGCAGAATTGAAGAAGCAGGAAGAGTCAACAGGAAAATCTTGAAACAGAGGTGTCTTCTAAAATAGGCCTGGCCAACCCTGGGATGGTTCTCACTAGTAGAAACACCTGAATGGGCTTGAGGGAAGATAAGCAAGGAAAAAAAAAAAAAGAAAAAGACCAAAAACAAAACCTTGAGTTACATCATAAGGTGCAATGGGAATATCTTGAAATTTCTCAGGCAGCAGACAAAAGACAAAAAAGGAGTGCTAAAGTCCTACTCATATTTGACTGCACTGTTTGCTTTAGTGGCAGTTTTGGACTTTAGTGTCCAGACTGCTTTTTTTTTTTTTTTTTTTTTTTTTTTGTCCCTCTTTCATCTTGGGTGGGGGACTCTTTCTCTTCTTGCCTTACTCAACAAGAGATAGAACTGGCAATCATAGAGCCAAGCTACAGTTGCATCCTATAAAATTCCACCATCTCTACAAGAACAAATACCAGCTGCTATACATAACAGCCTGTGATATGCAGATGATACAACCTTGCTGAAAGTGAAGAGGACTTAAAATACTTACTGATGAAGATCAAACACCATGGCCTTCGGTATGAATTGCATCTCAATGTAAAGAAAACAAAAATCCTTACCACTGGACCAATAAACAACTTTCTTAACAATGGAGAAAATATTGAAGCTCTGAAGGACTTCATTCTTTTTGGATCAACCATCAACACTCATGGACTCAGCAGTCAAGAAACCAAATGACTTACTGCATTAGGCAAATCTGCTATGCAAGACCTTTTTAAAGTGTTGAAGAGCAAAGATGTCAGCTTGTTGACTAAGGTGCGCCTGACCCAAGCTATGGTGTTTTCAATAACCTCATATGCATGCAAAAGTTGGAAAGTGAACAAGGAAGGTCATAGAAGAATTGATGCAAATTTGAGTTTTGGTGTTTGAGGAGAATATTGAAAGTCCCACGGACTGCCAAAAGAACCAACAGATCTGTACTGGAAGAAGTGCAGCCAGAGTACTCCTTGGAGGCCAGGATGGCCAGACTTCATCTCTCATACTTTGGACATATTGTCAGGAGGGACCAGTCGCTGGAGAAGGATATCATGTTTGGCAAGGTGGAGGGTCAGAGAAGGAGAGGAAGACCCCCAGCGAGATGGATTGGCAAAGTGGCCGCATCAGTGATCTCAAGTGTGACAACAATTTTGAGGTTGGCCCAGGACCGGGCAATGTTTCATTCTGTTGTGCATAGGGTCGCTATGAGTTGGCACTGACTCAATGACTCCTAACAACAACAATATACACCACAGCTGCATAAACAACCAACACCTTAAAAAACACTCTGAGTTGAGTAGTAAGAGAAGCCCATCTCCTGATCACATCTACCAGGAGGCAATCAGAGAGCTTAAGAATATAACAACATACATCCATCTTATTGAAAATACAACAGCACCACACTGCCTGAAAAGCATCAGAAAATTTCTGCTTATGTGCAGAAACAAGTCAGAGTAGCTCAAACAAAGGAGCAAGAGGTAGACCTAGAATTTCCATTGGATGGAGTGCAGGCTTTGGAACTGCCTGAGAAGGAATTAAGGAGAGTGATATTGAAGTACATCCAAATGTTCCACAGAAAGGGTGAGGAAAATAAGGAAGAAGTCAGAAAAGTGCTACAGCACCAATCAAATAAGATAGGAATAGCATATGAAATTATCCAAAACCTCCAAAAAGAGCTCTCTAAAAAATTAACCATAAAATATCAGAAATGGACAATACACTGAAAGGGCAAAAGAGTAAAAATAAAGGGATTGAAGCCAGAATCAGCAAAATTAAAGACAAATCTTCTCAATAGTGCTAAGATAGAAGAGCAAGCAGAAAAAAAGAGTGAAAAAAATCTGAAGCCCAACATTTGTGTAAGACAACATAAAGAGGGATAACCTACAGGTGATTGGGGTCCCAGAACAGGAAGAATTATAGAAAACCACAGAGGAGATAGTCGGAGAGCTTCTGGAAGTAAATTTCCTAACATCCTGAAAGACAGGAAAAACATTTAAGAAACTGAATAAACCCCAGGAAAGATTGTTGTTGTTGTTGTTGTTGTTGTTGTTGTTGTTGTTATGTGCTGTGGAGTCGGTTCCAACTCATAGCAACCCTGTACAGGGTTTCCAAGGCTGTAAATCTTTACGGGAGCAGAAACCCTCCTCTTTCTCCCACGGAACAGTTGGTAGTTTCGAACTGGTGACCCTGAGGTTCGCAGCCCGATTAGTAACCACTACGCTACCAGGAAAGATAGACTCCCCATAAAAGATCACCAAGATGTATCATAATCAAACTCTCCAAACCAAAGACATGGAGAGAATACTGAAAGCAGCTAGGGATATTATAAAAAAAAAAAAAAAAAAGTATTACCTTCAAAGGCAAGACAATAAGATTAAGCACTGATCTCTCAGCAGAAACCATGAAGGTAAGCAGACAATGGAGAGACATATATAAATCACAAAAGGAAAAAAAAAAAGCCTGCCAACCAAGAATCACATGAAGGTAAGCAGACAATGGAGAGACATATATAAATCACAAAAGGAAAAAAAAAACCTGCCAACCAAGAATCATTTACCCAGCAAAGTTGTCAATAAAATATGACAGTGTAATCAAAACATTCCTGGATACACAGAACTTAAGTGACTTTGTAAAAGTCATTCCAATGCTTCTAAACATATTAAAGGTAGTTCTTTGGACTGAGAACCAACAAGAGCAGACAACAATCAGAGATTGACATATGTGACAATACCACCCAGAACTCAGTAGAGAGATTCAGAGCAGAGCAAAACCACAAGAATGAAATCAGAGGATCTAGGCAGTCAATCTATGATCAATATAACTACATTGTGAAAGAAGAGAAAAATATATGAATAGAGATCCAGGTAGTGAAGATGTCAGGTAAATTTCAGGATAAAGTGGACTGTTTTGAAAGAAGGAAAAAGTTAGAATATAGGGTAACCTCAAAGAAACTTAATACTTCACAATATATCAAGAAAAGGAAAATCTAAGAAGAACATGGAAACATTTAAACTATGCAGAAACTGACAAGCAAAAGCAGACCAAAAAAAGAACTCAGCAGAGGAAAGCATGCAGAACAAAGAAACCAATAGCACCACACATAATGACAGCACATAAAAACCCAACATAATGACAGCAACTAATTCATAGCTATAGATAATTACACTGATTGTCAATTGATTAAATGCACCAGTCAAGAGACAGAGAGTGGCAGAATGAATAAGAAAAAAAGGATCCTTCAATATGCTGTCTACATGGGACACACCTCACACACAAAGATATAAATCAATTAAAAATTAAAGGATAGAAAAAAATACACTAAGCTAATTGCAACTATAAAAGATCAGGAGTGGCAATACCAATCTCTGATAAAATGAACTTTAAAGCAAAAACCAGCATAAGAGAAAAAGGAGGACATTATCTCATGATTAAAAGGTCAATTGAACACTAGGACATTACCATAATAAATACCTATGCTACCAATGAAAGAGTCCCAAATATATAAAGCAAACCTAATAGAATTGAAGAAAGAAATGAATAATATTGTGTTAAAAGTTTTAGCCAGAGCTATAAGGCAAGATATGGAAATTTGTTGTTGTTAAGTACCTTCGAGTGGATTCCGACCCATAGCACCCCTGTATGGGGTTTCCAAGGAGCAGCTGGTGACTATGAACTGCCGACCTTGCAGTTCAAATGGCTTTGCAGTCTGGTGCATTAACCCACTCCAGAACTCCATATGGAAATTAAAGGTATCCAAATTGCCAAAGAAGAAGTCAAACTCTATTTGCAGATAATATGATCCTATAAATAGAAAACCTGAAAGACTCAGCCAAAAAACTTCTGGAACTCATTGCAAGATTCAGCAAAGTGGCAGGTTACAAGACCAATATACAAAATCAATTGGATTCCTCTATACTAATAATGACATCTCTGAAAAGGAAATTAAGAAAAAAATACCATTTAAAATAGCCACAAAAAGGATGAAATATTAAGGAATAAATCTAGTGAAAGAAACAAAAACCTATACAAAGAAAACTATAAAACAACTGCTACAAGAAACCAAAAGAGACTTACTAAAATGGAAGAATATACCATGTTCCTGGACTGTTTTTGTTGTTAAGTGCTGTCATATTGGTTCCAATTCACAGTGACCCTGTATAGGGTTTCTGAGGTGCAGCTGGTGAATTTGATCTGCTAACCTTGCAGTTGAAGCTGACTTTGCCATCTAGCACATTAACCCACAGTACCACACAGGACAGGAAGACTTAACATTGTGAAAATGTCAATATTACTCAAAGCAATATACTGATATAATGCAATTCCAATCCAGATTCCAAAAACATTTTTTAAAGAGATGGAAAAAATAATTATAAACTTTATATGGATGTGTAAGAGTCCATGGATAAGCAAAACACTGCTTTTAAGAAGAAAAGGAATGTTGAAGGCCTCCTGCTCCCTTATTTCAAAATTTACTTCATGGATAAAATGGTCAAAGCAGTCTGGTACTGGTACAATGGAATAGAATTGAGAACCCAGAATTTAATCTATCCATATACAGCCAACTGATCTTTGACAAAGGGCCAAAATACATTGAATGGAGAGGAAATAATCTCTTCAATAGATGGTGCAGGGAAAACTGGAAATTGATATGCAAAAGAATGACACAAGATATTTATCTCACACCATATACAAAAAACAAACTCAACATGTATTGAAGATCTAAATGTAAATCCTAGAAGTACAAAGGTCATCAAAGAAAAAATAAGGACAAATTAGTCCTGATGTGGCACATGGGTAAATGTGCTGGACTGCAATGTAGGTTTGAACTGCAAGTTCAGTAGTTCAAGCTTACCAGCCGCTCCTGGGAAACTCTATCCAGGGTCACTATGGGTCAGAGCTAACTTGATGGTACTTACCAACAGCAATAACAATATAGGTAGCCTATCTAATATTGCAAATATTGAACAAACAAAAGAAGACAAAATAGATGATTGGGACATATTAAAAATTAGAAACTTATGTGCATCAAAAGATTTCACCAAAGAGTAAAAAGGGATCCCACAGAATGAACAAAATTTATTTGCAATGATATATCAGACAAGGGATTAATCTCTAAAATTGGTAGAAAACGTAACACCTCTATAAGAAAATGACAAATAGCCCAATTAAAAAATGGACACAGTACATGAACAGACACTTCAATGTTCATGATCATTAGTCATTTGTTGTTGTTAAGTGCTGTCAAATCAGTTCTTACTCATAGGGTTTCTGAGGAGTGGCTGGTGAGCTTGAACTACTGACCTTGCAGTTCAAACCAACCTTGTAGTCCATTGTATTAACCCACAGCACCGCACCAGGACTCCATTAGAGATGCAAATCAAAACAACAATGAGACATTATCTCACACCAGCCATAACAATGAAGTTCAAAAAAGCAGAGGATAATAAATGCTAGGGAGGATGTGGAGAGGCTGGTACACTCCTACATTGCTGGTAGGACTGTAAAATGGTACAACCACCTTGGAAAATGGCATGGCGCTTCCTCAGAAAGTTGGAAATAGAAATACCTTATGATCTAGGAATTCCTTTACTTGCTGCATATCTACAAGAAATATGAGCCAGTACAAGAGTAGATACATGCACACTAATGTTTATCACAGCACTATTCACAATAAAGTCAGAAACAGCCTAAGGCTCATCAGTGGAAGAAAGGATAAACAACCTTTGGTATATACACACAGTCGATTACTATGCTACCTTGAAACTGAAAAACACCTCATAACATGGATGAACCTTGAGGACATATGCTAAGTGAATTTAGGCACCAAAGAACAAACATTGCATAAAACCATTATTGTAAAAGCTTAAAAAAAAGATTTCCATACTAAAAGAAAAAATTTCTTTCATGGTTACCAGGAGTGGGAGGAAGGGTAATGTAAGGCACAGGTTAGGGCATAGTCACATTATAACTCAGGTGATGGGGAGGGTAACATACAAAAAGAGAGATACGGGAAGAACAAGGAAGATAGGGGAACACTTACACAGGTTTGCATGGGTTAAATGGAACAGAGGTAAATAGTGATGTATACTAAACCTCGGAACAACAGGGCTCTGTGATACAGGGATCAAGGCATAGTCTGAACAGGTAAAAGAGGTAAAATAATGTTAAGGTGCTTGACTGTTTTGTGGATTTTGCTTTCCCTTGCCTATTATTGAAAAATAGATGTTTAAGTGGTATAGAAAGAATTATTGGGAAATATGACTACAGAAAGTTTGTAAGTGTGTTTTCAGCCTATAACTCATTGCAGTACCTAAAAGGGGTTATAGAATTTTCCCAGTGATATACACTTCCTGTAGAGTAGGCCTTTGTAGAGGATGGAGCCATAGTTGGAATCCTGAGCCCCATCCAGAAACTTCTGAGGTGGGACATTTCCACTTGAAGGGACATGCAGACCAACCTGGAGTGGCTAGAGGAACAGAAGATACTTCTTGAAAGAAAGACCAGCAGGAGAAAAAAACAGACTACTTGGCTATTACAAGAACAAACAAGCTGTTAGCCTGGGAGTGATCAAGGCAGGAAAAGTCAGCCCTTAAGGACAAACCCCCTTCCAAGACTGAAACTCAAAAGGAAAACACGGCAGGATTGTAAGCTTGTTGGTGACCACAATGGTCTACTTGTGATTGGAAGTGGGAGAAAGGCAGTAATGAAGACTTGGGTTGAGTTTGACTATGTTCCATAGACTCCTGTTGACCTTGAGATGAGAGAGAGAAGAGGAAGGGCTGGTTGGTCCAAAGTTTGATGAGACTTGGGGACTTCTGAGCCCATGGACACTGACCTAGCCATTGGGGGTTAGTGTGGACAGTGAAGCAGCCAGTTGATATGAACTGGGGGAGGTGTACAAGAATGCAAGATAGTACCAATTTGACCTATCTTCCGTGGCTTGCTGATCAGAACTTGACTAGAGGAAAATAAAGAAATTTGATAAAGGAAGCAAATGTTAGTTGCTACAATTTGATGAATTTATTCTTCAGTCTTGCTTATTCATTGTCGAACTATCACATGCATATGAGGCTATTGAAAATACCATGGCTTAGGTCAGGCACACATTAGTCCTCATCTTTGCTCTTGAATACCTTAAAGAGGTCTTGTGCAGCAGATTTGCCTAATACAATCAGTCATTTGAGTTCTTGACTACTGCTTCCATGAGTATTGATGGTGGATCCAATCAAAATAAAGTCTTTGACAACTTTATCTTTTTTTTATCATGTTATTTACTGGCCCAGTGGTGAGTATTTTTGTTTTCTTTACATTGAGGTGCAACCCATACAGAAGGCTGAGGTCTTTGATTTTCATCAGTAAGTATTTTAAGACCTCTTCACTTTCAGCAAGCAATGTTATATCATTTGCGTATCATAGGTAGTTAATGAGTCTTCCTCCAATCCTGATGCCAAATTTTTCTTCATATAATGCAGTTTCTCAAACTATTTGCCAGCATAAGGATTGAATAAGCATTGTAAAAGAATACAGCCCTGATGCACACCTTCCTGATTTGTAAACCATTCACTGTCTCCTTGTTCAGTTCAAATGACTGCCTATTGGTCTACGTACAGGCACCTCATGAGCACAATTAAGTATTCTGGAGTACTCATTCTCTGCAATGTTGTCCATAGCTTGTCATGATCCACACAGTTGAAATCCTTTGCATAGTCAATAAAGCACAGGTAATTATCTTTCTAAGAGCTCTGGTAGTGTACTAGTTACTAGTTGGACTGTTAACCTCACAGTCAGCAGTTTGAAACTACTAGCCATTCCGTGGGAGAAAGATGAGGCTTTCTGCTTCTGTAAAGATTTATAGACTCAGAAACCCTATGCAGGGTTATTATGAGTTGGAACCGACTCCACGGCACACCACCACCACCAAACATCTTTCTGGTATTTTTGCTTTCAGGCAAGGTCCATCTTACGTCAGCAGTGGTACCCATCATTCCATGTCCTTGTCTGAATCCATCTTGAACCTCTGGCACTTCCCTGCCAATGTACTTTTGCAGTCATTAAAAAATTATCTTTAACAAAATTTTACTTGCAATGATATTAATGCTTTCTGCTTTCCATTTTGTCACCTCTCTTTGGAATGTGCACAAATATGGATCTCTTCAAATCGGTTGGCCAGGTAACTGTCTTCAAATTTTCTTTGCATAGATGAGTACCTCCAGTGATGTATCAGTTTGTTGAAAAATTTCTATTTGTATTCCTTCAATTTTCCAAGTCTGGCTTTTTGCCAAAACCTTCAGTGCAGTTTTTACTTCTTCTGTCAGTACTATCAGCTCTTGATCATATGCTACCTCTTGAAATAGTTGAACATTTACCATTTCTCTCTAGTTGAGTTACTCTGTGTATTCCTTCCATCTTCTTTTGATGCTTTCTGCATTATTCAATATTTTGCATGAAGAATCCTTCATTATCGAAAGTTAAGGCTTGAATTTTTTATTCAGTTCTTTTGGCTTGAGAAATGCTTAGCATGCTCTTCTCTTTTGGTTTTCTAACTCCAGATCTTTGTACATTTCACTATAACATTTAACATTGAGCTGCCTTGTGAAAATTTCTGCATTTTGACTTCCTCATTTCTTCTACTGACTTTAGCATATCTACACTGCAGAGCAAATTTCAGTCTTTTCTGACTTCCATTTTGGTTTTCTTTCTTTCCTATTTTTTAATGATTTTTTTGCCTTTTTCCTGTATGAAATTCTTGATGTCATCCCACAACTCTTCTGGTCATTAGGCATTAATGTCTAATGCATCAAATCTGTTCTTGATATGACCTCTAAGTTCAGGTGGAATATCTTCAAGGTTAATAGTTTGGCTTTCTTGTACTTACTTTCATTTTCTTCATCCTCAGACCAATAGGTCTCTTCCATACTTTGCCCTTGGCCTTGTTTTGGCTTAAGATACTGAGCTTTTCCACCATCTCTTCCCACAGATGTAGTAAATTTGATTCCTGTATATTCCAACTGGTGAGGTCCAAGTGTATATAACAGGTATTTTCAATGAATAAATCATTGGTATTGCAAAATTCTGTCATGCAATCTCCAGCAGGGTACATATCATCAAGACCATATTTTCCAGCTACTGGTCTTTCCTTTTTGTTTCTAACCTTCGAATTCCAATCACCAGTAATTAAAATATATCTTCATTGCATGTTTCATGGCTTGTTGCTTTTGGTAAGTGTCATTAAGTCAGTTCTGACTCATAGCAACCATTTATAGGGTTTCTAAGGAGCAGCTGGTGGGTTTAAACTGCCAACCTTGTGGTAAGCAGTCCAGTGCTGATCCTACAGCTCATGCAGCTGAGGATTCCCAAAATCCTCATCATATGAGAAAAAAAACTGCATGACTTGTAAATGAACCAGTTTTAGAAGACTCATGGCGACATGTCTGCTGCACTTTATTGGTAAAAAGCAGTCACAGGCTCATTGAAATTCAAAGTAATGGGATGGAGACCTAACAACTTGATGGGAGATATGTCAAGAATTTGGGACATGGTTGTAAACTGCCACACCAGAATTGAGTGACTTAATCATAGTGTCATAGCCAAATTTCATGTAGTTTTGCAGGAGACCAAATGTATGTGGGGGGACAGGCAGCAGGACATAACTCTTGAACAAGTTAGCCTTTACGTCTCACCTAATGTTTCAATCAGGATTTGTTTTTATTGATATTTGTATGCTTTTCTTAAGGAAAATTAAGAAGAATTATTTCTAAGATAAAATACTATTTTTAAATTGTGAATAAGCAAGTGAACTGAAAAGAATTCCAGTCTAATCATTGGAATTCAGTATTTCTTTATAGATTCCAAATATCAGTGTTCATTCCAGTAGTTCTTTCCAGGCATTCATCTACGCTCCAATTAAATCCTATCAAAGTTAACCCTTAAGCTACCAGTCAATCATAATGTTTATTTTTTCTTACAGCGAACTTTTTACTGTTTGTTTCAAACATTTTACTACTTTATATTGTTAACTATTTGTGTATTTTCTGACTTTTCAGATAAAATTTAAACTTCTTAACTGCAGAGATCATTGTGTTTTACACAAAGTCTAGCACATTGATTGCCAATTGATTGTTAGCTGATTAATTAACTGGTTGATAGACAATTCTCCAATTCTCCATAGACTATAGAAATTCCCTTGTATGGAAATAATTTTTCAAAGGGGTTCCAGTGAGTAATTCACAATTTTGGTTTGAAGACATTCAGTATTTATAGCATCTCTAAGGTAGCGTAGTGGTTACAAATCGGGCTGCGAACCTCAGGGTCAGCAGTTTGAAACTACTAGCCATTCCACGGGAGAAAGATAAGGCTTTCTGCTCCGGTAAAGATTTACAGCCTCGGAAACCCTGTGCAGGGTTGCTATGAGTCGGAAAGGACTCCACGCACATAACAACAACAGCAAGGTAGGAGACCATCACTCTATAGAACGAACGTTTGAACTAAGTGAATAAATGACCTGTTTTCTAAGTAATTTAGCATCAGTCATTTGGTAGGGAGTCTTAACATTCCTTTTTGGTATGCACTGATACTGTAGTGGATTGCAAGCAGCTCTGCTAGCTGCAAGGTCAGCTGTTCGAATCTATCTGTCATTTCATGGAAGAAAAATGAGGGCGGCTTTCTATTCCTTTAATAAGCAAATGAACTGAAAAGAGTTCCAGTCTAATTACTGGATTCTCCAATTCTCCATAGACTATAGAAATTCCCTTTAAATATTTGCAGCCTCTACTCCTTTAAATATTTGCAGCCTCAGAAACCCTATACAGGGTTGCTATGAGTCGGAACTGACTCTAGGATATAGCACCAACCACCACTCTAGAAATAACTTATTTTAAGGGTTAAATAGGATAATACTTGAAAGTATTTAGTACAGTTCCTAGAACTTCATAATTCTCAATAAATTAATATAGCTGTAGTGGCTTCAAGACAAATTATAATTGTTTTTGGTTTCACTATCACCATTATATTCCCCGTAAGAAATTTCAAGGCACTTATGCTGCCACTTTATTATTCAAATAAAATAATTCTCTACTTTTCCCCCCTTCGATTATTTTATTTTATTTGGATTGTTAGGCCTGCTTATTTTCTCCCCATTTTTACTTATTTATTTATTAATTTATTGTTTATTTATTTATTTTTAATTTATTTATCTAGTTGCCTTTTCCTTCACTCATTAATATGTGTCTCTCATCTAACTATTGATTTACCCTATTCCCCTCTTACCACGGTAACCATCAAAGAAAGTTTCTGTACGTGTGAAAACCTTCTCTTGATTTTTATAATAGTGACCTGCTACAGTATTTGTAAGGAGATCTGGTAGCGTAGTGGTTATGAATCGGGCTGTGAACCACAAGGTCAGTAGTTTGAAACTACCAGCTGTTCTGCGGGAGAAAGATGAGGCTTTCTGCTCCTGTAAAGATTTACAGCCTCAGAAACCCTATACAGGGTCGCTATGAGTCAGAACCGACTCCACGGCACACAACAACAATATTATTTGTCCTTTTTTATTTCACTCAACATAATGTCTTCCAGGTTCATCCATGTTATGAGGTGTCTAACAAAGTTAACATTATTCTTTAGGGTTGTGTACTATTCCCTTGTGTGTCTGTATGATAGTTTGTTTATTGACTCTTCTATAAGGACATTTAGGTTGTTTCCATCTTTTTACTATTGTCAATAGTGCTGCAAGATATATGGGTGTGCATATATCTATTTATGTCATGGCTCTTATTTCGCTAGGATATATGCATAGATTTGGGATTGCTGGATCATATGATATTTCTATTCCCAACTTTTTTAATGAACTGCATTTCCACAGTGGTTGCACAACTTTCCTCTCCCACCAGAAGCATATAAATGTTCTGGTCTCTCCAGACTCTCACCAGCATTTGTTGTGTTCTGTGTTTTTGAACTTTACTATTAATGCTGAGGTAAGATGATATCTCATTGCTTTGATTTTTAGTGGTTACTAATCGGTCTGCGAACCTTAAGGTCAGCAGTTCGAAACTACCAGCCACTCCGCGGGAGAAAGATGAGGCTTTCTACTCCCGTAAAGATCTACACCCTCAGAAACCCTGTACAGGGTCGCTATGGGTCGGAACCGACTCAATGGCACTTAACAACAACAACAACAATGGAGAATGAGCTTGGACATTTCTTCACATATTTGTTGGCCACCTGAATGTCTTTTTTGGTGCAGTCTCTGTTTGTGACCTCTGCCCAGTTTTTAATATATTATTATCTTTTTCTTTTTGAAGTATTGAAGTTTTCTATAGATTTTAGAGTATAGTCCCTAATCCAATACGTCTTTGCCAACTTTCTTCCGAGCCTGTTTGTACAGTTTTACTCTTGTTGAAATCTTTAGATACAAATAAGTATCTAATTTTTAGTAGCCCCCATTCATCTAGTTTGTCTTTTGCTGTATGTTTTCAGTTATGATTCAAAGTGTATTTATATTATGTATTAAAAATAAACGGAAAAGAAAACTACTGCCATCAAGTTGATTCAAACTTACAGTGACCCTGTATAGGGTTTCCAAAACAGTCAATTTTTTTTTTTTTTTAAGCTTTCATTGTGAATTGAGTGATAGTTTACATGGCAGAATATCAGTTTTACACTCAACAAATCAGATTTTGTTTAACTGCAATGGTTACAACCCCCTCCATGCACCATCAGTTAACAGTATTTGCCTCTTAAAAAAAATTTTTTTTATGTACACAAAACACATGGAACTATATATTCATTTAAACAACCAAAGGGTTTGCAAGCCAGCCTCCTGCCCTTTAGTACACAGCCTTTCTCTTTCCAGGGGTCTTGAGTCCTCAGCTGTGCTTTCTCTCCATGCCATCACCTCTGCTTCCATCTCTGGTGTCACTGTTTCTTTAGTTAGGAATCCACGCTCCTTTCATGCTCTTCCTCTTGGTGGTCCTAGGGTCCTCTGTTACAGGAATGTAAGATTAACTACTCCCCGCTTTATGTTACACGGCTTCTACCTTTACAGGTGTGACAATTGCAATTAGTCATGATAATGATTACTGTCTATTGAATCAAAAGCATCCTATTTCTATCCCCTTCCACCAGACGCATCTAGACAATATGAAAGCTATTCAGTGGTGATTCTACCCTCCCCCTCTCTCTCTGAAATGAAATATACTCTTGAAAACTTCTAAGCCAGCCACTCTGTGCTTTTATAGTCCCCCTCACCCTATTTTAGGGACCCAATGTCTAAGTTGCCCATCCCGATCAAATCTGTATGCTGTGAGGATACGCTTGATTAGGACGGACCACTCCTTGAAGGAGAATAGCATGCCTTGTCCCTCCCAATAATAATGCAGAATCAAGAAAAATAGGAAGTCCCCCAGTGAGATGGATTGGTACAGTGACAGTAGCAAATGGCCTCAAACATAATGATTGTTAGAATAATGAAATACTGGACAGTGTTTGGTTCTGTTGTGCTTAGGGTTGCTATGAGTTGGGATCAACTGGACAAGACTTAACAACAACACCCTGAATCTACCATGCTGTTCACACAGAGAGGCCATGTGTGGGTACTCTGGTTGATGTAAGCAGCCTAGCACTGGCTTCTAGCTGTCTTTGTTATGACATCAGGCATGTGCATGAATAAAGTCATGTTAGATCCTCCAGGCCATTTAATCTGCCAGCTGAGTACAACTAAACCTCTATCAATACCACAGGAAAAAAGAATTACATGGATGTGACTTACTTGAATTTATGACTCATGAACTCATTAAGTATAATAAAATAGTTGTTAGGAAACAAAGTTTTGGGATCCTTTTTTATGCAGTGGTAAATAACTACATTGCCAAGTCAACTGTAAGGCTTGGATTCTATAGTCCTTCCTTTATGCTGAAGTAGAGCTTTTGCTTTCTGAGTCAGGAAACCTGGCGTAGCTAATATTGTTTTTAATGGGTTGCAGAATGAAGTAGGCACTGGTGGACCTGCACCTATGTGTCTTTACTTATAGACAGTGTTTGCTAGTGAACATCATCCCAGTAGACCTAGAAAGTGTATTGTTCAAACACTGGTCCTAGTTTTTACAACACATAGGTCTTTTTTTTTTTTTTTTTCAGTAAAGGTAAAAATTTAATTTTGAGGAACATCACTCATACTGCACATAGTGTAACATGAGAAAGTAAAAATGTTATCCCTCCCACCTCATCCTAGAAGTAAATAAAATTTCTTTTTGAATCATGACATATGGAAGTTTAGCACCTGCATCCAAAATGAACAAATAAGGAAAAAATACATAAAAAAGCATTTACTATATATTTCAGATCTCTTTGGTTGGGGGTTCTCCCCATATGATATTAATATTTCTTCTTTTAATTCATATTACCAGAACAGTAAAAACCAAGGAAAAAAATGTATATTTTTATAAACTTAGTGGTTGTTGAAACTGGGGAGGTTGCTCTCTTGTCTGCTGTGCAGGCATTCCTGAGATCTGTTTGCTGACACACTTGCTGACAGTTTCCTTTTGCAGTTGTTTGTTTCTTAAACAATGACAAACATTCTAGTGTTCAAATCTCAGTTAGTCTTCCACTTTATTGCTTTAATGTTTCTTTGGTGTTGCTAAGGCCATAGGCTTTTTTGTTTGTTTTGTTATATTTTTGGATGGTCATTATTTCTTTAGGTTACCTGCAGATGGTGAAGTTGCCTGGGGAGCCAGGTGTTACTCTGCACTGCTCTGCTTGGTGGCTAGAGCAGGGTTCTCAGTTGGGACTGCACCTGACTTGGTCTCTTTGCCATTTTGTTAACCATCATTAGGAGGACCCGGGCAGCACTGGTAGTTATATAGACGCCGGTACCCACCCCGAGCAGATCAGATGGTTGGTTTGGACCATTGGCTGTTTGCTGATTGTCTCTATCTTTAGCCTCTCCAATGCCTGGAGTAGGTCAGGGGTGAGGAGGTCCTCTATGGTATCTTGGATGTTAAGTTGGATTTCAATGGACTAGTTCCTGAAGTTGTGTTCCCTCTTGGACTCCATCCTTTATCTCTTCAATCTCACCAGTCTTCATTCTGTTGGGATGGGAAAAGACCCAAGAGCGATGGTCAAATGTCTGTCCCACATAGTAAGGAGGGGACCACCATTGCCCGTACCAAGGTGGGGGTGGCACTGTTAACTCTGGGCCCCAAAGAACTGCCCGAACACATAGGTTTTTATGAGTTTCTCTGAGACAATTTAGACTGCATTAGGATAATCTAGAAGTAAATGATATTAATAGACTGCAGAAAAAGATATTTAAAAGCAGGTACAGATCACTCTCTACTCAAATTTTCTGGGACAGTCTTAATTCTAAATGTTCTATCTCTGTCATAAAAGATTATTGAGGCATTTTAGGATTTCCTGTATTTTTGTGTTTAAATTATTTATTCCAGACTCTCTCTTTCACCGGGAGAAGCACAGAATCTTTTGTCAGACTATATGTCCCAATTCTGTGTTCAGAAAATAGGCCAGTGTACTTTCAACTCAAAACTATAGTGCAACAAATTTGGCTTGTCAGATAACAGTATAGAGGCTGAAGGTCTACTGGACACTATAATAAAGAGGAAAGTCAGAAAAAAAATCACTTCCTATATAAAATTTTATATTTAGATCATGTATACAGATATCCTGAAAGAAATATTAGTTTAACATGTTTTTGAATAGTTGTAATGACATGGAGTCCTGGTGTGGTGCTGTGGGTTAGTGCGCCAGACTGCAAAGGTGTTTGAACTGAAAGGTCGGTGGTTCAAGCTCACCAGCTGCTCCTCAGAAACCCTATACAGGGTCGCTATAGGTTGGAATCAACTTGATGGCACTTAACAACAACAACAATGACATTAAGCTAGTAGGTGTACATTTCTTATTATTCTCTTATGAATTTTTAAAAATGTAGTTTTGGCATTGTGGAATATAAAGTTTTCAACTACTCAAATACTTCAACCCAGTTTTGTGCTTCTTTTATTTTTCCCCCCTCATGAGGTTTTAAATATCCGTTGATCACATTCACAATATATTTTCTCTATCTGGCAGACTATAAGTGAGAAGAAATAAAATAAAATAAATCCCATGGCACCATAACTTAATTGAACTCTGATTATTCCACAAAAGGTGATGATGGGGTTTAATATTGTACTGATGTAGCTTGATATTGTTAGCTGCTATAGAGTCAGTCCCCTACTCAAGATGCCACCCCCCCCATACACACACACACAACAGATTGGACTGCTTTGATCCCTAAGATTTTTCGTTGGCTGATTTTTCAGCTCACTTGACCTTTCTTTCTTGTCTCTTAGTCTCCAAGCTCTGCTGAAACCTGCTTAGCATCATAACAACACACACGTCTCCAGTGCCAGAGGAGTGGTGACTACACATTAAGTGCATCAATCAAAAATGCAGTCCTGGTCTCCACATTGTTGTCATTAAGTACCATTAAGTCAGTTCCCACTCATAGCCACTCTGTATAGGGTTTCCAAGGAGCAGCCGATGAGTTTGAGCTCCCAACCTGCGATTAACTGTCTAGTGTTTACCTACAGCATGACACCAGGACTTCAGTCTCCACACAGAGGGCAGAAATCGTACCACTAACCAATACGCTTTTTACTATTTGCATAGATGAACTTACCTGAGGCACCATCTTGCTTGAGGTCACAAAGTGAGGGTTCCGAGTCTTAGTTTGTCTGATGATAGTCTCAAAGTATAAGATATTTAGTTCAGTAAAGACAACATAAGTCATTCCCCTTTCTTTGGAATGGAACTGAATCTGAATAATTCCAATATTATTGGTATACGCAATTCAGAAATAATAATAAAAAAATATTGCTGTTGTTATATGTTGCCGAGTCAATTCTGACTCATAGTGAACCTAAATAGGGTTTCCGAAGAGCAGCTGGTTGTTTTGAACCACTAACATATTGTTTAGAAATCCAGTGCTTATCCTACAGCACCACTCCAGGTCTCCAAAAAATAAATAAATAAAAGATATAAGCCACCCCCCCCTTATATTTTTAATTAAGGAGCTCTGGTAGCGTAGTGGTTACGAATCAGGCTGCGAACCACAAGGTTAGCAGTTCGAAACTACCAGCTGTTCCATGGGAGAAAGATGAGCTGTTCTGCTCCTGTAAAGATTTACAGCCTCAGAAACCCTGTACAGGGTCGCTATGAGTCGGAACCAATTCCACGGCACACAGCTACCACCATATTTTAAATTTTGACTATAATACCTGTAATAATACCTTAGAATAACTTTTACTACTATATTATGCTGTTATTGTTTCTCTAATTTATTATTACATTATTTTCTGTGGTTAAGTGCTTTTGAGTTGATTCCAACATATAGGAAGCCTATATAAGGTTTCTGAGAAGTGGCTGGTGGGTTTGAACTGAAGACCTTGTGGTTCACAGTCCAGTACGTATCCTATAGCACCATAACAGGAGTTCATAATATTCTATAAAGCTGCTTTGATCACATCCCTAAATGATTAAAGTGCTCTGCTTCTAACTGAGAGCTCAAGGGTTTAAATCCACCAGTCACTTAATAGGAAAAAAACATAGCAATCTGCTTTCATGAAGAACATGACCTTGGAACCCTATGGGGCAGTTCTATTCAACTAATGTTGTTAGGTGTCATCAAGCCAGCACTGATTCATAGCCACCCTACGCGCAACAGAACAAAACTCTGCCCAGGCCTGGGCCAATCTCACATTTGTTGCCACACTTGAGCCCTTTGATGCTGCCACTTGGCCAATCCATCTCACTGGTGGTCTTCCTCTTTTTCTCTGACCCTCCACCTTACCAAACATGATCTCATTCTCCAGCAACTGGTCCCTCCTGACAACATGTCCAAAGTATGAGAGATGAAGTTTGGTCATTCTGGCCTCCAAGGAGCACTCTGGATGTACTTCTTCTAACACAAATCTGTTGGTTCTTTTGGCAGCCCATGGCACTTTCAGTGTTCTCCTCCAACACCATAACTCAAAAGCATCAATTCTTCTACGGTTTTCCTTATTCACTGTCCAGGTTTTGCATGCATATGAGGTTATTGAAAATACCATGGCTTGGTTAAAGTGCACCTTAGTCCTCAAGCTGCCTTCTTTGCTCTTCAACACTTTAAAAAGGTCTTGTGCAGTAGGATTGCCTTAAATTGGAATCAGCTTGAGAACTGTGGATTTGGTGTGGGTTTGAAAGCTGGATTATCTTTTTGATCCATCTATAAGAGGAGAATATATACATGTACCCTCCTCCTGTTTTTATTTTTAAGGATGAAATAATAGTTGAAATCAGGTAAATTTTTAATATCAATTATAAAGAAACAACAAAATAACTATGTTTTTAATTTTTTTTGCTCTTTTCGTTTAAAATGTTTTTCTAGGAAATAGGAAATGGTGTCAGCAGAAAGCAGATTATAAAAATGAAGGTCTTGGTCAAATAGTGATTCAAGTAATTGGGCATTCTTAAAGGAGGAAAGGGAAACTTAATTTAATGAGTGAAATTTTTAGTTGTCTGACTTCCTGATGGAAAGTGATATAAAAAAGTTTCAATAAAAATTTGCATTGGTGAGGTGTAAATAGTTTGATTATTTCTCAATAAAGTGGTGAAAGAGGCAGTTGGAGCCTTTCCGTGAGATTAGCAAGGCAGCTCTTTTTTTCAGAACCTCCCTGCTTAATTCAAGCTACATAACCAGAAATAAGGAAGCTCTGCCATTGTAGTTGTTGGTAATGTTATTAAGTGTAATTGAGTTGGTTCAGACTTATAGTGACTCTTTATAGGGATCCCAAGGAGCTGGTGGGTTTGAACCACTGACCAGCTCCTTGGAAACTCTGTACAGGTTTAACAGTACAGTGCTTATCCTATAAGGCTATACCAGGACTCTAAGCTTTAATTTGGTAGCATTACTGGTTCAGCCAAGAAGCTGTGGTAGCTAACCACAAGTTAAGTAGTTCAAATCTACCAGCCACTCAGCAGGAGAAAGATGATTTGTTCTATTCCTGTTAAAATATACTCCTGTTTTACACCTCAGAAACCTTATACAAAGTCACTATGGAACCAACTCGTTGGCACATCACCACCACCACCACCACTGGTTCAGCCATTAGTGCTACAGAATTATAGCTCAGAGTAGGGGAAAGTAAGGAATTCTGCGACTCATGCAGCAGGTGGCTTGCTTGAAGTCAGAGATAAGAAAAGGCAATAGGATATTTAAAGTCCTTAGAGGTCTGTATTAAAAGCAAAGGCACACCAGAGATATAAGGCAGTCTAGGATTTAGAGAATGATTGCTAACAGTTCAGTGAGGTAAAATTTCTCTAAAAAAGAATGTATTTCTTAAGCTCTTTGCTCTGCGGCTTGCTTAAAACACATTTATAATATGTATGGTGTCGAGGAGAGTGTCTGGGATCAAAATGGGATGACCTACATAGAGATTCTAATTCTGTTCTTTACCAGTGGTGTGCTTTGTAAAATTATTTGGCTGCTTTCAGAAATATATAAGATAGATTCTTTATAATTTGCATGGAACAATGATTTTTTTATGTGTGATTTTATTTTTAAATTACTGAGTTAAAGAAAGGGAAAGATTAGCTGGAGTATAGACTTTGTTTTATTGCCTGAACTACTTATGACTGGAAAGGAAAGGGTGGGAAAGTAAATAATATTTTGAGCACCTACTGTGTGTCAGGCAGGCATGGTGATAGGAATTGAATTGCTCAATTCCTGGGAAGTCTGTGGTGGTGGTGGTGATCGTTGTAAATCGTGGAGTCTGTTCCAACTCATATCGACCTTGTAAAGGGTTTCCAAGGCTGTGATATTTATGGGAGCAGAAAAGCCTTATCTTTCTTCTGCGGGAAGCCTATGAGATGGATTATTTCATCCTAATTTTTAAAATGAAGAAATTGAGCTTCAAAGAGGTAATGTAATTTGTCCAAATTTATGTGGGTGTGGTTTATACAATTCAATGTAGGTCTTCAAAGATCATGTTCTTTCTATACTATCCATTTCTTAGTGAAATCCTGTAATTTAACAGGCCTTACTTGGAACTGTAGGCATAGGACATGGGCGAGATTTAAAAAAGAAAGAAAGAGAAAAACAAAAACCTCCACTTATTTGGCAGTTAAAGGAAAAATGTACCAAATGACAGATAATAACACTCACATGAGTTAGGTCTTCAACTCCTCCAGCAAATTTTTTTTTCAATGACTATTTCAAGCGTTAATATTCTTACCCCTTTCTTACTCCCCTGTAGTACCTAGATATTGTTGTTATTGTTAAGTGCCTTCGAGTTGTTGACAATTCATAGTGACCCTATATAGAGTTTCCTACAAGTGGCTATTGAGCTTGAACCATTAACCTTGTAGTCCAGCGCATTAACCCGCAGTGCCATACCAGGGCTCTGTAGCACTTACATAAGTAATTTAAAATCAGTATAAATTTGAGTTGGCATGATTAGCATTTCCAGTAGCATTTTAAATTATTTTTGATAACTTTGCAAAACTAAAGTGTCTTGAAAGGGCCATAACGCAAGTTTATTGTGGGCCTATTATTTAAACCTCATGATAACCCATCTGGTGATTTATAATTATCATTGCATCTTGCATATTTTAGAATCAAGGCTTGAGAGTTTGTCCATATTCAAACAATGAGTGGTGGAACTGGGATTTCTGATACCAAACCCTTGCTCCTGGGAGTGCACTACTATTCCATTAGATGTATCAGGGGCATGTGTATCCTCTGTTAACATGATCATTGACTTCTTGTTGTTGTTGTTTTGCCCTTGAGTCACTTCTGACACATTGTTGTTCTTATGTGCTGTGGAGTCGGTTCCAACTCAAAGTGACCCTGAACAGGGTTTCTGAGGCTGTAAATCTTTATGGGAGCAGAAAGCCTCATCTTTCTCCTGTGGAACTGCTGGTAGTTTTGAACTGCAGACCTTGAGGTTAGCAGCCAAATTCATAATCACATGTCCAAAATATGTGAGATGAAGTCTTGTCATACTCACTAAGATGAGGGGGCTTCAAAAACCTATATAGAGTTTACAAGGAGTGGCTGGTGGGTTTGAATCGCTGACCTTATGGTTAGCAGTTCAGGGCTTTTCCTACAGTGTCAGGACTCTCATCACTGACTGGGTGTTAAGGAAATATGGGAAACATTATTGAAACAGAGTTCTGGTGTGGTACTGTGGGTTAATGTGCTGCATTGCAAAGTCAGTTTGAACTGCAAGGATAGTGGTTCAAGCTCACCAGTTCCTCCTGGGAAACCTTATACAGGGTAGCTATGGGTCGGAGCCAACTCAATGGCACTTAATAACAACAATAGGGACAGAAACTTTCCAAGAGCTCTTGGAAAATTTATTTAATGTTGATTCAGTTGGTCACATAGAATAAAGTGACATGACTTCTCCATCCCCAACACACACACACACACACACATCATATTTAGGGAAATAATAGGTGAATCAAGTGACTTATAGAACACTGTGTGACATGATTTTCAGGACTACTTGAATATAGCATACCTATGTCCATTTCCTCATGAGATATAAGAGGGACTTTAAAAGTTCTTGGAAAACATAATTAAAAGATAAAAATTAAAAAAACATAAACTTTATTTCTCCATGTAAGTTTCATTAAACAAGACAATTCTGTAAATGAAACCAGCCATTTATTATATCCCTAAGGAGCTGAGTGACCAGGGAATTTAATCTTGACAATAAAATCTTTACATTGTTAAGGAGCTCTGGTAGCATAGTGGTTACAAATCAGGCTGTGAACTGCATGGTCAGCAGTTCAAAACTACCAGCTGTTCCGTGGGAGAAAAAGGAGGCTTTCTGCTCCCGTAAAGATTTACACCCTCTGAAACCCTGTTCAGGGTCACCATGGGTCGGCACCGACTTGACGGCACTTAACAACAACAAGGAGCTGAGGGTCCTGGGAATTTAATTTTGACAATACAATCTTCTTTACACTAACTGAAGGAAAATGAGTGTCCTTTAAAGATTTTTTAAGAAACACGAAGAAATCTGAGGAAACCAAATCAGAATTGTAAGCTGGATATCTAACGAATTCCCACTGAAATTCTCGTAGAATTGTCCTTGTTTGATGAGAGAAATGAGCAGGAACATTGTCATGGTGAACAAGTACTCTCTGCTGAAGCATCCCTGGGCATTTTCTGCTAAAGCTTTGGCTAACTTTTTCAACATACTCTTAAATTAAGCAGATATAGCTTTTGGTCCTCCAAAAAGTCAATAAGCAAAATGCCTTGAACATACTAAGTTACTGTTGCCTTAAACTTCTCTCTAGATCACCTTTGCTTTGACATCCAGTTTCACCTCTTGGTAGCCATGGCTTTGATTATGCTTTGTTTTTAGGAAGATAGTGGTAAAACCATGTTCATCTCTGCTTCAGGATTTTGATCCTGCTTGTTTAAAATTTCCATTGAAATCTCTTGTCTGCAGCTGATCTAGGCTCCACAGTTTTGGCAGTCATTGAAGAAAACCTTTACTCAACTTTTATTTTTCAGTCAGCATTATGTAAGTTGAATCAATTGAGATGTTTATGATATTGACTATTGTTTCTGCTGTTATTTGTTATTCATTTTCAATTAGGGCACACACAAGATTCTCTTTTTCCATAAAAGTTGCTGTGGTTGCCTGCCACTACAGGCTTCATCTTCAGCATTTTCTCATCCCTTCTTAAAACAAGTTATTCATTTGTAAATTGTTTCATCATAAATTTGATGTTTGTTCTTCCTTCAATTTTAGCAGAATTCGTGTTACTATGATAGGGGCTCTTTTAAAACTGATGTTTTATACTTCTTGGTACCTCAAACTAGGCCCTGCCCAGACATGTTTTCACAAGTTAGCAAAAAATTTCATTTTGGTGCAAAAAAATCTCATTTCTAACATGCTATAGGCAACAATCGGCTGTGGATTAATGCACTAGACTGCAAAGCCGTTTGAACCGCAAAGTTGGTAGTCCAAGCTCACCAGTTGCTCCTTGGAAACCCTATATAGGGTCGCTATGGGTCGGAACTGACTCAATGGCACTTCACAACAACAATCTCCTTTAATCCCCCTTTCTTCTGTGGAAAAAAAATATATATACATATATATTTATTATAATCCTGTTTATTGTATTTGGGTAGCCTTTCTTTTTTTACTTTATTTACTGAAGTAAAGACTTTATGATCTCTCTCTTTTTCTTTGACTACCTGAAGTGAGTAAAGAGTTTTATGATCCCTTTTCTTTTTCTTTGACTACTTCCTGAAGTGAGTAAAGATTTCAAGATCTTTCTGTTTTCTTTCCTAAAATAGGAATGCGTGCCTTAGAAATTTGAGCTAGCCAACCAGGTAAGGGAAAAGATCATGCAGTCAAAACCCTAGCCAATGGGGTGAGACACAGCCTTAAGATTCTCATCAGGGATTAAAAAACCGAGTGGACTGTCCACTCGGTGTGCTCGCTGGCCTGTTCCTGTATGTATGGCTATGTGCATACACCCTCTGGCAGGAGTAAATTTAGCTTTGCCAAGTTAATTTAGTCTTACTGTGTGTCTTTTACTCAACATCAGAATTCATTTCTAACACTGTGTATGTTAAATGGGGAGAATGGTGTCTGCCTGAAGGTAGTAAAAGACATTATAAAAGATATTGTTTGACATGCGCTTTGCACAATCTGAGAACAGAGGAAGCCTGCAATAAAAACAATTTCTTTTCTAATTGTAAAATATCTATTGATCAGACAGGACTGGTTTCAAATCTTTGGTTTTACCAAATCCTACTCATCTGCTTTTGAACATCCTGGTGAACCTGTCCAATTTAAAGGCACCTTGTTCTTTTACTCATTTATTCATGCAGGAGCCTGTGAGAAAGAACTCTTGTGGGCATGGTCCATCTTCAGGAATTCATGAGATTGCTGGACCTGGGCAGACAGATTGTTGAAACCAGCAGGTTGTTCTAGGACTAGGAAATTTAAATAAGAATACAGCCATGGGTAAGCCATTTTGGCTTCAATGGGGAAGGGAAAAATGGGAAGTGCCATGGAATTGTATATGGGGAACTGGAAATGGAGGAGGGGATTTTTGGAGACAAGAGTAAAAACCGTTTGTGGCAGGCCATGTGGTACGTCTGCCCTTGTCTATGGGGCTGGACACCAGATTTTGCAAAATCGAATAAAGAAAACCTCACTTTTGCTAAAATGAGTACAGATTGGATTACTTGAGCATTTGTCAGTATAGACAACGTTTCTCACAAGCCTACTTAGAACACATGTTACATTTCATCCCCAACTACTTTCTGTCAATCTACCATAGTCATAAAATTAATCTCTGTGACATTACCAATTGATAAACTTTAAGACACTGTGCTTATACATTAATGTCTCCAGAGTAGGAAGGAGGGAAAAGTGGAGGGAGGAGATTGGTGGGGAAGAGAAGAGAGTCCATTTAACATCTTGTTGCTATTGTTGGGTGCCATCAAGTCTATTTCCCACTCATAGTGACCCCATGTGACAGAGTAGAAATTCCTAATAGAGTTTTCTAGGCTGTGATCTTTATGGAAGCAAATTGCATTTCTGTGGAACCTGTGGAACCACTGGGTGGATTTGAAACATGAACATTTCAACCAAGCACTTAGCTGTTGTGCTACCAGAATACATTTTTTATTTTTTTTTTATTTCATCATCTTAAAAGTTTTCTATTCCCAAAGCATAGAACCCCAACCAATGGACCAGTGTAAAATTCTGGCAATGGATCAGCCACTTCTCTGCTTGCTCACTGGCTCTCCTCTGCTTCTGGACTGCAAATAACTGCTGTACTACTTTATGTATATTCTGGGTGGGAGAAGTATCAGGAACACAAATATGAGCTGGACACTCAAAATACTCTTGCTGAAGAGCTGCGTCCTCAAAATAGAGTTAAGCATGACAACACAAATGAAGTAAAGCTTTCAGGGCCTTAATTTGTTATGGGGCACTACTCAAAATGAGGAGAAACAGCTACAAGCATACAGTAATAATTGGAACATGAAATGTATGAAGTATGGGTCTAAGAAAATTGGAAGCTGCCATAAATGAAATGGAACACATAAAGATTGATATCCTAGGCATTAGTGAACTACAATGGACTGTTGCTGGTCATTTTGAATCTGGCAATCATTGTTTGACATTTTTTATTTTAACTAAAAATCTTGGCTTCAGCAAACTTTGGCTCAATGGGTGCCAAAAGCATTTCACAAAGATAAGTTAGCTCAATATTTTAAGCAAGATTGAAGCTAATGAAGACAATTTTATGGAATAAGTCATAACTGGGGATGAGTCTTGGATTTACCAATATCATATGGAAAGCAAGGTCCAAACAAAGCAGTGGCTTCTGAGGGGAACTGCAGGACCAGTTAAATTCAAAACAGAGAAGTTAGTTCAGAAGTTTATGAAGATTCTTTTTTTGATGGATAGGGTTTCAAAAGGGTAGTCTTAGTGGATTTTCTCAAAAAACACGGGTGTGGGGTGGGGTGGTGTTATTACGAACATATAACAAACAAGGTTTTTTCTTTCCTTTTTTTTTTTTTTTTTAATGATGAGTTTTCTTTCTCGGTGGGGATTCCAAAAAAGTAATCTTGATATATTTTCTTAAGGAAAACATGAGTATTTATTATGAAGACATTTTACAAAAACTGAAAATTGCACTAGTGAGAAAAGAATGGGAAAGTTGCACTAAGGACGCTTTATTCCATCACAACACATTTGCTCATTCTTTGATAGTACCAAGGGCTGTCATACAAGAATTTCCTTGAGAAACCAACCCTACCCTCCCTACAGTATTGATCTTGCCCCTTCAAACTTCTTTTTGTTGCCTAAACTCAAAGAACACTTAAAAGAAACATGATTTGAATCCCTTGAGGATGCCATAGTTGCTTTTTTGATGTGAAGTAATTCAGATCACAAAATTCTTCAGGGAAGAGTTAGAGAGATGCAAACACTACTTTCATAAGTGTATGGGCATAGGTAGAGAAACAATAGCATCACATTTTGATATTTTTGTTTAATAAAATTTTCTGTGATTTTGTATCAGTATTCTATGACCTATCTTCACAGATACTTATGGTTTGGATGGATCTTCCAGTGTTTTGGTTTTAATGTTTATTTTTCTTGAATTCGTTGCCAACATTTAGAAATCAATAGATTTCACATACAAATCCAAGCTAATATCATCAGAAAAGTAGACTTGGGATAGCAACCTCCAGCTTTTGTAGAACTCCCACATGTTCTTGTTTGCTACAGTCCTGCTCTGGTTGACTTTCTTATTCTATTTGCCTAGCTTCTGAAGGCATTTGAGTTTCTGATCCCACATTTAAGAAAAAGCCTTCAGATTGCATTTCAAGCAAATTATTTTTTTTTAATTGCTTCCAATTCACTTTTCTTATCTTCTCTTAATTCAGCTTTTCCCCCTCAGAGTGGATGCATAAAAGATCACCACAGTGCAATGACAGAGACTGGAGGTTCCCTGCTGTGTCAGAATTTTACTATTTTGTTTTTAAGTCAAGGGTAGATCCAGGGACATTCTGGAGAAGGGTTTTGGTAGGCAAGGCTATCGTAGGC
The DNA here is from genome assembly GCF_000296735.1 of Chrysochloris asiatica. Lineage (NCBI taxonomy): Eukaryota > Metazoa > Chordata > Mammalia > Afrosoricida > Chrysochloridae > Chrysochloris > Chrysochloris asiatica. The sequence continues at coordinate 1,432,800 of NW_006408792.1, forward strand.
ACTTCAGTACAGAGGTGCTTCAACATTTAAAGCAGTATTATTGCTGTGCTGGTGCTTATCCTTGGAGAATTAACTCTGTCTTTAAGGCAAAGTAGATGATATCTTTGGCCTTGAACACACCCTACAGTAGTCTAACTCTGTGCTTTTGATATACCATGTGTGTCTGTGTAGTGGGGGAAAGGGGAGGAGCATGCAGGGGTGTGTGTGGGTGCATGGATCACATATTGTTATTGGAGTTTAGGTTTACAAAGTTAACATCATGCTGTGCATAATGTTCTAGTTACTATCCAGTTCATTCTGAATCATGACTACTCCATGCAGGTCAGAGTGCTCCATAGGATTTTGTTTTTTAATGTTTTATTGTGAATTATGTGATAGTTTACATGGGAGAACATCAGCTTTACATTCATCCTATTGTATAGCATTTCATTGCCATGGTTACAAACCCCTCCATGCATTATCAACCAACCAAAGGATATACCCTGCAAGCCTGCCCCCTGGTCATCAGCACACAGCTTCTCTCCCTCTCTGGGTCTAGAGTCCCTAGCTGCTCCATCTCACCACATCATCGTCTCTGCCTTCATCTCTGACATCACCATTTCTCTGGGTAGGGTCCTGCACTCTGCTCTTCTCCCTTGATGGTCCCAGAGACCTCCACTCCTGGATCACAAAGTCAACCACTCCCCTCCTTTTGCTACAAAATGTCTACCTTTACATTTACAACCCTCACAATCAATCCTAATAGCAATTATTCACTATTGTACCACAAGAGTCCTATTCCAATCTCCTTTCATCAATCTTGTGCAGACAGATTGGATACTACTCAATGGAGATTCTACCTTCCTCTGCACCCTCTTGATCTAGGCTCTTTCTTGAAAGCTTGTAAGCCAGTCACTTCTTGCCTTTGTAGCCCCCCATTTTGGGTAGCCAATGTCCAAGTTGTCCATCCCTGTCTACCCTGTATATTGAGGGGGTGGTAATGACCCTGGCTGTAAAGATTTGTTCCCTCTTTTGAGCTACTGCATCCATAGGTGTAGGACTAAGTTCATCAAATTGTACCAGATTCCTCCTTTTTTCTTCTTCTAGTTGAGTTCTGATCATCCAGTCATTGAAGCTAGGTCAAGTGTGTATTATCTGCAAGTATGGGCATTCTTGTGCATATCCCCTCACTTATCAGCTGGATGCTTCACTCTCCACTCTAGTCCTCTGTGGCTATGTCAGTGACTCTGTGCCCAGGATTCCCCAGGTTTTGTCACACTGCTGGCCAACCAGGTCTCCACTTGGGTTCACAGGAGTCTATTGAACGTGGTAGGACTTATCTCACAGTTTCATTGCTGTTTTTCCTTCACTTCCCCTTGTCGGTGACGAACATGGTCACCAATCAGAGCGCATATCTGCTCATGCATTCCCATTGAGTCTTAGTCTTGGAAAGAGGTTTGCCCTGAGGGGACCTGACCACTTGCCTTGATGTCTCCTGGGTGAGCAACTTACTTGTTCTTGTAGTAGTCAGTTGGACTGCCATTATTGTTTTGTATTTTTCCTGTTGGTCTTTCTTTCAAGAAATATGTTCTGTTCTTCTAACTGATTCAGGCTGGTATGCTTGTCCTTTCAAGTAGAAATCTCCCAACTCAGAAGATTCTATATGGGGTTCAGGATTCCACCTATGGTCTTATGTAATGCAGAGGCTCCACTGGAAGCCTCCTTCACTGGGCACATTGTAGCCCCATTTTAGGTATTCTAATCAGTTATAGGCAGAAGATGGACTCACAAGCTTTCTATGGTGATATTTCTTGCTATTCTTTTCTCTCCCCCTCAAGTGTCTATTTGATAATGATATGCAAGGGAAACCAAGATTCAAATAATAGCCAAGCATTTTAACATTGGTTCCCCCTTTTGTACATTCCAACCATGCCACAATCCCTGTATCCCAGAGCCCTGTTGTTCCAAGATTGTGCATACATCATTATTTACCTCTGTGCCACTTAACCCATGCAAACCTGCCTAATTGTTCTCCCATCAGCCTTGTTCTTCCATTCCCCTCCCCCTTCTTGTGTATTGCCCCTGCCCCAGCACCCAAACTATCCTGTGTCTATTCCCTACCCTATGCTCCACCTTTCCCTCCCTCCCCTCACCCTACCCCCCAAGAAAGAACACCCCCCTCCCTTTAGGATGGATTCTTTTTCTTAGTCTTTAACAGTACTGATCTATGCAGTATTTCTCCTTTTGTGACTGACTAATCCATAGGATTTTTAAAGACTTATATTTTGGAAGTAGATCACCAGGTCTTTTTTCTGAGGTACATCTGGGTAGCCTCCTACTCCCAACCTTTTAACTAGCAGTATAAACACTGTAGAATCATGGTGTGGCACTGTAAGATAAGCACTGAACTGCTAACAGAAAAGTTGGCAGTTCAAACCCACCAGGGCTCCTTTGGAAACTCTGTATGGGGTCACTATAAGCCAGAAGCTATACAGGGTCACTATGAGTTAACAACAGCAACAACAATAAACAAGGTAGACACTCCATTAATGTGCATTACATGGAACAGAATTAAATTATTTATTCCAAATCCTCTGTAAGTGAAACCATGTTTGGTTTTCTTACGTATTTTTTATTTCCACATATTCCAAGAAGAAAATCAATCAGCACTGTCATATATAAACCTCTCTGAACAGTACGGGAAACATATTAATCAAAGTAACATTTAACCTTTAAAATCAATGTATACACAGAAGAAGAATTCATGGATTTGCTAATCAAACTTATTTGAATGTGAATTCTAGCATGCATTTTATTTGCAGCTGTAATCATGTTGCTGTTATTATTAAGTGCCGTCGAGGTCAAGTTGGCTCCAACTCATAGTGACCCTGGACAGAATTTCCAAAGAGTGACTGGTGGGTTTGAACTATCAGCCTTTCTCTTAGCAGTCTAATGTTTATCCTATAGCAGCACATCAGTAGTCCCCACACACGAAAATTAAAGCAGAGCCTAGAAAAATTAGACAAAAACAAAAAAGTCATTTTTAGATCACTAGAAATTGATAGCACTTTTTATTTCGTCTTTTACTATAATTTTAAGCTTTGGAAAATTATAATACAGATAAAAACATTAGGAAGAAATAATTGCTAGAGGAAAATTTCTATTAAAGTAGTGGATTAAGGAAAAAGTATATATTTCTGGCTGAATACAAATTTCTCATGTATAATTATAAAAAGGTCTTTAAAATAGTAGAGGATTCTTCCAATAAAATATATTAAATGATAGTGTATAGAGAAGATTTGACTCAAATGGTCTATGTGTTCCCTTTAATACTTTCTAAATGAGATTTTTTGAGGAGCATTATCACTGAGTCAAAGAGTTTCATTCTGTTTAGACAGTACAGTGACTATTAATTTATACTTACCAGAGTTTAAGAGACTATTTCTCTTTGAAACAATAGATTTTCATTTAACCCTGCTGCCTTTTGTAAAAATATATCTTTGCACATATTGGTAAGGCACACACAACGAATCAACTGACTTCATTAAGTTAATCTGCTCTATTATTTTATAACAAGTGGGAAACAAAGATTACATATATTTGAAGACTTAAAATTACTTTTAAAATAAAATGATGAAACTGATGCAAATATAGTTTTCTTTAAAATCTCAGAAGATTTTTTTTCTACATAATTATACATACAATTTTACTAAAGATAATAAAAAATGGCTGCAACAGTATATTGATAGGGAACTGCCAGAAACTCAAGCCAGATTCAGAAGAATTAGGGATAGCATTGCTGATGTTAGATGAATTTTAGCTGAAAGCAGAGAATATCAGAAAGATGTTTACTTATGCTTTATTGACTGTGTAAAGGCCTTTGAATGTGTGAATCATGAAAACTATGAATAACATGGCAACGAATGGATATTTCAGAAGTCTTAATTGTGCTCACAAGGAACCTGTAGCTAGACCAAGAGGTAATTGTTCAAACAGAAAAAGGGATGTGGAAAGGATTAAAATCATGGAAGATGTACATTAGAGTTGTATCTTTTCACTGTCCTTATTCAATCTGTATGCTGAGCAAATAATCCAAGAGGCTGGTTGTCATGTTATTCATTATATAATCTACTCTCTTGAATTATTTGTGATTTGCAGATGACTCAATCATGTTTGCTGAAAGCAAAGAGGACTTGAAATACTTACATTGTACCTTAGTGTAAAGAAAAATAAATCCTCACAAATGGGTCAATACAAAACATCATGATAAATAGAGGAAAGTTTGAAGTCAGACTTCATTTTTCTTGAATCCACTATCAGCATTCATGGAAGCAGTAGTCAAGAAATCAAATGACTCATTGTGTCGAGCAAATCTGCTGCATGAGATTTCTTTAAAGTGTTCAAGAGCAAAGATGTCAGTTTGGTGCCTGACTCAAGCCATGGTATTTTCAGTAGCTTCATGCATATGAAAATTGGATGGTGAATTAGAAAGAGTGTAGAGGAATTGATACATATGAATTATGGTGTTGGAGAAGAATATTAAATGTACCATGGACTTCCAGAAGAACAAACAAATATGTCTTGGAAGTAGTACAGCCAGAATGTTCCTTAGAAGCCAAGATGGCAAGACTTTGTCTTTCATATATTGGACATGTTGTCAGGAGGGCATCATGCCTGGAAAAAGGCATCATGCCTGAGGAAGTGGAGGGTCAGTAAAAAAGAGAGGACGATCCACAATGAAATGGTCTAACACAGTGGCAGCATCAATGAGCTCAAACATAGCAATAATTGTGAGGATGTTGCAGGACCAGGCAGTGTTTCATTCTGTTGTGCATAGGGTTGATATGAGTTGGAACCTACTCCTCCTTGTGTCTTCCACTGCCTTTATCTTTCATGTGCCAACATCTCTCGTATTGTGTATTGTCTTCCCCATCACCAAAGTTAACATGTGTCTAACCTCTGCTCAATGAATAATGTTCCCTTTCCTCCTACCTCTGTGGGAACAACTTTTCTTAACTTTTACAACAGTGGTCTAATACAGGGTTTGTCCTTTCATAACTGACTAATTTCACTCAGCATGATGTCATCCAGGCTTATATTTGTTATGAGGTATTGTCCAGATTCATCACCATTCTTTAGTGTTGCACAGTATTCCATTGTATGCAAGTACCAAAATTTATATCCATTCTGCTCTTTGTCTCTTGGCTGATTCTTTTAATCCATTTACATTCAGTGTAGTTATTGATAAGTATGAATTGATTTCTGTCATTCTCTTGTGCGTTTTTTTTTTTGTGGTATTGCAAGTTTCTTTGTTCCACATAAATTTTTGTGATAATTTCATTTTGTTTGTGGGCTTTCTTTCATTTTCTTCATTATTGTTGTTTTAATGTTTACTAAGGAGTCCTGGTGTGGCACTGTGGGTTAATGCATCAGACTGAAAAGCCATTTGAACTGCAAAGTCAGTGGTTCAAGCTTACCAGTTGCTCCTTGGAAACCCTATACAGGGTCACTATTGGTTGGAATTGACTTGACAACACTTAACAACAACAGCATTTACTAAATCTTTTTGATTGTTCTATTTTTTATTTTTCTGTGAATGTGTATTAATTTTCTTTAGTTTATTCTGTGGGGCTGTGGGTTAATGAGCTGGACTACAAGATTGCTTTGAACTATAAGGTTGGTGGTTCAAGCTCATCAGCACTTCTCGGAAATCCTATACAGGGTCGTATGAGTCAGTATTAACTCAATGGCACTTAACAACAAACAACAATTCTAAAATTTATTTATTTATCCCCATTTTGAAACAATCTTCTTTATTTTGGAATCTACTTGATTTTATCACCATTTGGAAATTCTTTATTTGCACTATTGCCTCTTTTTGCCTTGCAGTTTACTTCATTATAGATTCTCTGGTTCTCTATTTTCAGTCTTATAGGTTTATTTTACTTTTGATACTTCTACATCTGGATTGAGTTCAGGTGGTATTGTCATGTATGTTAATCTCAGATTTTTGTCTGCTGTGGTTGATTCACAGTTTAACAAAGAGAGTTTAGTATATTTTTTTAAGTTTGTCTGGTTATTACAAATTCATTTCATTTCTGTTTTTCTGAAACTGTCCTAATTCCACTGTCATATTTGAGGGACAGCTTTGCTGGGTATATGATTCTTGGTTGGCATTTTTTTCTTTAAAAGTTTTGTATATGTCATCCCATTGCCTTCTAATCTGTATTGTTTCAGCTGAGAAATCAGAGTTTAAATCCTGTTGGACATGTTATCACGAAGGAAAAGGGCATCATGTCTGAGAAAGTGGAGGGTCCTTTGTAGGTAAATTTTATTTTTCCTGAGCTGCTATCAGGAATTTTTTCTTGTCTTTGGTTTTGGATTGAATGTGATATGTTTGATAATATTGTTCTGGATAATATTATCCTATCTGAGGTTCATTTAGCTTCTTGAATGGTTGTTGTCTCTTCTCTCATAATATTAGTGAAGTTCTCTTTCAGGAAGTCTTTGGAAAATATCTCCATGCTTTTTATTGTCTCTTTCTTCTGGAATTCTGATCACCCATAAGTTATTCCTCTACATGATGACCTACATAAAACTCAGGGTTTCTTCTTCTGATTTTTTTCATTTTTTTTTCCCCCTATTGTTCTAGCTTACTAGTATTGAGAAATTTATCTTCAAGGTCACTAATTCAAACTTCCATTGATTCACATCTACTCCTTTGTCCTTTTAATGTAATGTCCATTTCTGAGATCTTAGTATTAATCTTCTGGATTTCTAGTTGCAGATTTTGTATTATTTCAAAATGTGCATATATTTAGTCTGTTCTTGTAGTCTTTTTAATAATTCTTCTAAAGTTTTTTCTGTCTTCTTGCTTCATCAATCAGCTTTCTTTCAGTCCATTAAAGGTAGTTTAGTATCATTCTTTTGAATTTTTTCTCTGGTAATTCCATTATCTTTATTTCTCAGAAACACTTCTGGCTCTGTATCTTGGTCATTTGTTTGAGCCATTCTCTCTTGTTTCTTCAGGTGAGCTAAAATGTTCTGTTGTCTCCAAGACATTGTGATGTCATTCTATTGTATTTATATTTAATTAACAATTGTTTGTTTAGTTGTTAGCCAGCTGTCTCCTAGGGGTATGATTAGGAATGGAAACATGTGCACTATTTTCCATTCATGCAGCTCAGTTTAGGGTGGGTTTAGCTGGAGTTGGCTGATATCCATAGTGAGTTGATCAATTGATATAGGAGGTGGTACTGGCACCTGTCCAGTTGGTGGAGCTACAGAGGGCATAGCTGTGAGGGCATCTCATCAGTTGGAATTAGAGGAGAAAACACACACAAGGAAACAAAATAGAACTAACAAGCAAAGAACCACAAAAACAGAATATTACAAAAAACAAAAAGAAAAAAGGAGGGCAGCAACAAAAAGAAGCTATAGTTAAAAAGAGGGACAGGAAAATAGAGTTGTACAAGAGAAAATAAGAGATAAAATAAAAAGAAGAGAAAATTCACTAAAAAACAAAGATGGAAGATTAAAAGAGAAAGAGACTAGAGCATAATAAAGAAAAATCAAGAGGAAAAGAGAATAGGGAGAAAATGGAAAAAAATTTCCCTGAATGCTACAGTAATATATACCTGGGTAATCCACAAATATCTGAGTTATGCAATAGACTGTTGATCACAAGGTTAGCAATTCCAGTCCACCTAGTGCCCCATGGGAAAAAGATGAGGGTTTCTGTTCCCATAAAGATTTACAGCTTCACATAGGGTATTGTGATCAACAGTCTATTGTGTAACCCAGTATGCTACCAGGGCTCCAAACCAAAGAATAGAATACGAAAAAAAGAAACAAGGTTACAGGCTTGGAATTAGGGAATGCGTAACTCAGGGTCTTTATGAGTTGGAATCAACTCCACAGCACACCACTATCATCACCACCATTCGTTGGTCACACTCCACTCATATTCATTCACCTTTGGGATTATTTTTCTTAAATGCAAATCAAATTATATTATGTGGTGGCATGTGTGATGCTGTGCTTCTGGAAGCTATGCCACAGTGTCACCCATGGTGGACAGGTTTCAGTTGAACTTACAGACTAAGACAGAATAGGAAGAAGGAGAGACAGACTACTTCTGAATGTTTAACCTCTGAAAGCCTTATGAATAGCAGTGGGACACTGTCAGATAACACAAAACTATCAAATACTGAAACATTATTAATTACACCAGAATATTGTCAGATATAGTGCTGGAAGATGAGACTTTCAGGTTGTATGGCACTCAAAATGTGACTGGGGATGTGCTGCCTCCTCAAAGTAGCATTGACCAAGATGATATGGATGGAATAAAGCTTTCAGAAACTTAATTTGCTGATGGGATATAACTCAAAATGATTAAGAACAGTTGTGAACATCCATTAATAATTAGAACATGGAATGTAAATGTATGAATCTAGAATACTGGAATTTGTCAAAAAATGAAATTGAACACATAAGGATAGTTATCATAGGCATTTGTGAACTGAAATGGAATGGTATTGGCCATTTTGAATCTGATAGTCATGTGGTTTACTGTGGCAAATTAAAGAGGAATGGTTGTGTTCATCACCAAAAAGAAAATTTCAAGATCTATCTTGAAGTATAATGCTGTCTGAGATAGGACATTATCCATATGCCTACAAGGAAGAACAGTTAATACCACTATAATTCAAATGTATGCACCAGCCATTAAAACCAGTGATGATGAAATTGAAGAATTCTGTTGTTCTTCAGTCTGAAACTGATCAAGCATGCATTGATAATTACTGGTGATTGGTAAAGGTTGGAAACAAATAGGAAGGATCGGTAGTTGGAAAATAAGACCTTGGGAATAAAAATTATGCTGGAAATCACATGACAGAATTTTGTATGGTCAATAACTTATTCATTACAAATACATTTTGTCAACTACATAAAAGATTACTATACACATGGACCTCACCCTATACACCCTACACAAATGGAATGCATAGATATCAATTGACTCCATCTGTGGGAAGAGACAGTGGGAAAGCTTCATATGTTCAGCCAAAACAAGGCTGGGGCAAACTGTGGAACAGACCATCTATTGCTCATATGCAAGTTCAGGCTGAAACTTAAGAAAACTGAACCAAGTCCACAAGAGCCAAAACACAGCCTTTAACATATACCACCTTAACTCAGAGATCATCTGAAGAACAGATTTGACACATTAGACACTAATTACCAAAGACCATAGAGTTGTGGGATGACATCAAGAATATCATACAGGAAGAAAGCAAAGGTCATTCTTTAGACAAGAAAGAAGGAAAAGACCAAAATGAATGTCAGAAGACACTCTGGAATTTGCTTTCTGGCATAGAGATGCTAAAGAAAATGGAAGACATGATGAGGTAAAAAAGCTGAACATAAAATTCTAAAGGGCAGCTTGAGAAGACAAAGTCAAGTATTATTATTAAATGTGCAAAGACCTGGAGCTGGAAAACCAGAAGTAAAGAATACACTCAGCAATTCTCAAGCTGAAAGAACTGAAGAAAGATTCAAGCCTCAACTTGCAATATTGAAGGCTTTCATGGACAAAATATTGAATGATGCACGAAGCATCAAAAGAAGATGGAAGGAATATACAGAGTCACTGTGCCCCCAAGAAATGATTAATGTTCAACCATTTCAAGAGTTTCATATGATTAACAGACAATGATACTGAAGGAAGAAGTCCAAGGTGCACTGAAAGCATTGGCAAAGAACCCTTGTTTGGGAAATGATGAAATACAAATTCTAATCTTTTAAGAAACTGATGCAACACTGGAAACATTCACTCACCTATACCACAAAATTTGGAAAACCGCTACCTGGCCAACTGTCTGGAAGAGATCTATATTTTTGACTATTCCAAAGACCCAATGGAATCTGCAAATCATCAGTTGATATAATTAATATGACATGCAAATAAAATTTTGCTAAAGATAATTTAAAAACAGCTGCAATCCTATCCAGAGAAGCAGAGACACCAAAGATGCAAGCAAAGATGAGAATGTGAAGAGATAGAGCAGCTGAGGACTCTAGACTCATGGGAAGAGAAAGGCTGTGTGCTGGGAGACAGGAGGCATGCATGCAGAATGTGCCTTTTTGTTGTTTAAATGATTATATATTTCTGAATGTTTTTGTATACACCCCACACACACAAACACACACACACACACAAAGAACCCATTTCCAAACAAACAAACAAAATAGCTGCAAAAGTATACTGACAGGGAACTGTCATAGGTTCAAGCCAGATTCAGACAAGGACATGAAACAAGGGATACCATTGCTACATAAGATGGATGTTGGATGAAAGCAGAGAATGGTAGAAAGATGTTTACCTGTGCTTTATTGACTATACAGAGGCTTTAGATTGTGTGGATCATGATATGGTAAGGATAACATTGCGAAGGATGGGTATTCCAGAATACTCAATTGTTCTCATGAGGAATCTGTACATAGATCAAGAGGCAGTTGTTCAAACACAGATAGGAGACACTGAATGGTTTAAAATCAGGGAAGGTGTACACCAGGGTTGTATTCTTTCATCATACTTGTTCAATCTTTATACTGTTTTTTGGAGTCTTGATGTGGTGCTGTCGGATAAGCACTGGACTGATAACTGCAAGGTTGGAGATTCAAATCCACCAGGAACTCCTCTGAAAGTATATTCAGGATTGCTCCTAGTCAAAACTGACTTCATAGCACTTAACAACAACAACAATTGTACAATTGGTAGTGTTAATTCAGTACTACAGTTCTCGTCTTCTATTTAGGAGACCTGGGGAACTCTCTGTGCCACAAACATTCATATTTAAGCAAAGGTTTGCAAGTTGCTATAATGCTGAATTTTCAACAGAGCTTCCAAACTATGTGTAAAAGGCATAGTTTTCAGTAGCATATATCAGATACACAAACTAAGTTTTCCACATACACTTACAAGAAGAAAGGTCAGGTGATCTACTTTTGAAGATCAGCCAATGGCTCTGGATCACAATGGTCTGATTCATACCCAACTATAGGGTTGACCTAAAACTGGGCAACATTTCCTTTAGCTGTTGCCATGAGTTGGTGGCTGATTTGATGGCAGCTACAAATTATTTTTTCTTACCTTTATATACAATGTTAATATTGGTTTATCTCTTGAAATTCAACTCCCATTTCTTCTCACCTCCTTGAGTTGGTGTGTGGTTTCCCAAGGTGTTAGGCAACTTTTGGCCTTCACATTACTATAATGCAGCTCCCTTTGCCTAGAATGACTTTTATTACCTTGTCTGCCTAGCAAGTTCCTACTCAGCATTCAAGTAATCAAAATGTCTATCACCAACCATATCCTCTAAGAAATCTCTCCTGCCCGATCATCCTTCCTAGGAGGGTTAATTACTTTTATTTTTGTATCTAGTAGGCTGTATTACATTTCTTTGTTGATGTGCCTTTCTCCCTAACCAGATGCTGAGTAATTAGAATATAATGTATATGCCTTATTAATCTTTGTATATGGCTCATGCACATGAAAGTGTCTTAATAATATTTGTGGACAGCAATTTAATGAAAATTGTAGCATTGTTATGCTATTGATCCCTGAGTTAGTTTGAATTTATCTGGGTGGTGGGGAAATTATATGCAATTGATAGTGCTTTTGTCTCTCACCTGTTCACATGTTTACTTCTTGAATTTATATGCTCTGTTAAAGAAGATTTCCTTGTTGGGTGGGGAAAAAAGACCACTTTTAAAAATCAATATTGTCAATAGGTTTTCTATCATGAGGAACTATGTTTATAAACATATTTTATAAACAGAAACACACTCTCTGAATATTGTTTACAGAAAAAAAATTGTTAGTATATATTTACTGAATATCTATTCTATACTAGACACTCTTCTGAGCATAGAGAATACAGCAGTGAATCAGGTGGACCCAAATCCCTGTTTTCATGGAAAGTAAAGAAGAATGAAGAAGAAAAGGAAAGAAGGAAGGGAGAGATAAAGGAATGGTGTTATGGATTAAATTATGACCCCTAAAATATATGATGAGGCTTTCTGCTCCTGTATAGATTTATAGCCTCAGAAACCCCCGTATAGGGTCGCTATGAGTTGGAACCGACTCCACAGCACATAACAACAACAACAAAATATATGTTGTAAATCCTAACTTCTATGTTGTGGTATAATCCCATTTGGGAATGGGTTGTCTTTGTTGTGTTAATATGGCAGGGTTAACATAGGGTATGTTTTGAATCTGTCTATTTCAAGATATAAGAGAAATTAAAATAAGCAAGCCAACAAGCAGAGATGGTGGAAAGACAAATGCCAAGCTGCATGGAGATTTCCAAGAAACCAGGAAAGAGAAATTAGAGAGACGAGAACCTTCCCACAGAGCCCACAGAGAGAGAGAAAGCCTTCCCCTAGAGCCTGTACCCTGTATTTGGACTTCTCATTTTCAAACTATGAGAAAATGAAGTTCTCTTTGTTAAAGTCATCCACTTGTGGTATTTCTGTAACAGCAATACTAGATAATTAAGATAAAGGGAGAGAAGGATAAAACAAGGGAGGGATAAAATCGAGCATGTATTTTAATAGAAAGAAAGTAATTACTTAATTTTTCTAGAGATCTTTGTGCTGTATATACTCCTTCAAACTTCTTCTCTCCAGACTACCTTCTGATTTTAAAACATTTTATAGGCTTAAAAGTAGTTAGATACAAACATTAGATTGTTTTTGAAAGGGTTGGCTTACAGAGCATAAAAATATTGGGAACGGAATTACCATACAAATTCTGTAGCCAAAGTAAGCAAAGGCTACCATTTTGTTAAGTTTAATTGGGACACCAAGCACAGAAAATCAATATGTTCTATAATAAAATCACCTCTATTAACCTGTGTTTTGTTCAGAGTAAATTTAAAAAATATATATGTTTTGCTAAATTATTGTATCCTCAGTCATAGTGAATGTATATGCATGGCTTGTGTAAATGCATTTCTTCAAAGTTAAGTTGATCTGGTACTTATAGTACTCAAGTGTGTGCTTCAGTGATTTTTCCCTCAAATGGACAGCATGTAATTTTCAGCCATCCCAGGGCAATAGTAACTTCCTTCTTTTTGATGATTCTTTCAAAACTTTTTGATGAATATGCACATCATATGACTCAGAACTATGTCTGCCCATTTTCCATGTTTTCAATTGCACATATTTTAGTTGTTTGATAATAAGCGTTACAGTGCATGGAGTTTACATGGAGAACGAAAGTAGAATTTTAATGGATGTTAAACAAGACATGGAGCATACATGTAGAGAAAAGTACTCCACACTTCTCTTGAGTAATGATAGCACCATTTACATGGGTTCAAGCCAGTTCTTTCTTCTTGTCTAAATGACATCGTTTTAAAAAAATTGTAGAATTGAGACACAAACTAAGTTTCCCATGTACACTCACAGAGGAGTCTCACACTCCTCGTGTAATGATTAATGAAGTTTCCTCGCTAGAATTTTAGTCATATGGATTTTATTTTCTCCTCCATTTAGTCACAAATTTTTTATTTCTCTTTATGCCAGCTTTTGACTTTGGGAACTACAAAAACACACTTAGGCAAAAGCACAAGAACAATAGTTCTGGAAAATGCAGGCCAATGTTATTGAGAGCGCTAGCCAGAAACTAATTTTAGTTAAAGAGCTGTAACTGTTTTCAAGCCCTTCACTTTCCACCACCCCTGTAGCAATAGAGATGAAAGTGCCACAAGAGATTTGAATTTGTGCCTATGATAAGTTTAAAGAAAGCTCTTTTAAATTTTTCTTTTATCATTTCATAGCAAATTCAAGAGTTATGTTAGGTCAGGGTTCCACGACCTTTGGCATACACACAAAAAGTGGACTGATAGATGATTTTGACGGATAGTATCTTAAGTGCCTTCCTTCTATCTGACATGAATAGTCCTTCCCTTCCTCTACATGTCCTTCTCTTATCTTACACCCACCAAAACCCTCTTTCACATTTAGTTTGGTTTCCACTTGCTAAGGGCAACCTTAGAGGAGACACAAGGAGATAGAGGAGTCTTAAAGAACTATTGAAGGCTTGAAGGAGAGGAGGGTGGAGGTGTAGTGCTATTTTTATAACTGGGTAGCTAGACTTAACTGCAGCAAAGATTATACTTAAATGGTTACAAATAATTTCTTTAGGGCCAAACTTCATTTTTTGAATTCATTTCTTCTAGTCCGAGTTTCAAAATTGAGAATCTTAGATGTATTTTGTGAATCTTTACAAGTATCTTATACTTTCACTCTTCAATCATCCTGTTTTATATTTTTAAAAATTAATTCCTATTAGGATTTCTAATTCTATGACACTGCTTGCTCTTCCTTCTGAATTGTCTCCAAGTTACCGTTCTTCTCTTAGATTATCAATAACTAGATATATCACTACAGTAATGGTGAACATGAACGTTCCTACATGATACATGTTTACTTTTATTTTTTAAACATTTAAATTTTATTTTGCTAATTAAAAACAAAAATATGGATGAATTTGAAATGATCCCTTTGTATGTATCCAAGTTCAATCAGTTTCATGATTGCCTTGTTGTTGTTATGTGCCGTTGAGTTGGTTCTGACCCATAGTGACCCTGCATAGGGTTTCTGAGGAGCAGTTGGTGAGCTTGAACTGCCAACCTTGCAGTTCAAATGGCTTTGCAGTGTGGCGCATTAACCCAGAACGCCACACCAGGACTCCATGATTGCCTTAGGGGAATAATAAAAGCTAGATTGAAACATTGCTGTTTCTTGTTCAATTTGCAGCATCAGTCTAAGCACTAGCTTTAAATTTCTTCACAATCATGAACAATTTTTTTTTTCTTTATTATTGGATAGTTTAAGTAAAATTATACCAAAGTTTGTCTCTGGGGATTACTCAACCTTTTTCCTTAATGTTTTCCCAATTTAGCCAGATTTCCTTGTATTGAATCAAATTTTTCAAGGGATAAGCAAAATCTACTTGCAGGATTTCAATCTTAAAATTAATTAGCAGGTTCCCCTTTTCAGGATCCAAATCACATATACACTGTATAAAATTTTTTAAACTTTATATCATCTAAGAAGTAATTTTTGCTCTCCCAGAATGTATAAATTAGAAACAGTATTTCTCTAATGCTTGGTTGCAGCCATCACAGATTGGAAAATGAACACTGAATTACCAAGCTGTTTGCCCAACTTGTATCTAATATTACCAAGACAAAGATAGTAAGCAATGCACACATGGCTATCCTTGGTAATACTGCTGAGACATTAGAATTTTTGTGATGGTGGGAGAGGGAGATTTGGGGTAAGCACAATTAAGGAAGGAAAATTCCTGAAAGACGAGAGTCTTGTGCACTATAAAATGAATTCACTATAGTCAGCCAATTGGTCTATACATTTTTCCATACTGTATTTGTAGAATTGTTAAACCTTAATTTTTATGAATTATTTCTTAATTTTTATGAATTATTCTATATAGGGTATGTGTGTAAGAGAAAGAAAGAGAAAGAGAGAGAGAATTTAGAAATGATCAACTGCAAACATATCTGTCTCTCAATTCTTTAAGAATGAGTCAAGACTAGAACCCATGTTTATTAAGTCATAGACAAATGTTCTTTCCCACACACCAGCACTCGTACATACATTTCCTAAACATAATAATAATAGTTTATTCTATTACTTATCTATCTGAATTTTATCTCCTTCTCTTAATGAATTACTATGTTCCCTCTAAGCTGAAAAAAAGTTATCGAAATTAGCAGTTTCTATTGATTGCTTTGTCCACTTTATCACTTTTTTATCATGATTTATTTATATTTATCTGACTTTTTTTCAATTTTTTAAGGTACAAATTTAATGAGGATAAAAGAAGATAGTTTATGTATGGTCAAATCCTAAGGTTGTAATTTTCCCTTTGTTTTTCTTAAAAGATTCTAAAACCTTTCTAACCCAAATTATAGTTAAAATATTGAATTTTAACTTTATCAAATATATAATTACTATCAAGAAAGCAGGAAAAATTATGCCACAGATGTCTTTTACAAATTTTATTCCTAAGTTATAAAGTTGTCTTTATAAACTGTGTATTTAACAACAAATTTTTAAGGGTGTGTGTATGAGGAGCTTCAAAAAGTTCATTGAAAAGTGGAATCAGAAGATAATAACATTTTCTCACAAAATTTTTAAAATCCCCTTGTAAAACCATTAAATACCGTGTATGTTTTTGACAGAACTTTGGATATTATTAGTGTCAAGAATATCCTAATTCTCTGTTAATGATTTTTTATGTCTGATAATTAGAGAGATTTTCCAGAGACTAACTCTGGCTATTATTTCTTCACTGCTACCCACATACTTCCGGTACCAGATACCACAGGGTACGTTCATATCATAATACAATCTCTGGCTGTGCACCATTATGTCACTGTACTGAGTGAGTCAGCACAGTGGGCAGTTTAAATATTTATAGAAGTCATTGCTACATGAGTAAAGCTAATAACTATACATGGAAAAGACAATAAACCTCATAAATATGTGCCTATAATCCTGGTATGGCACTGTAGGATAAGCACTCAACCACAAGGTCGGTTGGAACTGCAAGATCAGAGGTTCAAATTTATCAGCAGTTCCTCAGAAACTTTATACAGGGTCACTATGAGTTGGAACCAACTTGACAGCATTTAATAATGATTCAAAGTGCAGTCCTTGTGTTGAGTTATAGGATAAATTCTGGACTGCTAACTGCAAGGTCAGCAGGTTAAACCTACCAGGTTCTCCTAAGAAACCCTATACAGGGCCACCATGAGTAGGAAGTGATTTGAAGGCACTTAACAAGAACAAGCCAAAATAAATGCATCTCCAACTCAACTTAACCATAGCTGGCCCTGAATACGACTGCCGTTTCAAAGCAACCATGAGCTGGTAAATGTTTTACAACTAGTCTTCACTAAGAAATGTATGCACATATAAAAGTACATGTTTATTTTACATTTTATTCCTTTAAAGACTGTGTAGTCCACAATTTACAAATAGTAATAAAATATACAATACTATCTATAGTCATTTGATTCTCACAGAATGTTTTCAATGATTTTTTTTCTGAACTTTCTTATTGGTGACCAACTTATGACTTCAATTCAATCATGATGTAACAATTCAATCATGATGTAACAATAGAGTTGCATCTTTTTTTTGTTATTAAAAGATGGCAAACAAAATAAAACAAAACAACAAAAACCAAGCATCTAGCAAATAGAAAAAAAAAAAAAAAGCTTTATCAGAAAAGAATGAAAGTCATTGAAGTTTTAATTTTTTTATATATAAGTCCTGAGGTAGTCCCTATTAACAATTTCCTTCCAGGAGTTGCCCCCCACTCCCTCCCCACTCCTCAGGAATTTTTAATGGAAACAACATCATGTGTTGGTTAACGGCCCAACTGACTGGAATTCAATTCTGGTAGAGCTTCCTACTCTCTTTGTGATCTCAGGTAAATTATTTTACCTTTCAAATTCTTCTTTTGAAATTAGGGACAATAAAAGTACCTACTTCCCAGAATTAGTATAAACACTAAATTGACTAATATGCAGGATTAAGCACTCAGTTAACATACATCTAATTTGATTTAAAATTCACATATATATATGTTGTTGTTAAATGCCATTGAATTGGTTCCAACTAATAGTGACCCTGTATATGGTTTCCAGGGCTATAAATCTTTGTGGGATCATGAAGGTTCATCTTTCTCCCATGGAGTGGCTGGTGGCCTTAAACCACTAACCTTGTGTTTCAAAATCCAGTCCTCACCCTATGGAGCCACTCATGTATAGTAGTGTTTAGTACAGAAAGGAGAAAAGGAGAGACACAAAGATGAAATAGATATAACTTTGCATATACAAGGGTGAGTCAAAAATTATCTGTACTCTGGCTGTAGAATTTTTTTAAATCAATTTTTACCAAAGACAAATACATCATTTTTTGACATAATTGCCTTGCTTTTCAATACACTTTGTACATCCATCAACAAGTTTTTGAATTATCTTACTGAAAAATGTTTTAGGCTGAACTGAGAGCCACAAGTTTACCACTGTCTTCTTCATCAGAGTGGTGAATCTTCTTCCTTGAGGGCTGCTTTCAGGGAACCAAACAGATGACACTCCCATGGAGCAAGATCTGCACTATTGAGAGGGTGTTTTAACATCTCAAAAAGATGTGTTTTTTTCAGAGTGTCAACAGTGTGGGCAGAGGTGTGTGGAGGTGCATTGTCATGCAAGATCACAATGCCCTTGAATAGCAGTCCTTTGTGTTTAATCCAAAATTTAGGCTTCAGCTTATCAGTGAGCATCTCACTGTAATGTGCTCTGTTGATTGTTGAACCTTTTTCCTGAGAATGTTCTAATACTGGCCCTTGAGAATCCCAGAGAACTGTAAGCATCTGTTTTCAAGCTGACGACTGGCTTTTGAACTTTCTTGCTCAGCGATTGAGAATGTTTCCATTCTATACTCTGCTGTTTACTCTCAAGCTTGTAGTGATGAGTCCATGTCTCTTTACCAGTAATGATTTTTTTTAAAGAAACTTTTACCTTCCTTCAAGTTATCAGTCAAAAATTTTGTTTGCAGATGTCCAGATGCTTCTGTTTATACTGTTCCATTATTTGTTTCAGTACCCATTTCGCACAAACTTTTGAAACACAAGTCTGTCATGGATTATTTCATCGGCAGAGCCATGGCTGATTTGCCACATAATCCATTGTCTCTCATCTATTCAACAGAATAATTTCACATGCATAATTAATGTTGTCATCAGCCATGGATGTGGACAGGTATTTTAATGTAACTGGAGTGTGAATAATTTTTGACGCACCCTGGTAAATAAATGCAAATTAAAGAAGGATGTACTGCAAACTGATTTGGATTTTGGATATATGAATCTGGTATTCAAAAGGCTGCCATTTCATGTTATCACCTCCTTTAGTTTACATTCACTGACTCATAAATTCATACATTTAAGAAGTATTTATTAAACAGAAAATAGACATAAGATAATATAGCAAGCATAATGGCTACACTACAGGATGAATAGTAGTTATATACTAGTCTTAAAGAGCTTACATAATGGCAATCAAATATATATATATTTATTGTTGTCATCAAGTACTATTGAGTCCATTCCGACCCATAGTGACCTTGTATAAGGTTTCTGAGGAGCAGCTGGTGAGCTTGAACTTCTGACCTTATGGACCTAAACATTGGCAGTTTGACCCTATTCAGTTTCATCTCTAACAATTTAATAAAAATTAAAACCAATAAAACCCTATAGAACAGTTCTGCTCTGTGACACATGGGGCCATCATGTGTTGTGATCAACTCTGTAGCAATGTTACTTTAGATTTATACTGAGGGCACTTGTTTAGGAAAGATGCCATTGGAGACCAAAAACAAGAAAAAAACTATTACAATAGTCTAAAAGAGTTCAGAAAATGGTAGTCTAAGTAATAGTTATAGAAGTTAACAAGAAAGACTGGATACAAGGGAAGAAAAATTAAAGTAGAAGCAATCATTCTGAGTGTCCAATAGGATGTGTCCTGGTGTGATGCTGTAGGATAAGCACTGGACTGCAAGGTCATTGAACAGCAAGGTAGGCGGTTTAAACTCAAACTCACCAGCCACACCTTGGAAACCCTCTACAGGGTCACTATGAATGGGAACCAACTCAAAAGCACTTAACAACAACAACAATTGGATGTGTAGTTGTTGTTGTTTTTGTTAAGTGCTATGGAGTCATTATTGACTCATAGCAACCCTGTAGAGGGTTTCTGAGGCTTTTTTTGCAGGAGCAGAAATTCTCATTTTTCTCTTGCTGGCCAGTTGGTGGGCTCGAATCCTTGTCGCATGGCACTTATCCTATTGGATTTGCTGTTGTTGACCTTAGGTTTTATAAAGTCAATTCTTACTCATAGTGACGATATGCATAACAGAAAGAAACACTGCCTGGCCCTAAGCCATCCTCACAGTTGCTGTTATGTTTGAGCCCATTGTTGCTGCCGCTGTGTCAATCCATCTCATTGGGGGACTTCCTCTATTTCTATAACCCTCCACTTTGCCAAACATGATGTCCTTTCCTAGGGACTGGTTACAATTAACATATCCAAAGTATGGAAGGTAAAGTATCGCCATCTTGCTTATAAGGATCATTCTGGCTGTACTTTGTTCAAGATAGTTCTTTTTTATTCATCTGGAAATCTGCAGTACTTTCAATATTTTTCACCAACACCAGAATTCAATTACATTGATTCTCCTCCAGTCTTCCTTTTTTATTGTACAATGTTCACATTGTTGTTGTTAAGTGCTGCTGAGTCGATTCCGACCCATAGCGACCCTGTATAGGGTTTCCAAGGAGCAGCTGGTGAGCTTGAGCCGAGCAATTGAAAATATCATGGCTTGGATCAGGCACACCTTAGTCCTCAAAGTGACATCTTTGTTCTTCAACATTTTAAAGAGGTCTTGTGCAGCAGATTTCCTAATACAATTTGTCGTTTGATTTATTGACTGAAGCTTTCATGAGTGTTGATTGTGGATCCAAGTAAAATGAAATCCTTGACAACTTCAAAGAGAAAACTTTGGACAAACATTGTCCCATGTAGGACAGAAGACCACTAGGCTACCTGTAACAGGCTGTGAAAAATGCAGAGAAATGGCTCATGTTAGAAGCAGAAGTTGTTTGAAACTAGGAAGCAAAATTAAAAAAAAAAAAAAAATTGACCTTGGTTCCATCAGCTCTCCTAAATTCCAGTTCATGAACATGCTGAGTCTTTATATATTCCACTTGCACCTAAAGTTCAATATGCATTAGAAAGACCACGTGCTTGGCCTTTGTACTCAGAGAGATATTTGTTTGAACATAGGCCTGCCAGTTATTAGCTGTTAGATTTGAGCAAGTACTTAATTTAAGCTCTTAAAGTCTCAGCTTACTTACATCTTGAATGGAGATAATGCTATGTATCTCATCAGGATATCTGAGACACTAAGCTGTTGTTGTCCCAGGAAAGAGATATGGAAAAGACAGAAATAAAGTTACCAAATTGGCTCTCACATAGGTGGTTGGGCATAAATCAAAAGACAAGAGTTCCGGGTATAAGTCAAAACCAGCTTAGTTTGAGGCTAAGCTGCTGATCTCTGGTTGTTTCGGACAGTATTTGTCCCAGAGTCTTTAGAGATCTGAAATTATAGCTGGGTTTTAGTAGGAAAGTGCAACAGGGTCAGATAGCTCAGTAGATTACTGCAGACTGAGAAAAGACCATTGTGAGGAAAGAGATGCCATCAGGAAAAGGAAAGCATTGGCGAAAGAGGGAAGTTGATGATGTCTTTGTAGATAGGAGAAAAAAATAGGGAAAATTCTCACAGTGGAAAGGAGAATCCATAAAGCACAATATGGTCTTGACAGGTAATGGGTATCTGGAGTGAGTAAAGACTGGGCTAGAAGAGATTCTTAGTTTGAGAGGGATAACAGAGGGAAGGGTATTCACTGTTGACTTATCACCAATAAACATGAGTGGGAACAATGTGTTCAGTCATGGCAAAAGAGAAGAAGTGATAGGCAAACTTGTTGTTAATAAGAAGAACCAGCTAACACATTAAAATTAGGTTATTGATCAGTGGGACCTGAGTCTTGTACATGAGATCTTTGCTGCAGGCTTGTTTACAATAAGTTTTCCCTTGTATCATGCACCATCATTACTTGATAAATGCTAACCTTTTAATATATTTTAACTGGGCTGAAGTAGGACATGAGGTCCTATGGAAAAGAGCTCGGGCACCCTCGACTACTTATAGATGCATTAAAGGACAATCTATTCTATAGTATCTGTTTAAATTGTTTAGCTATTCTTAAAGTCTGTGTATTCAACAGATATATCTAAGTATCAGATAGGATCCAAGTTGCCCCAATAACTGCCTAGTGTGTGTTAAGCTTTACCAAGTGATAGTGGCAGCAATATATATATTCAAACATGTGAACTGGATTCCAAACCTACAATCAATGATGCTTAATGTAGAATTTAGGGAATCTAAAGCTGTAAGATGATGTTACTGCTGTAGGAGAAAGGTTAGGGGACACCATGACTAACTCAATTCAGAAAATTAACAATGGAGTACATGGTTTGCAAAGCTTTATCCTGGGTATCTTTACTACTGGAGAACTAAATATTAGGAAAGTTGACATGTATTTAAGAGAAATCTTAAGACAAAATAACACCCTCATTTCAATTAGCCTTGTCATCAAGTTGATTCTGATTTGTAGTGACTGTTTGTTGTTGTTAAGTGCTGTTGAGTCAATTCTGACCCATAGCGACCTTGTATAAGGTTTCCAAGGAGCAGCTGGTAAGCTTGAACCACCGACCTTGCAGTTCAAACGACTTTGCAGTCTGACGCATTAGCCCACAGCGCCACACCAGGACTCAAGTGACTGTATAGGACAAAGTATAACTAACTGTCCTACAGGGTTTCCAACACTGTAATGTTTACAAAAGCAGACTGTCACATCTTTCTCCCACAGATTGGCTAGTGGGTTGGAACTATTGACCTTTCAGTTAGCCAAGAATTTAACCACTGTGACACCAGGGTTCCTTGAGTTTGGTCAAATATTTGTGTCCTAGTATGGAAAAAAAGTGAATGTTCTGATATTAAGAGTCACACACTATGGAGTTGGAGGATATGGAATCATCAAGAGGAAGCTGACTGCTACCAACTGGAATCCAGGCAGCAAGCACCACGCCCTGAGGTAATAATATTCCTACTCCAGGAAGACAATGCATGGCGGTCTTTAAGTTCCTTCTGCTCTAGAATTTTTAGAATCCTTCTTACAGTGTTTGATTCAGATTCTTTTAGAATTGTTAAGTGTATTGTTAAATGTATTGTTTTACTAACTCTGGATTGAGATGGCTTGTTGACTTATCACTGCATTTTACATTTATATTTTTCCAGTTTAATCTTTTGTTTGTTGTTAAGTGCTATTGAGTCAGTTCAGACTCATAGAGACCCTGTACAGACTTTCTGAGAAACAGTTTATGGATTTGAACTGCTGAACTTGTAGTTCAAAGTCCTGTGCTGCTTCTACAGAGCCACAAACATCCTAATATATTTGCCATTTTTGTAGATACGTTTTAATACAAATTATTTCTCCCAAAAAATGGTTGACTCAGGTGGTGCTATGTTATCTTACCACTTTCATTTGGCTTTGTACTATTTTTAGGAGGTAGCATCCACCTAGTTTAGTTGCAAAATTAAGTACCTTTGCTCATAGGAGACAATTTCTTGAACCCTCATAATACCTGTTATTTAGCCAACGAAATTAACCTTTGGAACAAAACGTGTTCTTCTCTTCAGCCAGCAGGCCTCTTTAGTGTTCCCACGCCACACATGTGCTTGCAATTGAAAAGCAGATTAGAACTGACAATTAGTCACATGTCTGAATTTTTGACAGAAAATAAAAATGAGCTCCTACAAACAGAAAGTCTAAAATCCATCTCTTTTTTTGCCTAAGGTTTTCTTTTCTCAATATCTGTTATCAGTTTAATATAATATTGCTGACTTAACAATGATGTATTTCAAGCTGAAGGCAGAAATGATTTTGCATTATAAATTGTTTTGAGATGGACTCAAAGAGTATTTCATTATATAAGAAGGACAACTATAAAGCATGTTTGGTGGTCTTTCCATCATTACTACCTGTGGCCCTTTTGTGGAGATGACATTTATCAGTGTGACAGGGAATATTAAGCAAGTGATAGACAGTTATTAGCTGAAGTCCTGATATATATACACCATGGGAAAATGCACTTGGTATTTTCTTTCTGGCAACTGGTCTGCTGTTCATAATTTGATGGAAAATTGATTAATCACACATTTAACTCAATGCAAGATCTTCTGCACTGTAATAAATTATGGCCATTAATCAATAAGTACAAAGTAATTCCAGGAGTCTGGAGACATGCTGGTTTCTAATAGAAAAACTTGCACTTAGGCCTTCTTGCCAGTGACCACTTCATCTGAGGTATTTTGCACCTGCCTCAATCCAATTAGATGACATAATTAATGAACCTCAATGCTCTTGATCATTTGTTATACAAAAGAAAGAATGTTTTAGCACATCCATTAAAACCTGGTGTACAACACTTTGCAGAAAAGCAAAGAAAAAATAGGTGGACCAATGTAACAGAGGAGTTGAGGCCAGGCATCTTTGAGTTCAAGTGCAAATGTGGAAAGCCATATTCTTACTTAATGTTGGGTGAAGATTCAGTTGTATTTGTTAAAAGAATCCACTGGGGTCCTTTTTCCCTTATAAAAGTGAACTTAACCTGTGTGCAAAAAGTTTCATGCCATCTTGTTTCTTTTATGACAAATTAAATGGTATGATTAGAATAAAGTATTCAGGAAGTATTGTTTCAGAGGCAATCTAATAAATGTTTCTTTGGTTAAGTATTAGTTACAGTTTTACATATCACAGCCATTCTGCACCTGTTTTATGCAGCTAACAATAGACTCTAAATAGATTTTAGTGAGAGAAAGCCTGGGAAGATAAAAAGAAAACCAGTTTGCAGCTAATTCTGTCACTAGGAAACGCCAGGAGTAGATTGTGTTTAGAGACTTTGAAAACAATTAGCCATGGATTATAGGGCTAAAAGGCCTTTCCTAACTGTACCTGGAAAATACTTTGCCCGTTTAATGCCTTCTAAGCTGTCACTGAGCTTGAACTTCAGTCCCAGTGATTAATGAAAAGCTGCAGGGCACAGCTAGAAGCTAAAGTCTCAATTATGAAAAAGCAGTAACTAGTTTAATGTGCTCATGCTTTTATACTTAAAGTGACAGCTATGAAAAATGGCAATATTTCCAATCATGCTTAAATAATTTATCATTCATTTATTGGCATGTCCAATGTGCTTTACTCCTACTGTTCTTTTTCTCTTTTTAGGCTCCTGGCATTATGACACTGAAGAATATGGTCTAGTTCTTTACAAAGAAGTACTTCCTGTTTAGAAGTTTGGGTCTATCACTGTATCATTTTATCCATGTGTGTGTGTGCACATAATTCACAGTTAGTGCCATCACATAGCAATGAAGTTACAAATGTTTTGAAAAGAGTCTAGTCTAGTGATCTCTGTCTATTTCCAACTCACAAACTGTCACCTAATTCCTCACCGACACTTTGAATTATGAAGGGTCTTCAAAAAGTTCATGGAAGAATTCCATTATTTTTTTATTCCAGAATTTCTTAAAGTCTCCTCGTTAAGTCTTTGATTACAAGGGGAAACAATCAGGGTGGGTGGTGGGATCAGTTTAAGTCTACATGTGCCAAGGGGAAATAAATCTAAATATGCAGACAGTAGAAGTTCTGGTGTGGTGCTGTAGGTTAATGACTGGACTACAGTGTCGGTTTGAACCACAAGGTGGGCAGTTCAAGCTCACCAGCCACTATTTGGAAACCCTTTACAGGGTCATCATGGGCCAGAACTAACTCAACAGCACTTAACAGAAAAGCATAAGTAAATTATAGAGCAGTAAATGAGGCAAGAGAATATAGCCATATTTTCAAGGATAATAGTAGCACGATGTCTTGTAAAATTATTTAAATTGAATATTAGATTGTTTATTTAAGCTATAAATTACTTGGGCAAAAGGTAAAGTCATGCCCCTTCTTAAAATTGTAGCAAAGTAAGTGGCATAGCACCTGATGAGTGGATAAATAAGCAAACGAATCAATTAAATTCATGAAGCTAGGTACACTTTCATTTTCATTCTCATTATGTGCCTTGTAGTTGGCTCTGACTCATAGTGACCCTATGTATAACAGAATGAACACTGCCAGATCCTGTGTCATTCTCACAATTGTTAAGTTTGAATTCATAGTTGTAACCACTGTTTTATTCCATCTTGTTGGGGGTCTTCTTCTAATTTACTGACCCTCTACTTTACAAAGCATGATGTTCTTTTCCTGGGTCTGATCCTTCCTGATAACAAATACAAAGTATGAGACATGAAGTTTCGATATCCTTGCTTCTAAAGAACGTTCTGGCTGTACTTTTGTACAGCCAGAATGTACTATGTACTGTAAACAGATTTGTTTGTTCTTCTGGCAATTCATGGTACTTTCAATACTCTTTTCCAGCACCATAATTTAAAGTAGCATTTCTTCTCTGGTCTTCCTTATTCATTGTTCAGCATTCACATGCATATAAGGTGGTTGAAAATACTCTGGCTTGGGTCAGGTATACCTTAGTCCTCAAATTGACAACTTTGCTCTTCAACACTTTAAAAAGATGTTTAGCAGCAGATTTGCGCAATTCAATCAACACATTGCTTGATTTCTTGACTGATGCTTCTTTGATTGTGGATTAAAGTAAAATGAAATCCTTTACAACTTCAAACTTGTCTCCATTTATCACGAAATTGTCTAGTGCTCTAGTTGTGAAGATTTCTGTTTTCTTTACATTGAGTTGTTATTCATACTGAAGATTGTATTTCTTGATCTTTATCAATAAGTGCTACAAATCCTTTTGCTTTCAGCAAAGTTGTGTCATCTTCATATTGCAGGATGTTAATAAGCCTTCCTCCAATCTTGATTCCATGTTCTTCTTCATGTAATCTGACTTCTCCAATTCTTTGCTAAGCATACAGTTTGAATAAGTATGGTGAAAGAATACAACCATGATGCATATCTTTCTCAGTTTTAAACCATTCAGTATTCCCTTGCTCTGTTTCAATGACTGTCTCTTAATTTATGTACTTCCCTCATTAACACAATAAAGTGCTTTGGAATTCCCCTTCTTCACAATGTTATCTATAGTTTGTTAGGATCCACATAGTTGGATGCTTTTGCATAGTCAATAAAGCACAAGCAAACATCTTTCTAGTATTCTCTGCTTTCAGTCAAGATCCATGTGTTGTCAGCTATGCTATCCCTCATTCAATATCCTCTTCTAAACCCTACTTGAATTTCTGGCAACTCCCTGTCAATACACTGCTGTAACCATTTTTAAAATTGTTTTCAGCAAAGTGTTACTTTCATGTGATATTAATGTTTTTGTGCTTTGTCAAATCAGTTCTGACTCTGTATAGGGTTTCTGGAAGTGGCTGGTGAGTATGAACTACCAACTTTGTGATTACCAACCCAGTGACTCTCCTACAGCACCGCACCAGGGTTTTTCTGCTGCATTCTGTAGCGTCACTTAGCTTTGGAATAGGCACAGCTGTTTTCATTAAACTTCTCAAATATGTTTGCGTATAGAATGGACACGGGATGTTTTAGGGTAAAAAATGAGTGAATTTTAGGGAACCTGCAAGCTGTTATATTATTTATAAGTATTTCAAAATGGAATTCTATTATAACACAGTATCTTAAAATTTTATACAGATTCTATGTTGATTAAGTGGTATAATATTTTCCATTCTCTCTAATTGAAATGAAGGCACAAATAAATACAGTTAATAATTCTTAAATTGCAACTGACTAAGATTTTGTTGAATTAGTTTTAAAAAATTGTATGGATTATGAGTACTCATGAAATTCTTATAAATATTATAGGTAATATTTGTAAGTGACTAACTTCATTTGTTTTCTAGAATTTTTTCTTTCCATTACAATATTCATATTTCTGTAGTTTTGCAACATACTTTAAAATTTAAAAACCTATTTATATATAATAACACATAACTTTTTAGTAAAGTAAACTGTGGGAACTAGATTGAAGGCATAGTAAGAAAAGATAAAAATAAAAATGTCTTAAATATCTATATGGGACCACATTGACAGCAAGCAA
This sequence comes from Chrysochloris asiatica, assembly GCF_000296735.1. Taxonomy (NCBI): domain Eukaryota; kingdom Metazoa; phylum Chordata; class Mammalia; order Afrosoricida; family Chrysochloridae; genus Chrysochloris; species Chrysochloris asiatica. The sequence continues at coordinate 1,460,642 of NW_006408792.1, forward strand.
CATAAAAGATTAGACAAGAAAGAACGTTAAGGGATCAGTGAGTTTATGACGGGGGGCGGGGGGGGGATACAAATCAAAAAAGTATGGTGAAAATGGTTGCCCAACTTGAAGAATGGAATCAGTGTCACTAAATTATACATGTAGAAAGTGTTGAATTGGTGTATGTTTTGTGGTGCATATTTTCTACAGCAAGGGGAAGGAAAAGATCTTATTGTAAACACATTTTGTTTTCTTCAATTACTGTCATTATTGAAGCCAGGTACCATGCTTCCTAGGTTTCAGATCACAAATTTACAAATGACAATTTCTACAAACAAATCCATAAAACTCACACAGGTGGCAACTTTCCCACTAAAATATGCAAGTGATTTATTTATCAAATGGGCTTTAATGTACTTCCTACTTGTTTGTCTTGGTAGAAGGTCAGTTTGGAATTATATTGCAGGAGATCTGCTCACAAGACCACATGGATCCTGGTTTTTCATGCATAATTGAAATGTTATATGAATCAAGCAGGACAAGTGGTCTACATTATCATTCCTTTGGCAAATAAGAAAGTATTCATAAATAAATACAACAGAGTGATGACAAGTTGTTCACATAGGCCTGAGCTTACTAAAACTACAAAAAAGTAAATTGGAGACTAGATTGAAATCTAGTTTTTATTTTTATTTTTTTTACATAGAAGCCCCAATGCAGAATTTTTATTTTAGAGATAAGGGTATTTAATGCATTTTGAAAAACACATGCCTTTTAATTACATGGAAAAATTATGTTCCTCTTGAACAATTACATTTAGTCATGTTAAAAATTGCATGGCTTTGGTTCAATTTCCTTATGATGTCTTCATTTTTCTGTGAAAGGGTACCTAAAAGAATATGAGTCCACATTTATTTCATTGACTTCTTAGTTTACGTAAATAACTTGCTAGTAAGATTGTTTTAGCTTATATACTGTTAGTGGCTTAAACAGTACATTGCTACTCTCATTTCAATTTTTGTAACTTGGTAAATCTTTGCTGATTATTAGTTTTCAGTGACACTATAGTCTTCTATTTAACTTATCTGATGTGTTTCTTCTCAAAATAGGTAAAATTATTTAAAAAAAATTAATCTTAATTTTAGAGCTGACCCAAAATACCAACTGAAAGGGAAGGAGTCTTCACATCAAGTATCATTCCTATCCCCTTTGTATGCAGGGTTGATAGGGATGGGCAACTTAGACATTGGCTTCCTAAAATGGGGGAGCTATAAAGGCACAAAGTGACTGACTTACAAGTTTTCAAGAAGGAGTTTAGTTTCAGAGTATATGGGGGAAGATAGAATCCCTACTGAATAGTTTTCATCTTATTGAGACAAGCCTGGTGAAAGGAGATGGGGATAAGATTTTTATGACTCAATAGTAAGTAATTGTTACTATGACTCATTGCAATTGTCACACTGTAAGGGTAGAAGTTTTGTAGCATAAAGTGGGGAGTAGGCAATCTTACATTCCAGGAACAGAGGACCCTAGGACCATCAAGGAAGAAAAGCATGAGCGGAATGTGGGACCCTATCCAGAGAAGCAGCAATACCAGAGATGGAGGCAAAGATGATGATGTGGAGAGATAGAGCATCTGAGGACTATAGACTCATGAAAAGAGAAAGACTGAGTACTGGCAGCTAGGAGGCAGGCTTGTAGAGTGTGCCCTTTGGTTGTTTAAATGATTATATATTCCTGAGTGTTTTGGTGTGCATTTCCCCTTCCCCCACCCCCCAAAAAAGCTCAGCAGAATAGAAGCAAATAATGTTGAATGATGCTGCATGAATGGGATTGTAATAATTGCAATGAAACAATGAGTGTGAAACCAATGTTCTTCCTTGTAAACTATAGTTCAATTCATAATAAAAACTTAAAAAAAAAAAAAATTAGAGCTGATCATACTCCATCTTTAGGTCTTTATTATGGTTCCCATCTATTCTTTGAGCGAACTTTGATGACAAGTCATAATTCTCCATAGTTTTCACCAAACACCTGAGAATTTGCTAGAACATATTAAAATGTAACATGGGGTACTATCTTGCTATTCTCTGTATATAGTGATCAAAGTATCTGTTCACAGATATGCCCTTACTCAAATATGTAAGTGAACACATATTCACCACTCATACACATACATCTCATTAATACACACACAGACACCACTTGGAAACCCTATACAGGCTTGCTATGTGTTGGAACTCACTTGTCAGCACTTGACAAAAACAACATGGATCTACTTCACCTGACTTAACCTGACTTAGCTGGAAGAGATCCATATTTGTGCCAGTTTCAGAGAGGTGACCCAACAGAATGTGGAAATATTCTAACAATATCATTAAATCACTTGAGAGCAGAATTTTACTAAAGATAATACAAAAACAGATGCAAACATACATTGATACAGAAGTTCAAGCCAGATTCAGGAGAGGATGAGGTATGAGGGATATCATTCCTGACATTGCATGGATCTTGGCTGAAAGCAGAGAATATCAGAAAGATGTTTACATGTACTTTCTTGAATATGCAAAGACTTTCAATTGTGTGGATGGTGACAAGCTATGGACAACATTGTGAAGTATGAGTATTTTCGAACTCTTAACTGTGCTTATGAAGAACCTATACATAGAGCAAGAGGCAGTTGTTCAAACAGAACAAGGGAACACCAAATGGTTTCAAATTAGGAAAGGCATGCAGCAGGGTTGTATTCTTTCACTATACTTATTCAGTCAATATGCTGAACAAATAATCATAGAAGCTGGATTGTATGAAGAAAAACATGACATTAGGATTGGAGGAAGAATTATCAACAACCTGAGATATGCAGATGATACAACCTTGCTTGCTGAAAGCCAAGAGGACTTACAATACTTACTGATAATGATCAAAGACCACAGTCTTTGGTATGGGTTGCACCTCAATGTAAAGAAAACAAAAGTCCTCACCCCTGGACCAATAAACAACATTCATATAAATGGAGAAAAGATTGAAGTTTCAAAAACTTCATTTTTCTCAGATCCACCATCAACAAACACTCATGGAAGCAGCAGTCAAGAAATCAAATGATGTATTGCATTGGGTAAATCTGCTGCACAAGACCTCTTTAAAGTACTGAAGACCAAAGATATCAGCCTGAGGACTAAGGTGCACCTGAACCAAGTCATGGTATTTTCAGTAACGTCATATGCATACGAAAGTTGGATAGTGAATAAGGAAGACCATAGAAGAATTGAAGCATTTGAGTTATGGTGTTGGAGGAGAATATTGAAAGTACCATGTACTGGCAAAAGAACAAATAGATCTGTGTTGGATGAAGCCAGAGTGCTCTTGGAGGCCAGGACAGTCAGACTTTGTCTCTCATACTTAGGACATATTGTCAGAAGGGACCAGTCCCTGGTGAAGGATACCATGTTTGGTTAAGTGGAGGGTTGGAGAAAAAGAAGACTCCCAGGGAGATGTATTGGCACAGTGGCAGCATCATTGGGCTCAAACATAGCAGCGATTGTGAGGACAGGGCAGTGTTTCATTCTATTGTGCATAGGGTCATTATGAGTTGGTGCTGACTCGATGGCACCTAACAACAACAATGCTCCTTCTCTCTGTTCTCTTTTTTCTTCCTTCTTTTCATGTTCCATTTATGTTCTTTCATTAATAATTGAAATTAGTTGTGAGATTTCTCCATATATATTTCATTCTTCATTACATTTTGTTATCCAATTTATGATTTAACTTTTTGCATTAGTTGGTATTGTTAAGAATTACCCAAACCTTAGTACATCAAAGGAGCATAAATATATTATTTTGTGGTTTTGTACATCAGAAGTCTGAGACTAAAAACTAGGTATTACTTGGCTATATTCCTCTCTGGAGGCCTGAGGAGAGAATCTGTTTTTTATCATTTGTGTTGTTGACAAAATTCAGTTCATTGTATTCGTAGGACTGAAATTCTAGTTCTTTTTGCTGGTTGTCAACTGAAGGCCATTCCCAGTTTCTAGAATTCATTCCTATTCCATAGCAAATGATACCTTTGCTCCATCTTCTCCATCTTTCTTCATAGTAAGCTATGCCTGGAGGAGTTCTCCCATTGTATCTCTCTAACTCAATCTCCTGTATTTCTCTTTATTATTTTAAAGGATTTGTGTGATGAGATTGGACCCACCAAGGTAATTCAAGATAACCTCCTCTTAGAACTTAAGTTAGAACTTTTAAGATCTTTAACTTTAATCACATCTTCAAAGTCCCTTTTGCTACATCAGATAATGTATTTACAGGTTCTAGGGGACTAAGATAAGGGAATCTTTGAAGGGCCAGATTCTGCCTTCCAGAAGACAAGTCTGTCTTGGAAGAAGTATAGCCAGAGTGATTCTTAGAAGTCAGGATGGTGAAACAACCTCTCTAATTCTTTGGATATGTTATTAGTGGGGACCAGTTCCTGGAGAAGGACATCATTCTTGGTAAAGTGGAAGATCAGAGAAAAAGATGAGGACCCTCAACAAGATGCATTGGCACAGTGGCAGCAGCAATGGACTCAAGCATAACAACAATGGTGAGGATAGTATGAGACTGCGCAGCGTTTCTTCCTGTTGTGCATGGGGTTGCCTATGAATTGGAGCTGACTTGGCAGCACCTAGCAACAACAACAGCATTCTGCCTTTGACATTTTTTATTGGGCTTCTATTTCCTCATATGCCTAGTTTATGAAGTGAATTTTTTTCTATTTTAGCCATATATATGTAACAATTACATTATAACCTGTCTTGGCAGTCTATGTCTGACATAATGGATCATTTTGCTCAACAGAGCTGATTTTAGCAGCTTTAACAGGAGGCCTGGTGTGGCACTGTGGGCTAATGCACTGAACTGCAAAGTCAGCTTGATCTGCAAGGTCAGCACTTCAAGTTAACCAATTACTCCTTGGAAACCCCATATAGGGTTGCAATGTGTCGGAACCACTCCGCAGAATAAAGATGTAGCTTTATGCTCCCATAAAGGTTTTTTTTTT
>NW_006408792.1:1475301-1482667 GCF_000296735.1 Chrysochloris asiatica
GCGGCGCCCTTTCAAAAAGCCTGTAATTCCTTGCACAGTGATTTCTCAATGAAACGGGTCTAAGCCTCTGGCGCACTAAGCTTTACGAGGGCCGTGTGACTGTGAATTCCCACTTGGGAGGCTCAATTCTCCAGCTTCCCTTTCCCGATCCCAGAGCCCCTACTCACGAGCACCGTCTCGCCACGCTGGCAAACCGGAACTTCCCATAAAGGTTTTACAACCTTGAAAACCCTATACAGGGTCACTGTGAGTCAGAACCAACTCAGTGGCATATTACCACCATCACAATGACACCATACTTTAACAAGAGAATTCAATTGCTGGAGAAGGACATCATGTTGATGACATAGAAGTCTGGTAAGGACAGGGAGAACATATTGGCATAGTAGCTGCAAAGATAGACTCAAACACGCTGGCAATTGTGAAGATGAAGCAGGACTGGGGGATGATTTGTTCTGTATAAGGTCACAACAAGTCAGAGTTGACTCAGTGACAGCTAGATACTCATGCCTGTTATCTAACCTCTCTGTATATATATCATCCATCTATCCATCCTTTATCTGCCTTTCTTCTACATCTCCAGAAATGGCTATTAGCACTAACATACACTCACTCACCAAACCCAGAAATTATCATTGACCTCATCCTCACCACTATTTTCTAATTTGCAATGTGCTTAATTCTCCTGATTTTTCATCCACCCCTTCTATCAAACCAGTTCCTTCCTCCTCATTTTCTCTATATTGGTTTATCTCTTCATTGTTTCCCCATGACTTACGGAAACACTCACAATAATTCACTGAGGCTCACATCTGTTTCCTTCCCACTGTTATCCAATGCTTTTACAGACAGATATTTTTCTTAAATACAACTCTGATCATGTCTCCTTCTTTTTATAGATTTTGACAGGTCTTCATAAGCAGTGAAAATGACCCATGATTGGCTTCCTGCTCATTTTTTCTCTCATCTTCCTTGTTCCCTCTTCCATACCCTCAGTCCTTTCATAACAGTTCCCTATTTTACTTGGGAACTTATTGCTTTCTTTCTCTTCAAATTGTTTGTTTTTCAGACAATAGCATTTTTCTGGTAAGCTGCTATTTACTTAATGAGACTTGATTTAATCCTTCTCTGCAAATAGTTAACATACTTGGCCACTAACCAAAATGTTGGTGGTTAAAGTTTACCCAGAGGCACCAAAGAAAGGCGTGGTGATCTCCTTCCAAAACATCAGTTATGAAAAATCCTATGGAACACAGTTCTACTCTGACACATGTGGGTCACGATGAGTTGGAATCAATTCAAGTGTATCTAGTGTAGTAGTAATGTCAAGAAAACAAAAATCCTCACCACTGGACCAATAAACAACATTCTTATCAATGGAGAAAAGATTGAAGTTGTTAAAGACTTCATTCTTCTTGGATCAACTATCAACACTCATGGAAGCAGCAGTCAAGAGATCAGACGACGTATTGCATTGGGCAATATGCTGCACAGGAACTTTTTAAAGTGTTGAAGAGCAGAGATGTCAGCTTGAGGACTAAGGTGCACCTGACCCAAGCCATGGTATTTTCAATAACCTCATATGGATGCGAAAGTTGGACAGTGAATAAGGAAGACCGTAGAAGAATTGATGCCTTTGAGTTGTGGTGTTGAAGGAGAATACTGAAAGTGCCATGGACTGCCAAAAGAACCAATAGATCTGTTTTGGAAGAAGTGCAGCCAGAGTGCTCCTTGGAGGCCAAGATGGCTAAGCTTCGTCTCCCTTACTTTGGACATATTGTCAGGAGGGAGCAGTCACTGGAGAAGGATGTCATGCTGGGTAAGGTGGAGGGTCGGAGAAAAAGAGGAAGACCCCTAACGAGATGGATTGGCCAGGTGGCATCAATGATGGACTCAAGTGTGGCAGCGGTAGTGAGGTTGACCCAGGATTGGACATTGTTTCGTTCTGCTGTACATGGGGTTGCTATGAGTCAGTTCCGACTCGATGGCACCTGACAACAACAGTGTAGTAGTATACACTTGGGAGACTGGATCATGCTCTACTCTTGTCCATCACTCTAATTTGCCCCCCTTTTCTGCATTCTTTGTATTGCAATAGATATTTTACATATATATATATAACACACGAGGACTTCAAAAAGTTCATGGAAAAATTGCATCATCTTTTAATTCCATTTTTCCATGTGTGTGTATATGACCTCGTAGTGCAGCGGGCTAAGTTTTGGACTGCTGAAGATGAGGCTTTCTGCTCTGGAAAAGAAACTCTGTTCAGGCTCTCAATGAGTTGGAACTGACTTCACAGTACAAAACAACAGACAACCACAAGGTTAGAAGGTTAGCTGCTCCAAGGGAGAAAGATGAGATTGTCTGCTCTGATCAAGACATACAATCTTGGGAACCTGAAGGAGCAGTTACACTCTATCCAACAGAGTCCCTATGTGTTTGTATTGACTTGACAATGGTGGGTTTCTGGAGATATATATAGTATAGGAGCTATATATATTTATAGTGAAGTGCTGTTGAGTCGATTCTGACCCATAGCGACCCTGTATAGGGTTTCCAAGGTCCACTGACTTTGTGGATCAAATCGGATTTGCAGTCCAGTGCATTAAAGCACAGATCCACACCAGGATATATATATATGTATGTTGTTGACGTTGTTATGTGCCGTGGAGTCGATTCCGACTCATAGCGACCCTGTACAGGGTTTCCAAGGCTGTAAATCTTTACGGGAGCAGAAAGCCTCGTTCTCCCGCGGAACAGCTGGTAGTTTCAAACTACTGACCCTGAGGTTTGCAGCCCGATTCGTAACCACTACACTACCAGAGCTCTCTCTCTATGTAGATACAGTCTCATCTATATGTGTGTGTGTTTATGAGATGGCTTTAAAAAGTTCCTGGAAAACATGAATGAAAATATAATCGAATTTTTCCATAGACTTTTTGAAGCCTCCTCATATTATGTATATGTGATTCTCCTTTGTAGTCTTCCCCCTTGAAGTTAGTCACTATGTTTTTTCATGTCTGTGTACCAAAGAGTCTAGCATAGTGCTTTACACACAGAAGGAACACAATAGTACTGACTGAAAGGACTTGTTTTACAAAAATAATAAGATGTGGAATTTTTAATGTCTGGAATATATACTTTAATCTCTATTTTTAGCTACTTAATCAGTGCAGCCTAGAAAACAAAATACAACAAATACAAAAACAAAATATAACAAAAGCTCTGTTTCCTAACAGCAGAATTTTAGCAAATGAGAAGATGTAATATATTTCTTAGATAGAGTTTGACCACCAAATGATGTCAGAACATCTTAGTATTTTTTTTTAATTACTAAATAAACAAGTTACCACCAGTAAAGAAATTTAGATATTCATAGGAAGCCCATTTGGTAAGCTTATTTCAAGATCATTTTTAATGCTTTTCATTATATCAGCTATAATTAAGCTGCTTCATATATGTAATTATGTGGCATAGTAATGGAGACATTATATTATAAAACTCTGTAAAACAAGTTTTACAGATCTGTACTTCTTCAGGGCACTCTTAGAACTTAATCTGTTTCTGGACACCCACTGAGCTGGCCTGGAAGAAGCTGCCTTTTGATCTCTTTTATGAAATGACCTTTGAGGGCAAAAACAGATGAGAATAAACCTTGAAAGGTTTGTTATAAATATTCTGTTTGGCATCATGTATCATTCCAAAATGCCAACATAAAATACTTAACTAAAAAGGGTAACTTTAATGTCTTAGACAAATAAGACTAAATCCACCATTATAGGCTGCTTATATGCACTAGTCAACAAATTTTCTACAGAGTCCCAGATATTTCCCTCATCCAGTGGAAGCAAAAATGAAGAAAGTACTTCCATATTTACAATTCTGGAGCTGTTTAAAACATGTTATATATATATATATATATCAAAAGGCTTGTGGGGGAAAAAGTCTGTTATCTTTTAATTACATTTTCCCACAAACTTTTTAAAACCTCTTTGTGATAGTTAAAGTTTTGTGTCAACTTGACTTGGCCAGGATTCTCAGTGGTTTAACAATTATGAGATCTAATATGATGTCATTACTCGTATGATCTGATCTGATGTGATCAGTTCTGATCTGTTATAATTATCCCATATATTGTAAATCCTTACTTCTATAATGTTAATGAGACCAGATACAATATCCAATATTAGGTTGTATCTTACATCAATCTCTATTGAGATATAAAATGACAGAGAAGTGAGTAGAACTCAGAGAAACCTACTATCACCAAGAGAGAAGGGTCAAGAGTAGAGTGTGTTCTTTGGAACTGGGGGGCTCCTGCACTGTGAAACTCCTAGATCTAGGGGAAGACTGATGCCAAGACATATGGAGATCTCCAAGTATACTGGATCTATAGATGCCAAAAGGAGACAAGGATCTTTCCCCAGAGCCCACAAAAAGAAAGCCTTCCCCCACAGCTGGCACTCTGAATTTGGACATCGATCTAGCCTCCTAAACTGTGAGAATAAAAATTTCCAGTTGTTAAAGCCATCGACTTATAGTACTGTCATAGTAGCATTAGATAACTAAGACCCCCCTCATATAAACACCCATTACTGTCCAGTCAATTGCAGTGTATAGCAACTATATTTGTTGTTACATGCCATTGAGTCAGTTCCAACCAATAGTCAACCTGTATAGGGTTTCTGAGGAGCAGCTGGTGAGTATGAACTACATACCTTGTGTTCAGTGTTCCAGTACTTATCCTACAGCACCCTACCAGATCTCCAGCAATGATATGGGCAGAGTAAAACTGCTTCATAGGGTTTCCAGCATTAGATAAAGAATAATAGCTGCAAATCTTTACTGAAGCAGATTGTCACGTCCTTTTCCTACTAAGCAAACTGGTGGGTTTGAACCACCCACTTTTAGGTTAGCAGCCTAGAGCTTAACCAGTGCACACCAGGACACTCAATCTATTACTCCCTCTTCCTCTCTTTTCTCTATCCCTATCACCTCCTTCTCTTCCATTTGCTACCTCTCCTATATATAATTATAGTATTCCTGTTCCCACAGAATCTTCAGTTTTACAGTCCGTGTAACCAACTAGTGCTGGTTAAAGTCATCTACTTTAACCTGCATTGGTTTGTCATTTAACTGTCATTATGAGCAACAAATGTACTCCTAAGAGAGTAACAGTTCATATTAATGATGCCGACCTACTCTCTCCTTTAATTACAAAAGGCTTATTCAAAGCCTGTGAATGGTCTGTAGGTGAAAATATTTTACAACTATCATGTAATGGGTTCTGAAGTTATTAAAATTTGTACCTTCCCAACATTAGATATAAATGCTGGTTTGGTGCTGTGGGTTAATGTGCCAGACTGCAAAGCCATTTGAACTACAAGTGCGGCGGTTCAAGTTCACCAGCTGCTCCTCAGAAACCCTGTACAGGGTCGTTATGGATTGGAATTGACTTGACAGCACTTCACAACAACAACAACAACATTAGATATAGGAAGTGAAATGACTGTAGGATAAGCACTGGACTTCAAACTACAAGGTCATCTGTTGGAGTTCACCAGCTGCTCCACAGGAAAAAGATAAAACTTTTGTTCCCACAAAGATTTACAACTTCAGAAACCCTGTACAGAGTTGCTGTGAGTCAGAACCTATTCGATGGCATTTAACAACAATAACAACAAGATTAGATATAAGAACCTTGACTGTGATAAGACAACTTAGATTCCTCTTGAAAAAGTAATGGAAAAATTCCTTTTCTCTTTTCATTTTTTGATCAGATTAGCCAGTTCACTTTCCATCACTTATTTACTCATTCAGTTGGCACTAACTGAAGTCCCAATATGTGAGAGGCACTAAACCAAAAATCAAACTCACTGCTCTGAGTAGATGCCCGCTCATGGCAACCCTTTAGGACAGAGTATAACTGTCTCATAGGGTTTCCAAAGCTGTAATTTTTATGGAAACTGACTGTAGCTGGTGGGTTCAAACCCTTTACTTCTCTGTTTGCAACTGAACACTTTATGTCACTTGCCACCAGAGCTCTTGTGAGAGGCACTAGTTGCTAGAAAAAGAAAACAGGTCTAAAACCCTTTATTTGAACATATTTCTTCTTGGTGTTTTCATTGTTACAGGTCTAAGTTTCTGTTTTACCATGCACAGCTGCTCAATTTTCATTACGTATGTGTTTTCTAAACTTCTTTGCCTAGAACTCGTTTACTCTGAACAACTACCACCTGTCTTGTTGTCAAGGAGCCTACCTTTAATAGGATCATCTTAGAGAACATTACTTTCCTGGTATCTTTTCAGAAAGAATTAAGCAGAATGCCAAACAGTAAAAGTTGTTGTTAAGAGCCATCAGGTCAGTTTGGACTCATAGCAACCTTGCCTAGGGTTTCGAAGGAGCAGCTGGTGGGTTTGAATCACCAACCTTACAGTTAGCAGTCTAATGCTTATCCTATACTGCCACACCAGAACTCCAACAGTTAGAGTGGTGGTGGTGGTGGTTGTGTCTCTTGGAGTTTCTTCTGACTCATAGTGACCCTGTACAGGGTTTCTGATACTGTAAACCTTTACAGGAAGTCGAAAGTCTGTTTTCTCCTATGGAGCAGCTGGTAGATTCCAACTGCTGACATTGTGATTTGCAGCACAGCATTTAACCCAATATGCTACCAGGGCTCCTTCAACAGTAAGAGCAGTTATCCTGTAGTGCCTCACCAGGACACACACACATTTATATATAGATCATTATATATATTGTAGTTCAGTGCCATCCAGTCAGTTTCAACTCATACTAACCCTGTATATGGTTTCAAAGGAGCAGCTGGTGAGTTTGAACTGCTAACCTTGTGGTTCACAACCAGTGTTGATCCTGCACCACCACACCAGGGCTCCACAGCAACAATATATATATGCGTATATGTGTATGTGTGGAGTCCTGGTGTGGCACCATAGGTTAAAGCTCAGGACCACGAGGTCTGTTTGAACCACAAGGTGGGCAGTTCAAACTCACCAGGTGCTCCTTAAAAACCCTATACAGAGTCGTTATGAGTCGGAACCGACTCAATGACATTTAACAACAACATGTGTATTCATATATATTATATATGCAGGAGAAAGATGAGGCTTTCTGTTCTTGCAAAGATTTACAGCTTTGGAAACTCTATACAGAGTTGGTATGACTCAAAATCAATTTGATAGCACTTAACAGCAATAATTGCATTAGGCAAATCTGTTACACAGGAACTTTTTAAAGTGTTGAAGAGCAAAGATGTCACCTTAAGGACTAAGGTGCGCCTGACCCAGGCCATGGTGTTTTCAATAGCCTCATATGGATGCGAAAGCTGGACAGTGAATAAGGAAG
>NW_006408792.1:1485377-1489373 GCF_000296735.1 Chrysochloris asiatica
GCTGTGGCCGTTTGGTTTTAATTGGAAACTGTCTCTTTAAATTTCAAGGAGATCTGTGCACATGCATAGTAGAACCCTCCGAGGGTGGGGCTGGGGTGCCCACTAGCCCAGGCACCCCTATAGTCACCAGAATGGAGGTGCGCAGACAGCGAGGGACCAATGAACAGCTACCAAAAGAGAGGAATGTCCACACCTTTATCTCAGCGGTTCTGCCAGGCATCTGTGGCAGCTCCGATGTTTCCCCCACGTGGTCTCACCCAAGATGGCAGCTCCTGGAGCAGGCGAGCGTCCTGGACTAGAAAGTAATAGATTTCTTGCTTCTGTCACAAATTCCCCCAGTTGTGAGAGTTCCAACCTTCTAAGTATTCCTTTATATGTGGTTCAGAGTTCTGGGACCATCCCCTGAGCCTGCTTGGTCAGGTATTCTGTGTTGTTGTTGGCGGAGCTCTCTGCTATATGTCCACCCAATCCGCCATATTGTTTGTTCCTTTAGAGAACATTTTTGAAGAATAAAAAGTAATGAAACTACCTAAGAAGAATTCGAAACAATGATATTTATGTACTTTCAATGGAATAACAGAAAAAATCTACGGGAAGCAAGGAAAAAAACAAAAAACCCTTTAAAGAATTTAGAAAACCACTACAAGAATAAATTGACAAAATAAATGAAAAGTTTGAAACAATACAAAACTTCCAAAATGAAACCAGAATATTAATATTAAAATTTCTGAAATGGGTAATACAGTGAAGGACAAAGGAGTAGATAGGAATCAATTAAAGCATGAATTAGTGAGCTTGAAGATAGATCTTTCAAAACTAGTATGCAAAATGACGAATCAGACAGAAAAAAAAAAAAAAAAAAAGGAAAAAAAAATCAGAAGAAAGCCTAAGATTTGTGTGGGACACAATGAGGAGGAATAAACTATGGATGATCAGAGCCCCAGAAACAAAAGGGACAACAAAAAGCAAATAGAAAATTGTTGAATAAAAACTTCTCTAACATCATGAAAGACAAGAGGATAAGCATTCAAGAAGCTGCACTAGCCCTAAACATATTAGACCCTAAAAGTAAATCACATAGACATATCATAATCAAACTTGCCCAAATCAATGATAAGGAAAGAACCCTAAGAATATCTAGGAAAAACAAAATAAAACAAAATGTCACCTACAAAGGAAATCCAATAAGACTAAGCTCTAATTTCTCAGCAGAAACAATTCAGGCAAGAAGGCAATGGGGTGACATATAAAAAACTCTTAAAGAAAAAATGTACCAAGAATCATATCTACCAAACTCTCCCTCAAATATGACAGTGAAATTATGACATTTCCAAACAAATTAAAGGAATTTGTAATAACCAGACTAACTTTATGAAAAAATACTAGAGTATAATCTTTGGATTGAGAAACAGAAACAGCAGACAACAAGCTAAGATGAAGATATATGACAACACCACCAAAAATCCAATCCAGGCGTAGAAATATTTAAAGTAAAATAAGTCTACAAAACTTTAAATAGAGAACCAGAGATATCAATTTATAAGGAAAACAACTATAAAGCAAAAAAGAGGAAAGAAATAATGTAGACGCATAATTTCCAAAGAGCTAGGAAATCAAGTAGATTTCAAGATAAAACAGATTATATTAACCTGGGGATGAAATTAATAAATTACAGTGTGACATTACAGGGTGACCTCAAAGAAAATTAAAACACCTTCACATCAAATAAAAATTAGGAAAATCATCAAGATTTAGTAAATATTTAATCAACAGCTTTGAAGAAAATGAAAAGAAAACCCACACGCAAAATGAACTCAGTGCAGAAAATTATGTGGAACAAAGCAACAAGCACTGCCACAAAAAAACATTCAGCAAAATGACAACATTCACACCTATCAATAATTTCACTGAACATCAATGGATTAAAATCAGTCAAGAGATGAAGCATAGCAAAATGGATAAGAAAAGATGATCCTTCAATAAGCTGTCAACAAGAGATACACCTTACACACAAAGGCAAAAATTAGACTAAAAATCAAAGGATGGAGAAAGAATATTTACCTAACCGAAATAAAAAGCAAATTGTTGTTGTTATGTGCCGTGGAGTTGGTTCCGACTTATAGTTACCCTGTACAGGGTTTTTGAGGCTATAAATCTTTACAGGAGCAGAAAGCCTCATCTTTCTCCTGTGGAACAGCTGGTAGTTTCGAACTCCTGACCCTGAGGTTCGCAGCCCAATTTGTAACCACTATGCTACCAGAGGAGTGCCAATATTGTTGTTGTTTTTAATAGGTGCCATCAAGCTGGTACTAACTCCTAGCAACCCTATGAACAACAGAAGAAAACACTGCCCAATCTTGGGCCAACCTCACAATCTATGCCTGAGCCCATCACTCCACCACTGTGCCAATCCATCTCATTGGGGTCTTCCTCTTTTTTTCTGACTTTCCACTTTACCAAACATATCCTTCTACAGTAACTCGTCGCTCCTAATAATATGTATGTAGTATAAAAGGTGAAGTTCGGCCATCCTGGCTTCCAAGGATCGTTCTAGTTGTACTTCTTCCAACACAGATCTATTGGTTCTTTTGGCAGCCCATGGCACTTGCAATATTCTTCTCTAACACCATAACTCAAATGTATCAATTATTATATGGTCTTCCTTATTTACTGTCCAACTTTCACATACATATGAGGTTATAGAAAATACCATGGTTTTGGATCAGGAACACCTTAGTCCTCAAACTGAAAATCTTTGCTCTTCAACACTTGTGCAGCAGATTTACTCAATTCAATATGTCATTTGATTTCTTGACTGTTGCTTCCATGAGTGTTGATGGTTGATCCAAGCAAAATGAAGTCATTGACAACTTGAATCATTTCTCAGTGTATTTGGATGTTATTTATTGATCCAGTAGTGAGGATTTTTTTTTTTTTTCTTCTTTACATTGAGATACAATCCATACTGAAGGCTGTGGTCTGTGATCTTTATCAGTAAATACTTTAAGTCCTCTGTACTTTCAGCAAGCAAGGTTGTATCATCTGCATATCAGTTTGTTAACGAGTCTCCCTCGAAACCTGATACCACTTTTTTCCTCATATAATCCAGTTTCTCGGATTATTTGTTCAATTTACAGACTGAATAAGTTTGGTGAAAGAATACAACCCTGGCACATACTTTTCCTAATTTTATACTATTTGGTGTTCCCTTATTCTGTTTGAACAACTGCCTCTTGGTCTATATATAGGTTCCTCATGAGCACAAATAAGCATTCTGGACTGCTCATACTTCACAATGTTGTCTGTAGTTTGTCATGATCCATTATTCTCTGATTTCAACCAAGATCCATCTGACATCAGCAATGATAGCATTTGTTCCACATCCTCTACTGAATCTGGCTTGAAGCTTTGGAAGTTCTCTGTCAATGTATGGTTGCAGCCATTTTTGTATTACCTTTAGTAAAACTTTACTCACATGGGATATTAATGCTATTGTCTAATGATTTCCACATTCCATTGAGTCACCTCTCTTTGGAATGGGCACAAATATGGATGTCTTCCAGTCAGTTGGCCAGGTAAATTGTCTTTCAAATTTCTTGATATAGACGAGTGAGTGCCTCCAGTGTCGTATCTGTTTGTTGAAAGACTTCAATTTTTCTTCCATCAATTCCTGGTGCCTTGTTCTTTGCCAGTACCTTCAATACACCTTGAACTTGTTCCTTCAGAACATTGGCTCTTGATCACATGCTAGCTCTTGAGTGATTGAACACTGACCATTTCTTTATGGTACTGTGACTCTGTGTATTCCTTCCATCTTCTTTTGATGATTTCTGTATCATTCAATAATTTGCCCATAGAAAAATCCTTCAATACCACAAGTCAAGGCTTGATTTTTTTTTTTTTTTTTCTTCAGTTCCCTCAGTTTGAGAAATGCTGAGTGTGCTTTTCCCTTTTGGTTTTCTAACTCCAGGTCTTTGCACATTTCATTATAATATT
>NW_006408792.1:1489473-1500008 GCF_000296735.1 Chrysochloris asiatica
AGAATATTAAAAGTGCCATGGACTGCCAAAAGAACCAATAGATCTGTTTTGGAAGAAGTGCAACCAGAGTGCTCCTTGGAGGCCAAGATGGCTAAACTTCGTCTCTCACATTTTGGACATATTGTCAGGAGGAAACAGTCACTGGAGAAGGATGTCATGCTTGGTAAGATGGAGGGTCAGAGAAATAGAGGAAGACCCCCAATGAGATGTATCAGCCAGGTGGCATCATTGATGGCGTCAAGTGTGGCAGCGGTAGTGAGGTTGGCCCAGGATCGGCCATTGTTTCGCTCTGCTGTGCATGGGGTTGCTATGAGTCAGTTCCGACTCGATGGCACCTGAAAACAACAACAACAACAACAACAACAACATGCATACGTATATATGATTTGTATCTTTAGGTATTTCTTTCCATATTTTCTGATAAATCATTGGATCTATATCATGCATATTTAAAATATTGCTACATATCTCAACAAGTTGCTTAATAAACTACTAATTTACACTTTCACCAGCTCATGCTCTTAAACATTAGACAAAGCAAGTTATTTCCTTATTTTTAATGTTCGTCAATATGTTTTGGGGGAAAATGGCATTTTACAGTAAATCATCAAACTTGCATTTTTAATTAACCAAGAGAGTAAATATTGTTTTACATATATGAACTTTTTATTGGCACATTACATTTCTTCTTTTGTGAATTATAAGAGGGTGTTGAAATTTCATGGAGAATATGGAATGAAAAGATACATGGAATGTTTCCATGAACTTTTGGAAGTTCACTCACATCCCTTCAACTTCAGCTTCTTTTTTCAACTGAAACGTTGTCTAGATTTTATTTGTTTATTAGTACTTTTGTATGTTAACAATTTTGTCTCCATGATATATTTTTGAAGTATTTCCAAATTCAGTATCAATATAGACCAAATTATATAATCCTATTTTTACAGTTATAAAATAAGTCCAAGCACAGGCAAATAGGAAACTTGTTATTTTTCACTTTAAATTCAATGGTAAAAATAATCAAAGAAACAGTTTTTGTATTCTACTTTAAAAAATATTTCAGCAACAATTTATGTGTATTTCCTCATTTGCAAGATGCACTATTCATGAAGATGATGGAAGCCCAATATTAACCTAATTACTTATGCCAGTGTTAAAAAGTAAATAAATAAATGGCTGGCTATTTTAGAAGAACTATCAAAAATAAGATTTAATCAAGATGACTAGAGGTGAACATTTGAAAAATTTAGTTTGAGATCTAATATTATGACTTATCTGATGTTGTATATAGAAAGTAATCCGCATCATCAGAGATCCACCCACAGGTTGAAATGGCTGCCAGTTGTCCTTTCCCTAGAACACCCATTATCTGTACCAATCAAGTCATTGACATCTGTGTGGTTCGTGTGCAAGGTTTTATTTGACTTCTTTCAATGAACTGAGTCTTTCCATTCTCTTTTTATTTGCTGACAGTAGAAAATATGCTCACAGTTCATTCACATAATGAATGGGATGGGAAATTAATTCTATGGGGACTAAGACTATTTGGTTTGTCATGAGACATGCTCGACATTTACAGCATTTTCCCTTTTGTGCTATTGCTGTGCACTGTTAAAAGATTGTGCCATAAATCCCAAAGCATGTTTTGCAAAGTTCATATCTGCATTTGCTACCTTTAATATTAATAGGAGTGTATCTTTAAAGTGAGTAAATTGAGAAAGTGGCTGAAACTATAGTTTATAAAAGAAGATTAGTGGGTTTAATATGCACTGGAGAGTAAAAGAAAAATCTTATTACTGTATGGAGAAATTACCTCATAAAGAAGCTAATACAGCAGGCTTGGGAGTCATTTTTAACAAGGTTTTTATGATGCGCAAGTGTAGGCAAGTTAATGAACTTATCTTTCTAGTTATTTTCAGATTGTAACGATGCTCTTCTTTTCTAGTTCTTGTGCTTTAAAAAGTAAAATACATTTAATCACCTACAATAAAACTAATTCATTACTTTAATAAATCAAGTACAATCTTATACTGTACACTTAGATGTTTTTGCAATAATGCTGGAAAACCAGATCAGGTGCTGATGTTTAGCATGGAGCAGAGCAAAAGGTAACTATGGGCTTATTTATTATTTAGATTAAAGTATCTCTGACAGTGCACAGGCATTTTAGGACTATTGGACCCCATTTTCAACTATTGAATGTAGGATGTGGAAACAAAAGAATGAGGAAATACTTTATATTAATACTCTTACACCTTACTATAGCAGGACCATTCGAAATTCACAAAAACGTTCTGGAATGCTCTATTCTACATAGCAAGAACTTCAGGGATAGGGACAAAAATCCAGGATTATTATCTGCCAGCACCTTGCATGAAATATTTAAGATTATATTTAAAAAGAGCATGCCTGCATTTTTCTGCTCAAAACCAAAAGTCAAACTGCTGAATCCTCATACCAATTGCTGAGATGCTTTATGTACTGGAAATGCGATAAATTTGCCAACACATAAAGTGAAGTAAGACTTAAATGGATAAAGAAGTGATGTAAAAATAAATCTTTTCATAATTTCAAATCCAAATCAGATTTTCAATAGCAAATTTACTACCTGTAATATCAAATTAGGACACGTAAGGGACAAACAGAAGGAACCCTGGCTGCACAATAGTTAAAGTGCCTGGCTGCCAAACAAAATGTAGACAGTTCGAACCCAGAACTCACTCTCCAGGAAAAAAAAAGTGTTGGTCTGCTTCTGTAAGGATTATATAGCCTTGTACACCCTATGCGAAAGTTTTCTTCTGTCCTAAGGCGTCCTGGTGTGGTGTTGTGGGTTAATGCGCTGGACCACAAAGTCGGTTTGAACTGCAAGATCGGTGGTTCAAGCTCACCAGCTGCTCCATGGAAAGCCTATACAGGGTCACTATGAGTCAGAACCGACTCCACAGCACTTAACAACAACATGGAGTTTCTATAAGTTAACATTGACTGTAGGCAAAGGGTTTGGCTTTTAGATATAAAGTACATATCCACACACAAAGTAATTAAGTAAATTAAGAAAAATAATATTGTATTTTAGTTTATTTTTTCTTCAACATTAGAATACTGTCTTAGGTTGGGTTTTATAGAGAAAAAAAGAGCACCAGCTGCTTTTTAGAAACACTATGCAGGGTTCCTATGAGTTGGAACTGACTTGACAGCACTTAACACTAATATATAAACAGAATTTATATCAAGAAAATGGCTTACAATTATAAAGTCTCAGGTCTCCATTGGAAAAGAGAAAGAGCCTTTCCTACATGTCCATTATTAAGGGAGCAGGCCACACCCACAAGAAAACGTCCTTTCCACTGATTGGCTGCTCATAGACAATCATTATAGAGTTAACTATGTCTGTATAGTTAAGGCTTCATCACCATGGGAATATGCATAACTCAACTGCTAAACCACTGGAAATCCTAGCCTAGTCAAGTTTACACAGAACCCTAACTAATACAGTCTACTACCCTTTGTCAACTTTATACCTACAAATTACATGCATAACCTCTAAATTAAGAAATTTGTACGGTCATAATTGTTTCTAACATGATATAGCTACAGCATCTACAACTGAAAATGCACTGGCCCCATTTACATATTATATGACACAAATGAGCAAAGCAAAAATACTTGATGCACGTATACAAAACAAAACAAAACAAAAAATCATGTAATAGTTTAAATGTCCAAAAGGTACATTCTGCAAGTCGGTCTTCTGCCCGTAGGCACACAGCTTTACTCAGTCCATTGGTCTAGAGTCCACAGCTGCTCTGTATCTCCGTGTCACCACCTCTGCCACTGTCTCTGCTGTTGCTGCTTTTCAAGGTAGGGGTCCCATTATTTACACATGCTTTTCCATCTTGACGTCCTGGGATCATCTGTTCCTGAAATTATAGGTTAACTACTCCCCATTTTTAGTTACACATCTTCTACAATTTACAGTATTGACAATCACAATTATTCCTCCTACCAATTATTCACAATGAAATCATAAAATCCTATCAGCATCATTTCCCACACCCTTTCAACAGATCCATTTAGAAAAGAGGAAGATGATTCAGTGAAGATTCTACTGTATTCCCCTCATTCTGAAACTAAGCACAGCCGTGAAAGCTTGTAATCCAGTCACTTCATGCTTTTATAGCCCAACATTTTTGATAGCCAGTGTATAAATTACCCATCAGAAACCCTATACAGTGTCACTATGGGTTGGAACCAACTCGACGGCACTTAACAACAACAACAAAATCAACCTAGTTGATTCCTGGTATGGCACTGTAGGATCAGCACTGGACTGCGAACCATAAGATCAGCAGTTCAAACTTACCAATTACTCCTTGAAAAACCTATACAGGGTTGCTATGAGTCAGAACTGACTTGACAGCACTTAACAACAACAACATCAACCCAGTACACTGAGGAGACAAGCATATTTCTTGATCAGAAGAATCTACCATTCCAGTTGACATTTAGATCAACTGCATCCATAAGCAAAATCCCAGTCCAAATTATAGCAATTTAAATTTGCTCACAGTATTAAATATCTTTATCTTCAATTTATTGGGTTCTGGTCAGCTCAGCCCTAGCCATCCAAGCTAGGTCAAATGGATACCAGCTGCAAATTTGGGAGTTCACACATACCTCCCTGCACTTCAGACCAGCTGTCCCCTTTACTCTCAGTCTTAGCCTCCAGATCCTAGGTCAGTGTCCTTGGGCTCAGGAATTACACAACTCTCTAAGCTTCAGACTAGCCAGTCCTTCCTCTTCTCGCTTTCATCTTAAGATCAACAGGTGCCAATAGAGCATGTCCAAACTCAGTCTATGTCTTCATTGCTGCATTTCTCTCAATTTCACTCATAAGTAGACCCAAGTGGTCACCAGTGAGCATACTAGTCCATCACATGTGTAAGTCATTTTACACTAGTAGGAAGGAGAATGCAAAATCCATAAGGTAGTCAAACACATAAACCTTTTAAAAATACCCAAGTTCAATCTTTTCTTCTCCCTTAGTCTAACCTCACTGATATGCATATGCCCTTGGGACACTGAAAGAGTGGATTCCAATAGGCTCTAGCCCTCTATCAATCATCCTATTTAACCAGCTTGCTGTCAACCCCAGGCAACTTGAAAATCTGTTCTCTCTCTCAGCTGAAACATTTTATCCAAAGCCCTTTCAGGATTTCTCTTATAAAACCTTACGCTTACATGAGTCTGGAGCTATTGCAATGAATCCTACTCCTGATACCAACTTCAAAACACATGTGCAGGCCAT
The DNA here is from genome assembly GCF_000296735.1 of Chrysochloris asiatica. NCBI lineage: Eukaryota > Metazoa > Chordata > Mammalia > Afrosoricida > Chrysochloridae > Chrysochloris > Chrysochloris asiatica. The sequence goes on from NW_006408792.1 coordinate 1,494,782, forward strand.
GTCTGACTCCCTCTGACTTAACAAGGGGGAAAGAGAATCAAACTTAAAATCAACCCAAGGCCTATTTCTATGAAGTAGAGATCAAGCATGTCTCCACCTTATTTTTAGAGCCAACACAACTGCTGGAGCCAACACTAGGGCCAACTGCCACGCCCAACAATTGGCTTTTCTCCGCGACCCACGCGGAGAGATTAAATCCAAGTAGGGGCAACAGGAGGTGAAAAAAGAAAAAAAACACAAGACACAATTGAAATATAGCAAAGCTGAACCAGGTGGGCCACAGCACTCTGATGGAAATACTGTGACACTGACCAAGGCAGTGAGTTTATTTTATACACAGCTCAAGGGGAGGTGCTTAGGGGCAGGGAAAAGAATAACATCTGGTGTTTTGATGCATGCAGTAAGTGGGACTTTATCAGAAGAATGTATTTGCTAGGGAAACAGAGATGGGTGGCTAGAATGTTGCGCAGGCTGAGCTGAAGGACATAGCTAAATACAAGGAAAGATCTTGCAAGTTCCCTTTCCCGTGAGGCAGACCTGTAAGTTATTCACGGGGCGGGGTGGGGGTGGGGGGGAATGGAGGGAACTTTGACTTGGAAGCAGCCTGAGTTTCTGGATCACAACTGTTTACTTGAAATCCTTCGGTTAAACTACCGCCAAGTCAGGGAGCTTTGGCTCAGCTGCTCCCAACATGTTATATCAGTGCCTTTAAAATGAGTCAGACTTGAGTACAAATTTAAACAATTCATCCTTGTGATTTTGTTTTCTCTATCTTAGGCTAGGTTTTATAGTGAAACAATATCAGTGAAACATATATATGTATATATGTCAAAAGAAGTTTATATTAAATAAATGGCTTACAATTGTAGAGTACCAGGTTCCCATCGGAAGAGACAGAGCTTTTCCCACCTTTCCATTATATTGAGAGCAGGTGACACCTCCAAGGAAGTATTCTTTCAGTTTATTGTCTGCTCATAGCCAATCATCATAAAGTTAATCATACCTATATTAGGGTTCACCAGAGTCCTGGTGTGGCGCTGTGGGTTAATGCGCCAGACTGCAAAGTTATTTGAAATGCAAAGTCAAGTTCACCAGCTGCTCCTCAGAAACCCTATGCAGGGTTGCTATGGGTCAGAATTGACTCGACAGCACTTGACAACAACAATATTAGGGTTCATCATCATGGGGATAAGCACATCTAAACTGCTAAACCACCAAAAATCCTGGCGTAGTCAAGCTGACACAGAATTCTAGCAATTACAAATACCAAACACAAAAATTAGAATTACAATGATCACTGTTAAATCCTACATAAAATATGCTGCTTAGACTCAGCACTGTTGCTGTTGTTGGTTCCCAGCGAATAGACTCCAATCTATAGTGACCCTTGTGTGTTCAGAGATGAGTTCAGACTGTCAACCTTTCAGCTACTTATTGAGTATTTAACCATTTGTGCTACTCTGGGTCTCTGAAATAGCACTAGGCATACTAGCATTGTTATTGTTGTTGTTAAGTGTCATTGAGTTGGTTCTGACCCCTAGCAACTCTGTATAGGGTTTCCAATGAGCGGCTGGTGAGTTAAACTACTGACTATGTGGAACAAACCAACTTTATAGTCCAGTGCATTAACCCACAGTGCCACACCAGGACGCTAGACATATAGAAAATGGTGAAGTAGGTCTTCACTTTTTCCAGATGTCATCAACCTTAAATGACAGTCTTTTATAACACTATTTAGGGTCTAATGCCCTGCAGCCAAGTTCTGGTTGCTAAAGTCTCTTGTAAGGAGCCCTGCTGACACTGTGGGTTAGGCATTGGGCTGCTAATTGCAAGGTCGGCAGTTCAAACTCATCAGTCACTCCACGGGAGAAAAATGAGGCTGTCTGCTCTCATAAATCAGCTATGAGTTGGAATTGACTCAAAGGCAGTGTGTTTGGCTTTTAGTTTTGGAAGGTCTCCTTGAGTAGTATCAGTGCTGGATGTCTTTGTTAGTTATACTTTTCCTATTTCCTTTTTCTCTTTACTTTTTCTGTCTTGTACTACTACCTGGGCACATTCTTGGCTGAATCACAGTGGGATCATATTGAGTTGAAGTAATTTATGCTAAGGTACTAACCAGCTGATAGAGCAACATTTATTACTGTTGTTGGTATTAGGTGCCTTCAAGTCAGTTCTAATTCATAATGAGCCCAAACACACACACACAAAAAACACTATTCTGTCCCATACCACCTCACAAGCTTTTGTATATTTGAGCTCATTGCAGCTACTATGTCTATACATCTCACTGAAGGTCTATTTTTCACTGATCTTCTACTTTACCAATCATGATGTTTGTCTCTAATGACTGGTACTTGTTGATAACATGTCAAAAGTACATAAGACTAAGTCTTACCATCTTCGTTTCTAAGAGCATTCTGCCTGTTTTTCTTCCAAGACAGATTTGTTTGTTTCTCTGGCAGCCCATTGTATAATTAATAATATTTCTCAACACCATAATTCAAAGGTATCTATTGTTCATTTGTCTTCCTTATTCATTATCCTGCTTTACCATGCATATGAGGTGACTGAAATATAATGGCTTAGGTCAGGCGTCCTTTAAGTGTTCTTCAAACTAAAACCATTGCTTTGTAACAATTTTACGGGACTTTCTTTGAAGCAGATTTCTTCAATGCAATATGTCTTTGATTTCCTGACTATTGCTTCAACGGGTATTGATTGTGGATCCAAATAAAATGAAATCATTGACAACTTCAATCTTGTCTTCATTTTTCATGCTGTTGGTTATTGGTACAGTTGTGAGAATTTTTGTTTTCTTTATAACGAGGTGTAATTCATACTGAAGGCTGTGTTTTTTATCTTCATCAGTAAGGGCTTCAAGTACTCTACCCTTTCAGCAAACAAGATTGCTTTATTTGCATATTGTTGTTGTTAATGGCTGTTGAGTTGGTTCCTACTCATAAAGATCCTGTATAGGGTTTCCAAGGAGCATCTGGTGAGTTTGAACCACTGACCTAGTGGTTCAAACCGACCTTGCAGTCCAGTGCTTTATCCCACAGTGCCACACATAAAACAGGTTGTTACTTATATTTCCTCCTATCTTGATGCTGCGTTCTTCTTCACATAATCCAATTTATTTGCTCAATCAGATTGAATAAATATTGTGACAGCATGTTTGTATTTTATTTCCTGATTTTAAACCAGACAGTATCTCCTTGGTCTGTTTATAGCTTCTGCATGAATGCAATTAAGAATTCTGAAATTCCCATATTTGTGTTGGTATCCATAATTTTTATGATCCACAAAGTCTAATGTCTTTGTATAGTCAATGAAACATAGGAGAAGATATTTCTGTAATTTTCTACTTCGAACTAAGATCTATCTGACATTAACAATGCCATCCCTCATTCCATGACTTTTTCTGAATCAAATTTTTTGTAGATGTACTGCTGCAACTGCAGTGAAATTTTACTACCAGGTAATATAACAATATTGTTTAGATCACCTTTCTTTGGAAGGCACAAATATGGATCTCTCCCAGTCAATTGGCAAGGTAGCTGGTTTCCAAATTTCTTGCCATAGAGAAGTGAGGGCTTTCAGCACTGCATCCATTTGTTGAATCATCTCAACTGGTATTAAGTTCATTCTAGGAGACTTGTTTTGCACCAATGCTTTCAGTGCAATTTAGACTTCTTCCTTCAATACCATCAGTTCTTGAACATATGCTACCACCTTAGATGATTCAACATCAGCTAATTATTTTTGGTATACTGATTCTGTGATTCCTTGAATTTTCTTTTGATGTTTCTTTCATTGTTCCATATTTTGTCCATAAAATGCTTTATATTTTAACTCTTTGTTTGAATATTTATCTTTGGTTCTTTATTCATGAGAAATTATGAGGGTGTTTTTGCCTTTTGGTTTTCTATACCCAGGTTTTTGCACATTGCATTATAATACTTGATTTTAACTTCTTGAACTGCACTTGGGAATCTTTTGTTCAGCTCTTTTACTTCATCATTTCTTCTTTTTGCTTTAGCCACTCTGTGTTCAAGAGCAAGATTCAGAATCTCTTCTGACATCCATTCAGATATACAGAGTCTACAGAGTCACCAGGCCAGCCTTGAACTACCAGGAGCCGGCATGGCCAGCCACCCTGCCCTAGCTGCCCTCTGGTCCTGGCAGAAACTACGAGCCTACACGAACTGCTTCCAGACTGGACACCATAAACATAGACAACATCTAGGACTATAGGAACTCCATCTAGGGCTACAAACACTGCCCTCTAATTCCTCCCCTATGTACCTTGTGAGCTCATTGGCTAGCAGGATCTCCTCAGAGTTTTCTCCTCTCTGGGTCCAGCACCTACAAAGGTCCCCTTTCCAACCCCCACCTTTGGTTGCTTTTGTTTGTTTATCCTTTCTTTTTCCTCCCTTGTTTTTTTTTTTTTTTTTGTTGTTGTTTTTTTGCCTTCTGTCTCTACTTTCATTTATTTTTCTTGTTTCTCTTTAGCCACCTCTTCTTTCCTTTATTTTCCTCTTTATTTTTCTTTACTACTCTCTAGTCTCTCATTTCATCTTCCCTCTCTCTGGTTTTATTTAGTGACAATTTTGTTTTTCTTTAATTTTCTCTCTAATTTTCTCATCTATAGCTCTGTTGTCCTGTCCCTTTTTCTCTTTTGGGTGATTATTTTTTCTTGTTACTGACTGCTTTTTGTCTCCCCCCCAACCCCATTATTATTTTCTTTTTTCATGTTTATTTGTTCTGTTCTATTTTGTCTTCATGTTTGTATGTGTGTTTTCTCTTTTTGCCTCACTGATGAGAGTCAGAAACCAGACCCATACAGTTGCATTAAGTGGGCAAGAGCCAATGTTAGGACCTGTGGCACTACTTTATTAATCATCAACAGCAGTCAACACCAGTCAAGCTCTGCCTAAACTGAATTACATGAATTAAAAATGGAGAACTTTATATTCTTTAATCACACCCACCAGAAGGCAGGTGATGAAAGGCCAAGAACAACTGAATCTCAATTAAATGCAAACACAATGACATCACAATGTCTTGGAGGTGACAATTCTAGTTCACCTAAAGACACAAGAGATAGTGGCCCAAATAAAGATCAAGCTAGAGAGTTAGAGAACATTTTTTTTTTTTTTTAATTTAAGGTTTTTATTGTGGATTGAGTGAAAGTTTACAGGGCATATCATCAGTTTCACATTCAACA
>NW_006408792.1:1506835-1541321 GCF_000296735.1 Chrysochloris asiatica
GTGCTTTTCCCTTTTGGTTTTCTAACTCCAGGTCTTTGCACATTTCATTATAATATTTGACTTTGTCTTCATGAGCTGACATTTGAAATTTTCTGTTCAGCTCTTGTATTTCCTCATTTTATCCAACTGCTTTAGCATCTCTATGATGCAGGGCAAGTTTCAGAGTTTCTTCTGACATCCATTTTGGTCTTTTACTTCTTTCTTGTTTTCTTACTTACTTTGTGCTTTCTTCCTGTAGGATGTTCTTGATGTCATCTCACAACTCTTCTAATCTTGTGTTATTAGTTCAGATGCATCAAATTTGTTCTTCGGATGATCTCTAAATTCAGGTGAGATACATTCAAGGTAATATTTTGGTTCCTGTGAACTTGATTTAATTTTCTTCCACATCAGAATTAATTTGCATATGAACAATTGATGGTCTGTTCCACAGTCTACCCACTAGTTTTTTTTTTTGGCTGATGATGTTGTCAATTTGATTTCTTTGTATTCCATCTGATGAGGTCCATGTGTATAGTTGTCTTTTATGTTGTTTAAAAATGTATTTGCTATGAACAAGTCATTGGTCTTGCAAAATTCTCATGCAATCTCTAGCATTCCTTCTATTACTAGGGTCATATTTTCCAGCCACTGATCCTTCCTCTTTGCTTCCAACCTTTGTATTCCAATCACCAGTAATTGTCAATACATCTTGATTGCATGTTTGTTCAGTTTCATACTGAAGAAGTTGATAGAATTCTTCAATTTCATCATCATTGGCTTTACTGATTTGTGTGAATATTTGAATAATAGTGGTATTAACTGTTCTTCCTTGTAGGTGCATGGACATTATTAACCTGTCACAGACAGCATTGTAGTTCATGACTGATTTTGATATGTTCTTTTGAATGATGAATGTGATGCCATTCCTTTTCCATTTGTCACTAGCTACACAGTAAACCATGTGATTGTCAGATTCAAAATAGTCAATACCAATACCAGTCCATTTCACCTCACAGATGCCTAGGATATTGATGTTTATATGATCAATTTAATTTACAATTTACTATTTTTAAACTTTGTACATTCCATGTTCCAATCATTAATGGATGTTTATAGCCATTTCTCTTCATTCTGAGATGTGTTCCATCAGCAAAAAAAGATCTTGAGGGCTTTACTCCATTTGTGTAAACGTGGTCAACTCTAATTAAAGGAGGCAGCTCTTTTCCAGTCATATTTTGTGTGCCTTCCAACCTGAGAGCTCAACTTCTGGCACTACATCTGACAATGTTCATGAGAAGTCATGTAGGGTACTATTATTGATGATGAAAATAAGTATGCTTGGTATCAGTTAGTACAATAGCCTAATGGAATATGTGATCATCAGTCTACACAATTCTGAGACCAGAAGAACTAAAGGGTTTTCAGCTACCATTGCCAATTGCTCTGAAAGGGATCATATTAGGAGGTTCTGGTTAGAGTGGGAGACAATGTGGAACAAAACTCAAATGATTAAAAATCAAGAAGACTAAGCTTAGTGGTAAGAAAGAGACTGGAAGAACATGAGACTATGGCTCTTAGCCACTCTTCAGGTCTAGGATAGAATTCCTCCTTGTAACCCTACTTTCAACCATGCAGTGGATGCATTGTTGCTGTTGTTAGGTACAACCATATGCATAAAAGAAGGAAATATTTCCCGGTCCTGTGCCAACCTCACAACCATTTGTACATCTGAGCTCATTGCTGCTGCCATTGTGCCAATCTATCTTGTTGGGGGTCTTCCTCTTTCTCACTGACTCCATTTTACCAAGCATGATGTCCTTATCCAGGGAATGCTCTCTCCTGATATATCCATAAAGAAGAACCAAAATCAACACCTTAGCTTCACCTCTCCAACAATTAGTAAAAGAGCAAACAAATAAACCCAGTACCATGATAATAAAATAAATAACAAAGATTAAAACAGAAATAAACAAAGCAGAAAACAGAAAAACAGTAGAAACAACAAGAAAAGAAGTTGGTTCTTTGAAAGGATAAATAAAATAAACAAATCACTGGCAATTTTAACAAAAATAAGGAGAAGATGCAAATATCATGAATAAGGAATTATGTGAGATATGTCACAACAGAACAGATGGAAATAAAAAAGATAATAACAGAATATTACAAAGAATTAGGAGTTCTTGTGTGGCTCTGTAAGGTAAGTAATGGACTGTTAATCAAAATGTTGTCAGTTCAAACACACCAGCAATTCCTTTGAAACCCTATCTATGAATTGGAACTGATTCAACAGCATGGAACAATGACAACAACAAATTGGACTTCAAAATAAGTTGAAAATCTAGAATATATGGACAAATTTCTAGAAACACACAACCTATCTAACTTAGCACAGAAGCAGAAAATTTGAACAGACCGATGACAAAAGAAGAAATTGATCAAGTCCTTAGAAAACTTCCAATAAAAAAAGTCTTGGTCTTAATAACAAGGGACTATACTCAAAAATGTAGTAATGAATTCTACAAGACATTCAGAGAAGAGCTAACACCAATGCTATTCAAACTATTACGTATCATAGAAAAGGATGGACAATTCCTGATTTTATTTTGTGAAACAAGTATAACCTTGATACCAAAACCAGGAAAGGTATCATTGAAAAAAAAAAAAAAAAATGTTGGCATATATATATGCCAACATTCCTCATGTGGAGTATTGGTGTGGTACTATAGGATAAGCTCTGAACTGCTAACCATACTTCTATTCAATATTGTGTTACAAGTCTTAGCCAGAGCTATACAGCAAGAAAGGGAAATTTAAAGGTCTCCAAATTAGTTAAGAAATAGCAGAACTCTCTCTGCTTGCAGATGATATGATCTTGTACTTAGAAAATCCCAAAGACTCAAGAAAATGATTGGAACTTATTGAAAGATTCAGCAAAGTAGCAGGGTATAAGATCAACACACAAAAACCATCCCAATTCCTTTACACTAAAAAAGAAAGTTCTGAAAAGGAAATTGGAAAAATCATATGATTTACAATTGTCAACCAAAAAGTGAACTACTTAGAAATAAATCTAATCAAAGAAACAAGACATATATAAGGAAAACTGACTTCCAGTTTGTAGGTGGGAGAAGCAGAGTTCAGTACGACAGAATCCTTGGGGGAGGTGCAGAAAACCCAAAGAAGGTGCTTTCATGGAGCAGCTCCAGAACTCTGGATCTAGTATAAGGTGCAGGTTGTCAGTTTCCTGCAACTACCAGTGGAAACATCACCACAGAAAGGAAAATAGAGGGCAAGGCCACAGCCAGACAGCTATAGTGCTAAAAACCACGCAGTGGCATTTGAAAAAAGAGGTGTGGGAAACTCTACATTTCTTTCCTCCTCTCCCCTGTTGCTCCATCTCTGCTGACCCAGGATACCTTCAGGCAGGTGGAAGCCCACCCCCAAAAGAGCCCATAGTTGAGTCCACAGTTTTCCCACCCTACACAGAGGGGAGCCCCATTGGTCCCACGGGCTGATCCTTTGGTGACTGCTTATGACGTTTGACTCTGGGGCCCAGCCCTAAAGTTGACCCTGATGGGACCCTTCATTCCTGCCTACCCAGCAAGAAAAAGCAGGTCTGGCCATACAGACAAACTATGAACAATCTGTAAAACCTCAACATAAAAGGCAAGAACCAACACCAACTACTACACACAAGGACACAGCTATTTTGAGAATTACACTGTGGACATGTGGATATCTAACTGACCTTCAGAGATAAAAATAGTGGACAATCTTTCACTCATTAATTTTTCAATATCTACCTGTGCACCTCCACAGTGGTGAATAGAGGAGGGACCTGAGCAAGTGGACACTCTCACCCACTTCTGGAAGTTTCTACTGTGCACACACACTGACCTGTTGGCTATGGTTTTATTTTTGGTTTTGAGTGGTGGTTTTTTTCTCTGCTTTTATATTGTTTCTGTTTTTGTTCCTTTTGATTGCACTTTTTTTGGGGGGCGGGGGCGGGAGCTTTCTCTCCCTGTGTTACCCTAGAAGAGATGGCAATCATAGCTGTATAACCAATCTACAAGCATACCCCACAATATCCCACCATCAGGACAGGAGCCAATAGAAGCTGCTGGGCATTACACTTGAAAAGGGAAGCCTATCTCCAGATCATATCCATCAGGAGACAGAAAACTTAATAACATAGGAACATACATTCATTTAATCATTGAAAATGTATCTAACTACTGAAAATGTCAAAGATCTCAGCACATGTCCAAAAACAGAAAAGAGTAATGAGACAAATGAGCTCAAGGCAGACATAGTCTTTCCACAAGAAGAAGAGCAGGCTTTGGATTTGCCTGAGAAGGAATTCAGAAGAATGATATGGAGACAAACTCAAATGAATTGGAAACAATTCAAAACTGGCAAAAAGAGGATCAGATTATTAATAATAAAATATCAGAAATGGGGAGTTTCTGGTTTTGGTAAGCAGCAGAGACAGCCAGGAAAAAAGGGCTCTATGGGGCAGGGATTGAAAACTCAGATAAGCTCCGCACATGGAACACCAACAGAGCTCTGGATCTAGCAAGAGATACAGCGCGTCAGTTTATAGCACACACAAGTGAAAAAAATCACAATATAAAGGAAAATACTGCAAGTAAGGAAATGCTTGAGACAGGACTCCCTCTATGGCCACCTACCTGGGCAGAGTTCAGAGGGCGGGGTTACAGCCAGACCAGCACAGGGAACCGGTGCTAATGGCGGCAGTTACATTTGCAAAAGGAGGCATGGGGAATACTACACATTTTTCTTCCTCTTCCCTTTGGTACCTTCTTTGCCCAGCCTGGATGCTTTCAGATGAGTAGGTGCACATACACCCCCCTCTCCCCCTCCAAAAAAAAAAGTCCAATGCTGGGCCCATTGTTTATCCATGGTACAGAGAGAAAGAGCATGGTGGCTGTTTATGATGTCATCCTGTGAGTCCCAGCCCTAAAGTTAACTTGTGCAGGACCCTTTACTATACAGCAAGAAAAAACCTGGTATGGCCTGACAGACAAACCATATGAACAATCTGTAAAACTCCAACATGAAAGAACATAACTATCTCAAAATTACTCTATGTACGCACAGATACCTAACTGACTCTCAAAGACAAATATAGTAGACAATCTTTCTCCCATTAACTTCTCAATATCTATCTGTGCACCTCTACGGTGGTGAATAGAGGAGGAGCCTGAGCGAGTGGACACCCCCACCCACTACTGGAGGCTTCTATGGTGCACACACACTGCCTGTGTAGCAAGGCAACTGGACAATCTGCCACAGTTTTATTTTTGTTTCAAAGTGGTGGTTTTTGTCTCTGCCTTTATGTTGCTTCTGCTTTTGGTCCTTTTGATCACACATTTGTCCTGGAGGTGGGAGCTTTTTCTCCCTACGTTATCCAAGAAGTTTCAGCAATCATGGCCATATAGCCAAGCTACAAGCATACCCCATAATATTACACCATTGAGAAAAAGAGCCGATAACAGCTGCTAAGCATTACATGTGAAAAGGGAAGCCTATCTTCTGATCATACACACCAGGAGACACAACAGCAAACATCCATTTAAGCATTAAAGAAAAACACATAACTACTGGAAATGACAAACAAAAGATCTCAAACACAACAAATGATATCAAAACATGTCCGAAAAGAGTAGCTGAGACAAATGTGCTGGAGACAGACAAAAGGTCCCCAGAAGAGGAAGAACTGGTTTTGGATTTGCCTGAGAAAGAATGATAAGAAACAAATTTCAATGATCCAAAAAGAAGTGGAGGAAATCAAGGAAGATGTCAGGAAAGTACTACAAGAGCAATCAAACAAGATAGATACAGCATTGGAAACAATCCAAAACCTGCAAAAAGAAGTCCAGATGATTAATAATAAAATATGAGAAATGGACAATACACTGAAAGGAGAAAGGAGCAGAGTAGAAGAGATGGAAGCCAGAACTAGCGAGCTAGAAGACAACTCTCTCAATACTGCTAAGATAGAAGAAGCAAGCAGAATAAAGGATAAAAAAAATCTGAAGAGAGTCTAAGATTCATGCAGGATAACATGAAGAGGAACAACTTAAGAATTATTGGCATTCTGCAACAGGAAGAATAAGAGAAGTCCACAGAGGAGATAGTTGAAGAGCTTCTGGAAGAAAATTTCCCTAACATCTTGAAAGATGAGAAGATAAACATTCAAGAAGCTGAACATACCCCTGGAAGGATAAACCCCAAAAGAAATTCACCAAGACATATCATAATAAACATCTCCAAAATCAAAAACAAGGAAAGAATTCTAAAAGTGGCCAGGGAGAAGAGAAGTGTCACTTAAAAAGGCAAACAAATGAGATGAAGCTCTGACTATTCAGTACAAACCATGCAGGCAAGAAGGCAATGGGGAGACATATATAAAACCCTAAACAAATAAAAATTCCAACTAAGAATCATCTATCCAGCAAAACTATCAATCAAATATGATGGTGCATTCAAAACATTCCAGGATAAACAGAATCTAAGAGATTTTATCAAAACCAACCCAGCACTTTAAAGCAACTTAAAGGGAGCTCTTTGGACTGAAAACCAACAAGAACAGACAACAACAAGAGATTGACAGGTGTGGCAAAAATGCTTGGAACTCAGTTGACAAGTAACAGAGTCCAGAACAGAATTAGATTACAACAAACTCAAAGAAGTTGGGAGGTCAACCAAAAATCAAAATTACATCAGTGTCAAAGAAGGGATACATATAGGAACAGAGATCCAGGTGGTGAGGATGTCAGGTAGATTACAGGATATAATGTTGTTGTTGTTGTTGTTATGTGCCGTGGAGTCGGAACCGACTCATAGCGACCCTGTACAGGGTTTCCGAGGGTGTAAATCTTTAGGATATAATAGATTCTCTTAAATGGAGAGAAAAGTTAATGGACTATAAGGTAACCCCAAAGAAAGTTAATATTTCACAACTTACCATGAAAATGAACATCGAAACAGAACGTGAAAACTAAGAAGAGACTGACAAGAAATAGCACAAAAAACACCAACTCTGCACAAGAAGGCATGCAGAACAAAGGAGCGAATAGGACAACAAAAAAAAATTAATATAAAGGTAACAATCAATTCATACTTTGTAATCTTGTAACCTATTGATAATTACATTGAATGTAAATTGATTGACTGCACCAATGAAGAGACAGAGAGTGGCAGATTGGATAAGAAAAAAAGAACCTTCAATATGCTGCCTGCAAGAGACACACCTTACACACAAAGAAAAAACAGACTAAAAGTTAAAGGATGGAAAAAATATACCAAGTTAACTGCAACAATAAACAAGCAGGAGTGACAATTCTAATCTCTGATAAAGTAAACCTTAGGACAAAAGCCAGCATAAGAGATAAAGAAGGACACTATCTCATGATTAAAGGGTCAATTGAGCAAGACGACATAACCATAAAAAATATCTACACTCCCAATGAAATAGCAATAAGACATATGAAACAAACCTTACTGGAATTGAAGAAAGAAGTAGGTACATCTACAATTATAACACATTAACACATCATCTACAATCATAAGAAACACCAACAGAGGAAACATACAGCCATCAAAAGAAAATAAATAATAAAGAAATAAATGAGATGGAAAAACAGAAAAACTATAAAAAGAATCAACAGGACAAGAAGCTGGTTCGTTGAAAGGATTAATAAAATTGACAAACCATTGGCAAACTTAACAAAAGAAAAGAGGGAGAAGACACAAATAACACACATTAGAAACCACACGAGTGATGTTACAACGGAACCAAACAAAATAAAAAGGATAATAACAGAATACTATGAAGACTGGTACTCCAACAAATTTGAAAACTTAGAAGAGATGGATGCATTTTTAGAAAAACACAACCTACCAAAACTTACACAGAGTGAAGTAGAAAACTTAAATAGACCCTTAACAAAAGAAGTTATTGATCAGGTCATCAAAAACCTCCCAACTAAAAGAAGTCTAGGCCCAGATGGCTTCACTGGTGAGTTCTACCAAACATTCAGGGAAGAGCTGTCACCAATTGTACTGAAATTATTCCAACATATAGAAGAGGATGGAAAACTTCCTAACACCTTTTATGAAGCAACCATAACTCTCATACCCAAACCAGGGAAGAATATCACTAAGAAATAAAACTGTAGACCAATATCCCTCATGAACATAGATGCAAAAATTCTCAACAAAATCCTAGCCAACAGAATTCAGCAGCACATAAAATAAATAATATACAATGACCGAGTGAGTTTCACAAAAGGGATGCAAGGATGGTTCAACATTAGAACAACAATCAATGTAATCCACCACATAAATAAGAAAATGGATGAACCACATGACCATATCAATTGATGCAGAAAGGCATTTGACAAAATCCAACATGGATTCCTGATAAAAACACTCAACAAAGTAGGAATTGAAGGATAATTTCTCAACATAACCAAGAGCATATATACAAAACCAACAGCCTACATTACTCTCAATGGACAGAAACTGAAAGCCTTCCCTCTGCAAACAGGAACCAGACAAGGATGCCCTTTGTCACCACTCCTTTTCAATATTGTTTTGGAAGTATTAGCCAGAGCTGTATGGCATGAAAGGGAAATTAAAGGCATCCAAATTGGCTAAGAGGAAATAAAACTCTCTCTATTTGCAGACGATATGATCCTATACATAGAAAACCCCAAAGACTCAGTAAAAAAGCTACTAGACATCATTGGAAGATTCAGCAAAGTGGCAGGGTATAAGATAAACATACAAAAATCAGTTGGATTCCTCTATAGTAACAATGACAGCACTGAAAATAATATTAGGAAACAAATACCGTTTACAATAGCCACCTAAAGGATGAAATATTTAGGAATAAACGTAACCAGAGAAATAAAGGACCTATACAAAGAGAATTACAAAACACTACTACAAGAAACCAAAAGAGACTTACAGAAGTGGAAGAACATACCATGTTCCTCAATAGGAAGACTCAGCATCATGAAAATGTTAATACTACCCAAAGCTATTTACACATATAATGCAATCCCAATCCAGATTCCAGTAACATTCTTCAAAGAGATGGAAAAAACAATTACAAACTTTATATGGAAAGGAAAGATACCCAGAATAGGCAAAGCACTACTCAAGAAGAAGAAAAAAGTTGGAAGCCTCTCACTCTCGGGTTTCAAAAGCTACTACACAGCTATAGTGGTCAAAACAGCCTGGAACTGGTACAATGAAAGATATATTGATCAATGGAAGAGAATCGAGAATCCAGAAATTAACCCATCTACATACAGCCACTTGATCTTCGACAAAACACCAAAATATGTCCCATGGGGAGGGGATAGTCTCTTCAACAGATGGTGCTGGCAGAACTGGAAAGCAATATGCAAAAGATTGAAACAAGACCTTTACCTCACGCCCTATACAAAAACCAACTCAGCATGGGTTAAAGACCTATATGTGAATCCCAAAATTTTGAAAGTCATCAATGAAAAATATGGACAAATGTGAGGACTGTAATACAGGGAATACACAAACTACCAAACATTTTGAAAAGCACACAAACAAAAGTAGACAAAATATATGAGTGGGACATACTAAAAATTAAAAACTCATGTGCATCAAAAGACTTCACCAAAAGTATATAAAGGGAACCAACAGAATGGGAAAAAAACCTCTTTTGTAAAGACACATCAGACAAGGGACTCATTTCTAAAATGTATAGGAAACTACAACACCTCTACAAGAAAAGGACAAATAACCCAATTAAAAACTGGGCAAAGGACATGAACAGACACTTCACCAAGGAAGAGATCCGGGCAGCCAACAAACATATGAAGAAATGTCCATGATCACGAGCCATTAGAGAGATGCAAATCCAAACAGCAATAAGATATCAGTTCACACCAGCAATAACAGTAAAGATAAAAAAAAGTAGAGGACAATAAATGCTGGCAAGGATGCAGAGAGAGTGGGACCCTCCTACATTGTTGGTGGGATTGTAAAATGGTCCAACCACTCTGGAAAGCAATATAGCACTTCCTCAAAAGGTTGGAAGTAGAAATACCTTATGACCCAGCAATTCCTCTACTTGGTATTTACCCACAAGAATTACGAGCCATAACATGAGTAGATATATGCACACCAATGTTCATAGCAGCACTAGTTACAATAGCAAAAAGATGGAGGCAGCCTAAGTGCCCATCAATTGAAGAATGGATAAACAACCTGTGGTACATACACACAATGGAATATGATGCTACCTTGAAGAACAACAAGGAAGCTGCAAGCCACTACATAACATGGATGAATCTTGAGGACATTATGCTGAGTGAAATTAATAAGTCATAAAAGGAGAAATACTGCATAGGACCATTATTGTAAAAGAGTAAGAAAAAGAACCCATACTAAAAGGGGGGGGGGATATATATATATACATATATATGTGCTGATATAAATATATAAATATATACATATATACATATATGTGCTGATCACCAGAATGTATGGGATTAGAGGAGGGAAGGGAGGGAAGGGAAGATAGAGTACAGGGTAGGGAATAGACACAGGATAGCTTGGGTGCAGGAGAGGTGTGGAGTGGGCAAAACACAAGAAGTGGGTGGGGAATGGAACAACAAGGCTAATGGGAGAACAGTTAGGCAGGTTTGCATGGGCTAAGTGGGATAGAGGTAAATGATGATGTACGCACGGACTTGGAACAACAGGGCTCTGGGATACAGTGATTGAGGCATGGTCTGAAGGGGTAAAAGAGGGGAATAATGTTAAGATGCTTGGGTGTCTTTTGAATCTTGGTTTCCCTTGCCTACCATTGTAAAATAGACACTTGAGGGTTGAGGGAAGGAATAGCCAAAGTCATCACTACAGAAAGCCCATAAATCTGTCTTTAGCCTATAACTGATTGGAATACCTTAAAGGGGGCTAGAAGTTGCCCAGTGAAAGAGGCTTCCTGTGGAGTCTATACATTGCACAAGACCATAGGTAGAATCTAGAACCACATCCAGAACTGATTAAGGTAGGAAATTTCCACTTGAAAGGACAAGCAGACCAACTTGAAGCAGCTAGAAGAATAGAAGATACTTCTTAAATGAAAGACCGGCAGGAAAAATAAAAAGCAATAATGGCAGTCCGATTGACTATACAAGAACAAGAAAGCTGTTCGCCTGGGAGCCATCAAGGCAAGTGGTCAGGTCCCCTCAGTATAAACTCCTTTCCAAGACTAAGACTCAAGGGAAATACATGAGCAGCCATGTGGACTGGCTGGTGACTGCATTGGTCAGCAATAGGGGACATGGGGGAAAAACAACAATGAAGTTGTGAGCTAAGTCCTACCACATTCAATAGACTCCTGTGAACTCAGGTTGAGACCTGGGTGGCCAGCAAGACACAGGGATTCCTGGGGCCCAGAGACTAATGACATGGCCACATGGCCACAGTGGTAGAGCTAGGAGTGAAGCATCTAGATGATATGAAGTTAGGAGAGATCCACAAGAACATCCATACTTGCAGATAGTACCCACTTGACCTGGCTTCGATGGCTGGATGATCAGAACTTTACTAGAAGAAGAAAGCAGAGGGGGGGGGGGGGAAAGAGAAACCTGCTACAATTTGATGAACTTTACCTATACTTATGGATGTGTTGTTGTTGTTGTTGTTAAGTGCCGTCGAGTCGGGTCCGACCCAGAGCGACCCTGTACAGGGTTTCCGAGGGTGTAAATCCTTACGGGAGTAGAAAGCCTCATCTTTCTCCCGCGGAGCGGCTGGTAGTTTCGAACTGCTGACCTTAAGGTTCGCAGCCCGATTCGTAACCACTACGCTACCAGATGTAGCATCTCAATAAAGGGAACAAAGTGGGTCATTCCCACCCCCTCGGTACACAGGGTTGACAGGGATGGGCAACTTAAACATTGGCTACCCAAAAAGGGAGGCTACAAAAGCAAGAAGTGACTGGCTTACAAACTTTCAAGAAGGAGCCTAGTTTCAGAGGGTGGGAGAAGGTAGAATCTTCATAGTGGTTTCCAGTCTGTTGGGATGGGGCTGATGAAAGGAGATGGGGATAGGATTCTTGTGGTACAATAGTGAATATTGCTATCAGAACTGACTGTGAGGATTTGAAATGTAAAGGTAGATGTTTTGTATCAAAAGGAGGGGAGTGGTTGTTTTTGCAGTTCAGGAGTGGAGTTCCCTGGGATCATCAAGTGAGAAGAGCAGAGTGCGGACCCTATCCAGAGAAATAGTGATGCCAGAGACGGAGGCAGAGACGATGATGTGGAGAGGTGGACCAAGTGGGGACTCTGGACTCTTGGAGGGAGAGGGGCTGTGTGCTGATGGCCTGGGAGCAGGTTTGAGGGGTGTACCCTTTGATTGTTTGATGATGCATGAGATGGATTGCAATCATTGCAATGAAATGAAATACGATAGGATGAATGTAAAGCTGGTGTTCTCCCATATAAACTATCACATAATTCATAATAAAAACTAGAAAAAAAAAGATATATAAAAGAATAAAAGAACATTAAAGGGCTCTGTAGGGTAATGGTTACAAATTGGGCTGCTAAACTCAAGGTCTGCAGTTTGAAACTACCAGCTGATTCAGGGGAGAAAGAAGAGGCTTTCTGCTCTTGTAAAGATTTACAGCCTTGGAAACCCTGTACAGGGTTGCTATGAGTTAGAACTGACTCTACAGCACATAACCACCACCACCACCACAGAACACTACTATGAGAAACCAAACGAGACCTATAAAAATGGAAGACTACATTATGTTCATGGATAAGAAGGAGAAACATTTGAAAATGTCAGCGCTACCCAAAGCAATACGTATATCATGCAATTCCAATCAAGATTCAAACTTCATTCTTTAAAGAGATGGGAAAAAATACTCATTAATTTCATTTGATAAGTAAAGAGACCTTGGATAAAAAAAAGGATTACTAAAAAAGAAGAACCAAGTAGGAGGCCTTTCACTTCCTGTTCTCAAAATCTACTATACAACCATGTTAGTCGAAACAGCCTGATACTGAGACAATGAAAGATACATAGATCAATTGAACAACGATTAGAATCCAGAAGTAAATCCATCCACATACAGTCAGCTGGTCTTTCACAAAGGGTAAAAGCATATTAATTGGGGAAGAGACACTCTCTTCATCAAATTTCAAAACTGGTAATCCATTTGCAGAAGAATGAAATAAGACTTATATCTCACACAATATACAAAAAATGAACTCAACATGGATTAAATGCTTTAAGGTAAAACTTATAAAGATCATCAAGAAAAAAAACTGGGACAAATTTAGAGGCTTGGGTACATGGCATAATTACACTATCAAACATAACTGAAAACACAAACAGTAGAAGACAAAATAGATGACTGGGAATTCTAAAACTGGACAATTATGTGTTTCAAAAGATTTCACCAAAAAAGTAAAAAGTGAAACCACAGACTGGGAAAATATTTTGGCAATAACATTTCAGACAAGAAATTACACTCTAAAATTTATAGAACACTTCAACACCTCATCTAGAAGACAAATTAGTCCAATTTAAAAATGGGCAGAGAACATGAACAGACCATAGAGTACATTTTGATGGCCAACAAACATACGAATAAATTCTCATAATCATTAGTCATTGTTCTTGTTAAATGTCCTCAAGTCGGTTCTGACTCATAGAGATGTTATATAGAGTTTCTAAGGTTTATAAATCTTTCTAGGAGCAGAAAACCTCATCTTTATTCCTCAGAATGGCTGGTAGTTTCAAACCTCTAACCTACCTTATTGTTAGCAGCTCAGTGCTTATCCTACAGTGCCATTGTGCTTCACATTTGTTGTTGTTGCTAAGTGCCATCTAGTAACTCATAGTGACACTCGATAGGGTTTTCTAGGAATGGCTGGTGGGTTTGAGTCACTGACCTTGCAGTTCAAAGCAACCTTGCCATCCAATGCTTAGCCTATAGAAACAAACCAGGATGCAAATGAAAACAATGAGACATTATCTTACTCTAACATTAAAAGCAAAGTACACACACAAAAAAAAACCCCCAGAAAATAACAAACGCTGGCAACAGTGTGGAGAGGCCGGGACACTCTTATACTGCTGGTGGGACTGTAAAATGATGCAACCATAGTAGAAAATGAAATGGCACCTTCTCAAAAGTTGGAAATAGAAATGCCGTATAATCCAGGATTTCCCTTTGTTGTTGTTGTTAGGTGCTGTCGAGTCAGTTCTGACACATAGAGACGCTGTACACAACAGAACAAAACATTGTCAGTCCAGTTCCATCCTCACAATTGTTATGTTTGAGCCCATTACTGTTGCTACTATGTCAATGCATCTCCTTGGGGAGCTTCCTCATTCTCTCAGACCCTCCACTTTACCAAGAATGATGTCTTTCTTCAGGATCTCTCCGTATAACATGTCTGAAATAAGAAGGACAAAGTCTCACCATTCTGACTTCTAATGATCATTCTGTTTGTACATCTTCCAGTACAGATTTCTTTGTTCTTTTGGCAGTCCATGGTACTCTTAAAGCCTTTCCAACCCCATAACTCCAATGTATCAAAACTTTTATGGTCTTCCTTATTCACTGTGCAATTTTCACATTCATATGAGGCTATTGAAAATACCATGATTTCGGTCAGGTGCACCTTAGTCCTCAAACAGACATCTTTGCTCTTCAACACTTTAAAGAGTTCTTCTGCAGCAGATTTGCCTAGCGCAATATGTTGTTTGACTTCTTGACTGCTGCCTCCATGAGTGTTGATGGTTGATCCAGTCAAAATGAAGTATTTGACAAATTTAATCTTTTCTCCATTTATCACGATGTTATTTAGTGGCCCAGTTGTGATGAATTTTGTTTTCTTTACACTGAGATGCAAATCACACTGATGTCTGAAGTCTTTAATCTTGATGAGTTAAGTATTTTAAGTCCTTTTCACTTTCAGCAATCAAGGTGTGTCATCTGCATATAGCAGTTTGTTAATGAGTTTTCCTCCAATCCAGCTTCTCAGATTACTTGCTCATCATAAGGACTGAACAAGTATGGTGTATGAATACAATCTGACAACCTTGATCTTTCCTGATTTTAAAACATTCAGTATCCCATTGTTCTGTTTGAATGACCTCCTCTTGGTCTGAGTACAAGTCCTGCATAAACACATCAATTGTCCTGAAATAACCATCTTTCACAATGCTGTCCACAGCTTGTCATAATCTACACAGTCGAAATAATTTGCAGTCAATAAAATACAGTTAAACATCTTTCTGGTATTCTCTGCTTTCACCCAATGTCCAACAATGTCCTCTTCTGAATACGGGTTGAGTTTCTGGCAATTCCTTGTCAAAGTACTCTTGCAGTTGTGTTTAAATTATCTTCATCAGAATTTTACTTGTGTGTGCTCTTAATGATATTATTTGATGATTTCCACATTCCATTGGGTTATCTGTCTTTGGAATAGGCACAAATAATCTCTTCCCATTGGTTGGCCAGGTAGCTGTCTTCTAAATTCTTGGCATAGATGAGTGAGTGCCTCCAGTGCTGTATCAGTGTGTTGAAAGATTTCATTTGTATCCATCAATTTCAGGAGACTTATTATTTGTCAATGTCTTCAGTGCACATTGGACTTCTTCCTTCAGCACCATTAGCTCCTGCCCATACTTGGTATAAAACACTGGGTATGCACACAGGGTTAAAACAGTGGAGGCTGCTTATGCCCATATGAAGGAATCAATATCCCAACATTCCTATGACTACTCACTAGTGCCAAAGTACCAAGGGGGAAGTTTTGCTGTAACCTAGTATTTGATCCTATATTTTAAGATCCCTGGAGTCTTTGCTGTACATGGCTTATTTGAGGAGAAAAGAGATGGCTGTTGGACCCAGATGACTCCTAAAAACCAACTAATAAATAAACATTCTGGCTTGACTTCTGGTCTGTTAACAATCCTTTGTCTCTACAACTAGGTTTGGGTTTAAAGACCTTCTCTTGCTTGGGTTTTGATACTGATAACATTTTTCCCCAGTCATCTCTCTGGCCTTCAGTTGTGCCCTGTTCACCAAACTCTTCAACTTTGTAAATAAAAATTAAAAGTATCTGTATAGAGGGATACACTGAATTTGTTGGCATGGAGCTGTGTGAGTGGAGAGGTCTATGACCATGTGGGAGTCCCACATGGCCTTTTCCCTGACTCCTCTGAATGTCAAGAAGCAGAAGACACAACATTTATTTCAATGTGATTACTCACAGTAAAGGAATACTGGTGTGGTGCTGTGGGCTAATGCGCCAGACTGCAAAGTTATCTGAACTGCAAGGTCGGTGGTTCGAGCTCACGAGCTTCTCCTTGGAAACCCTATACATGGTTGTTAGGGGTCAGAATAGACTCGACAGCACTAAATAACAACAACAACTCACAGTAAGCTTCACATTAGAATGAAAATAATAATTGTTTTGATTTTAATATTTCTGTAACACCCCTTCCTATCCTATCCACCTCCCCTCCATCTTGGATAGCCTGAGGCTCTTTTATGAAGTAGAGAAGAATTGTTGATGTCTAACTCCTTTCATTTAATTATTAATCATGACCTCCTAATATTAAAGTGTTTACTAGCTATTGCTGCCAAGTTTTGTATATTTTGTAAAAAATTCTTTCCCAAATCGTAGATGTCTAGAATTGTTGTACATTTGATTCTTTTATAGTCCATTGTTGAGCATAGAGTATATTATTATTTAGAATAAACAAAGGAACATGGGGGGGAAATAAGAAATAGGAGCCATGACACACCCATGCTCATTGTAAGATTATTCACAATAGCACAAATTGGAGACAGCCTAAATGTCCATCAACAGTGAATGGTTAAAAAAACTGGAGTCTTGTTTAGGTGCTGTGGGTTAATGCACTGGACTGCAAAGTCAGTTTAAACCACAAGGTCAGTGGTTCAAGCTCAGCAGGCATTCCTCAGAAACTCTATACAGGGTCATTATTGGTCAAAACCAACTTGATGGCACTTAACCACAACATATGCATATAATGGAATATTACACAAGGTTGAAGAATAATGATGAATCTTGAAACTGTTCATTGATAACATGGTTGAGCCTGGAGAACATTATGTTGAGTAAAATTAATCAATCACAAAAGAACAAATATTGAATGAGACCACTATTGTAAAAAGTCAAGAAAAGATTATCATACTAAAAGAAACATTCTTTGATGGTTACCAGGGGTGAGAGGGAAGGGAGAATTATTAACTGGCTACTGGACTGCTAACCAAAAATCAGCAATTCAAACAGCTGCTCCTTGGGAACCCTATACAGGAACCCTATGAGTTGGGACTGACACTATGGCATTAAACAATTACAACAGAGGGTAACACCTGTTAACTTGAGTGACAGGGAAGACAATGGATAGCAAGAGGGATGTTGGTAGAAGAAAGATGAAAATAAGGGAGGACACAGGAAGGAGTGTAAGAGCTAAAAAGAATAGAGGCAAATAATGTTAGTTGATGGTACAAGGAGGTGATTGTAATGATTGAAATGGAACACGGTAAATGATTTGTTGAATGTAAAAACTGATGATCTGGTCTATAAACCTTCACTCAATTCACAACAATAAGTTTTTTAAAGAGAAATAAATGAAAATTTATTTTTCTGCAACTCACTTATAGCAGATAAACACTTAACCGTCCTTTTTTGGGGGGTAGTGGTGGAGATAATATAGATACAAGCTTCATAATACTCATCAGAACTCAATATTCCCCAGACAGTAGATCACAGCTTTACAAGATGAGTTACAAGAGGGCCAATGACCTTCTTAAGGAATCATTTTCTATTCTATTCTCTTAAATTATCCTTTTATTCTGAGTTATTTCAACATGATCCCTTATTTCTTTATGTAACAACATAACTTAATATGAGAATTTTAGTATGATGGTTCCCTAGCCATTAAAAATTCCTAGTCTAAGGTCATATTCTGGCTTCAAAGCTAACTAATTTGTCTTAGGAATGTCCTTTTTTGATGCCCATTCCTAGGACAATGAGTCGTCAGAGACCTCTATATATTTTGTTGTCATTTTGTTAATGGTGTTCTATGGGAAGGACATTTTAAAGTTGGTCAAAAACTCAACTGGGTTTAATGACTGTGGTCAGTTCATGCTGTGGTTATTGATTGTCCACAAAGAAAGCAAACATGTCAGAGATAGTCTGCTGGGGATAATGGCATTGGGAGCCAAACTGAATGAGTGTATGTATGGTATGTGTATACTTGTATGAGTATATTTTTGCTGGAGGAAAAGGAGGGTAGTGAATATGAGTAAATAAATGATTGTTTAAATGATTCAATGTGAAGTGATGCTTACCTGAAAAGCAAAAGTGTATGCTATTATTTTATTTACAATACAGAAACATAAAAAGCAAAGAACACATTCATGATAGTTTTCCATTCCTTAGAAATATGATTTTAACAAATTCCATAGCTTTATCAACTAGTTCAGTTTAAAAAATATGTCACTTCAGTCCTATGCCAACCCAGCTTTGCAAAAGCTAAACTCTTCTCTAGTCCTTCTTTGTTCAGAAGCTCAGTTAGGAGCCTGCTGAACATATGGGCTCATGAACATGTGGTATATGTTACCTATCCTGTTTTTATTAACACAGTCCACATGCCACTGACCCATTATATGAAATCGTTTCTTTTATCTATTCATTTGTCTCAATTTCCTACTGTTCAGAATGCAGTAATTCTCTTTCATGTTATTTGCTACTGAGAATATTTAATATAAATGTTTTCCATTCAAAAATTTATTTTACATATAAATAGTGATTCTTTCAATATATTTCAGGACCACAGAGGGCTAATCTGCTTTAAACCATATGGTCTAAATATTTTTACTTTAAATATAGGCTTTAAGGACAGGAATTCAATTGGTAGGGAAGCAGTCTATTTTAAATCTCTTACTCATACAGACATCAAGTAGCAACACACATTCTCCTTTGTTATTAGCTGTTTGTTATTTGGAAAACCTTTTACATGGATAATCAACCATGTAAGGTTCACAAAGCAATTTACAAATCCATTTATTAAAGCAGATTTGCTTAGAATGTCTCTGGACAGGAGGCAAATGGAGGGTAGATGTATTCATATACAAAAATGTAGACACTGAGCTCTTGACTATAATACACAGTGGAACATACCTTTCATCTAATAAACGAATGAGTCATGCTAATCTCAGTCTCTCCTGATTCATTGTCAGTTCTGCAATATAATGTATCCTCTTAACCATGCATGGGGGCTAAACACTCTTCCTCCACACCCTTCCTGAAATCAGAGGTTTATGTCTAATTAGGACTGGGAATCACTCAGCCAGAGCTGTCAGCTTCCAAGGTCACTGACTGAACAGCTTCCCAAGCAGCTTTCAAAACTGCTGAGAAATCTGTCAGCAAAGATGCAGCCGAAGAGCCTCCACCTACAAGCCAAGCTGCCCTGACTGAGTTTAGGACTGGTCATGCAGACTTGTTTGCATTTCTGTGGCTAGCTCAAATCCCTTAGGAATGCATACCTCTCTTATTCTATCTGTGGGCCACAAGTCTCTTACAGAAAGATTTTGGCCTAAGAATTAGGTAGGATCTAGTGGTAGCCTTGGATGAATTGTCATGAACTAAATAAAGGCAATTCACTCACTCTTGTATGTTTTACAGTTGCTAAGTGGACAATAATCTTTATTTGCCCTGATAACATAAAAACATTAAGGCAATTAAATTAGATATTGGGCATTAAAATATTTCAGGAGGATCAATGTTATTCATCACCTGTGTACTTTTCTGTATTTAGATTTTTCTGCAAAAAACAGATACTACATTTTAAGTATGAAATAATCATAGATTCTATTTTCTAAAACATTATGCCTATATATGGAGCCACCATGTTTTAAGGTGTTATGCTATAGGACCAGCGATGGACTGTGAACCACAAGGTATTCAGTTCAAACCCACTACTTGCTCCTCGAAAACCTTATACAGGGTTGCTATGAGTCTGAACTGACTCAATGGCACTTAACAACAGCAACAACAATAATTTAAGGAATTTTTGCAAATTTAAATAACAAGAATTCGTAGTGGTGCTGCTAACTGTGAGGTTGGTGGTTCAAAACCCAACAGTTGCTCCCAGGAAACTCTACACAGGGTCACTATGGGTCAGAATTGACTTAGCAACAATTGTGGCAGAAAACATCAACATGGTTGAAAATATGCATAGGTTAGAACTCATGATGGAGTAAGTACATTGTTAAATATTTGAGAAGTAAATTAATACAAATATACCCTTTTTGAATCATGACTTCATGCTCAGAACAATCTACTACTACTGTCAGCCGTAACAGATGATTTCTTGCCTCCTGCCACCAATAGCTTTAGCACTGAGACTATTAGGAATTAGGAAACTTCAGAAAGATCTTTAAAAAATAGCTGATTTATGGTGATCAACCTTTTAATAAGTAGAGTAATAATATTCGTAGCATCTCAGTTATTTGGTGATGACTTATACTTTTCTGGAGTTCTAGTGTTTAAGAGTTCATCTGATAACCCAAAGGTTGGTTGCTCAAACCCAGTCCATGGTACTTTCAATATTCTTCTCCAATACCATAATTCAAATATATTGATATTTCTTCAGTATTTCTTATTCATTGTCCAATTCTTACTTACATATGAAGTGATTGAAAATACCATAGGTTGGGTCAGTAACACCTTAGTCCTCAAAATGACATTTCTGTTCTTTAATCCTTTAAAGAGGTCTTTTGCAGCAGATCTCCATAAATATTACAGCCTTGGAAACTCTATGGAGCAGTTCTACCCTGTCCTACAGGTTTGCTATGAGTTGGAATCAACTCCATGGCTGGTAGGTTTGTTCACTAGTTTATTTGTATTGTTGTGTTAGGCATGTGAAAAACAATGGACAGAAAGTAAGAGCTTCCTCTATCTTCTGATAACTTGCTTTCCAATCCTATGACTATGTTAATATGTTCCATTAGTTTGTCTTTCAGAACACCAGTCTTTGCACATGTTATCTTTATTACATTCCCAACAGTTCCCAAATCACACTATTATCCTCTCTGGGAAGGATGCCCTCGTATTAATAGAAGTGTAGACATTTAAAAGTATTTAAATGGAGCCCTGGTATGGCACTGTTGGATAAGAACTGGACTGCTAATGAAAAGGTTGCCAGTTCAATCCCACCAGCTACTCCTCAGAAACTCTATGCAGGGTCACTATGAGTCAGAATGAACTCAAAGGCACTTAACAACATGATATGTAAGAAAGAGTTTAGTTTGGGAATGAAACAAAGCAATGAGAACGGTCTCAGAGGCAATGACAGTAATTCATTACATAAGATATTTTACTTAAGGTACATACATTACTTAAAAGTTACAGTTGTAGATAGTGACAGAAGTGTGTTCACTTCACATTTTCAAAGTAGGACTTTCAGCACCTAACCCTAAAGTCGGCTAGGAGACTTGAAACAAAATACCAAGTACTTGTTTCTATTCCCTGAAATTCTCCTATCTACCATGGTTCAAAATGCCAGAAAAATGTCATTTACATTTTATTACTTCTCCATAGATAGTTGGTTATCAAGTAGCCTTGATTTTCCCTTTGAAATACCATGATTTCTATTATTTATCCCTCAATGACACTTCTATATCATTCCAGACTAAATCCTTCTTGCTTTAAATATCAATTACTAGAACATTCTGCTTAATTAAATGATCATGATTTGGTATAATATAGTAATAGCTATTGCTCTGTCTCAGGATAGACATATCAAAAATGATCACAGACAAAAAAACCCAAATAGTTAGGATAGTGAAATCACACAGAATATGAGAATGAAAATATTTCAAAATAAACCTATGTATTTTAGCAACTGTAATTTTTCCAAGTATACTAATGAGATAGCTTACAAAATTGAGACTGATACTTTCATTCAAGATCTGAAGAAGGTACATGTAATCATTTCCTTTATCAGTTATGATGAATGTTTGTGATCAATTAGGACAGAGGAGACTGTGTGGTCTTCGAACGTTCTTGGAAATGTAATAAATTTTTGATTATTTGCTATAAATACTAATAATGCATTGTATTTTGGGGAGCCTGTACCAGGAGCTCTGGTAGTGTAGTGGTTACAAATTGGGCTACGAACCTCAAGTTCAGTTGAAAATTACTAGCTGTTCCATGGGAGAAAGATGAGGCTATCTGCTCCTGTAAAGATTTACAGCCTCAGAAACCCTGTATAGGGTCGCTGTGAGTCAGAACCAACTCCATGGCACATAACAACAACAATATATTAAATTTCAACCTATGATATGCAGATGATACAGCTTTGCTTGCTGAAAGCAAAGAGTACTTAAAATATTTATAGATGAAGATCAAAGACTTCTATATGGGTTGTACCTCAACATAAAGAAAACAAAAATCCTCACCACTGGACCAATAAATAGCATCAAGATAAATGGAGAAAAGATTGAAGTTACAAAGACTTCATTTTGTTTGGATCAACAAACTATCAACACTCATGGAAGCAGCACTCAAGAAATCATTAGGCATATCTGCTGCACAAGACCTCTTTAAAATATTGAGGATCAAACATGTCAGTTAGAGGACTAAGGTGTGCCTGACCCAAGCCATGGTATTTCAATAACCTCATATTCGTGTGACAGTCAGGTAGTGAATAAGGAAGAATTGATATATTTGAGTTATGGTATTGGAGGGACTATTAAAAATACCATGGATTGCCAAAATAACAAATAGGTCTGTGTTTGAAGTACAGCCAGAGTGCTCCTTGGAAGCCAGGATGACCAGACTTTGGCTCTCATAATTCAGACATATTGTCAGGAGGGACCAGTGACTGGAGAAGGAAATCATGTTTGGTATAATGGAGGGTTGAAGAAAAAGAGGAAGACCCCTAATAAGATGGATTGTCACAGTGGCAGCAGCGATGGACACAAATGTATCAATGATTGTGAGGTAGGTGCAGGATCAGGCAGTGTTTTGTTTCTGTTGTGCATAGGGTCACTATGAGTTGCTAACAACTCAATGGCAGCTAACAACAACAATAACATTATTAAATTTCAGTTATCCTATTATTGTGGCATTACAGGAGAAAACACTGGACCGCAAGGTTGGTTTGAACCTCAAGTTTGGCAGTTCAAACACACTAGCCGCTCCTTGGAGATTCTATACAGGATCACTATGAGTTGGAACCAACTCAATGGTACTTAACTACAACAACAACAACATACTAAATTTCAGTTATTCTGTTGGTTTTTTATAATGCCTTAGTACCACCATTTCCATCAAAATTGAAGTGTCAAGTATTTACATGATTTTGAAGGAAGTATATAATACATGATTTTAAAGGTAGCATAGTGGTTACGAATCGGGCTGCGAACCTTAAGGTCAGCGGTTCGAAACTACCAGCTGCTCCGCGGGAGAAAGATGAGGCTTTCTACTCCCGTAAAGATTTACACCCTCGGAAACCCTATACAGGGTCGCTATGGGTCGGAACCGACTCGATGGCATATAACAACATAGTGGTTATGAATTAGGCTGCAAGCCGCAAGGTCAATAGTTCAAAACTACCAGCTGCTCCACGGGAGAAAGATGAAGCTTTCTGCTCTTGTGGCACTGTGGGCTAATGTGTCAAACTGCAAAGTTGTTTGAACTGCAAGGTTGGTGGTTCAAGCTCACCAGCTGCTCATTGGAAACCCTATACAGGGTTTCTATGGGTTGGAATCGACTCAACAGTACTTAACAACAACAACAAAGATTTACAGCCTTGGAAACCCTGTTTGGGGTTGCTATGGGTCGGAACCAACTTGACAGCAATTAACAACAACAAGAACATATAGTATTTAGTGTTAAAGCAAAAAGAAGTTCAGAAGATATAGATGAATTCCTATGAAATTGGGTATTGGCTATGCTATCACAAGAGGGTTGTTTTTGTTGTTAAGTACTGTCTGACTAACAGAGAATCTATATGGAGTATCCAAGAAAGAGCTGATGGGTTTGAAATACTCCCCTTGATGTTAGCACCCACTACTTACAACTACAACACTGCACCAAGACTCCATCACAAGAAGGTTAGTCATTTGAAAATTTGAAACTACTGCCTGTTTTCTTTTGCTGTGTTTCTGTATAACTTCTTCACTATAGTCAGTTATGCATTCATCTGACTAGAAGCATGTTACGTAAAGCACAGGAATAGAAAGAACAAGTGCAAAATAGGATTATGAATGAAGACAATAGTGTCATAAACCAAACTATTGCCCTGAAAATGGATTTTTTGAATTCCTTATTCTCCTCATTTAGCATATGAAAGCTCAGCATTGACTGCTGTTGGTAAGTGACTTCCAATGTCCAATCAGTTCTTATTCATAGCAACTCTGTATAGGATTTTGAGAAGGGGCTGGTGAGTTTGAACCACTGATCTTGTGCTTCAAATTAACCTTGCAGTCTAGTGCTGATGCTACAGCACCACACCAGGATTCTAAGAGTATATAGCTCTTTGAATTTTCCATATAGAATAGATTCTCTTTTTCTCCAAGACAGTGGAGCCAAGAGGCTTGCAACTGCAAAGTCCAAAACAATCTAAACCAAAGTCTTTCATCAATTCTGACTAATTTGGCTGTGGCTAACCAAACCCCATTGCCATTGAGTTGATTCTGGCTCGTAGTGCCTCTGTAGGACAGAGTAGAACTTGCCCATAGGTTTACTGCTGTAAATCTTTACAGAAGATGACTGCTACATATTTTTTCTGAAGAACCACTGGTGGGTTTGAACCACCAATTTTTAGATTAGCAGCTGAGTGCTTAACCAGTGCATCACCAATGTTTCTTAGGAAGTGAATAAGTTAACTTAGAATAAGTTAAAAAAATTATCTACTTTGGGGGAAAGGAGAGTCAGGTAGTTGTGAATCAGGCTTTGGATCAGAATAGAAAAGCAAGATACATAATACAAGTAGCTGTAAAGGCTATAATAAATGTGAATTTCCCTGGACAGAATGCACAGGAATCAAACTAACTCTATCAGAAGACACTCTGAAACTGTTCTCCACTGTAGAGATGCTAAAGCAAACGGAAGAAATGAGGAGCTTAAAGGGCTGAATAGAAAATTTCAAAGGGCAGCTCAAGAAGACAAAATCTACAATTTAAATAAAATATGCAAAGACCTGGTGTTAGAAAACCAAAAAGTAAGAACTTGCTCAGCATTTCTCAAGCTAAGGGAATGGAAGAAAAAAAAATCAAGCCTTGATTTGCAATATTGAAGAATTCTATGGGAAAAAATATTCAATGATGCAGAACACATCAAGAGAAAATAGAAGGAATACATAGTCACTGTACCAAAAGGAAATTGTCGATGATCAGTCATTTCAAAAGGCAGCATATGATCAAGAGCTAATGGTAATGAAGGAAAAATTTCAAGGTGCATTGAAGGCATTGTCAAAGAACAAGACTCCAGGAATTGATGGAATACAAACTGAAATCTTTCAACAAAATAATGTGACACAGGATGCACTTAGTCATCTATGCCAAGAAATTTGGAAGACAGCTACCTCGTCAGCTGACTGAAAGAGATCTATATTTGTGCCTATAAAATAGGTAACCCAACAGGATGTGGAAATCATTGGACAATATCATTAATATCACATACAAGTAAAATTTTGTTAAGTATAATTAAAAAATGGCTGCAATCATATGTATTGGGAACTGATAGAGGTTCATGCTGCATTCAGAAGAGGATATGAAACAAGGATTATCACTGCTGATGTCAGATAAATCTTGGCTGAAAGCAGAGAATACCAGAAGGTGTTTACCTGTGATTTATGGACTATGCAAAGGTTTCTGACCATATGAATCATGACAAACTTTGGATAACACTGCAAAGAATGGGTATTTCAGAACACTTAATTGTGCTCAAGAGGAACCTGTACATAGACCAAGAGGCTATCAGTCAGTACCAACTTGATGGCACCTAACAACAACACAGTCCCTGGGATATGATAATATTGAGTTGATTCTCATTCCTGTGACTCTCTATATGGTTTCTGAGAAGCAACTGGTGGATATGAACTGCTGACCTGTGGTTTTCAGTTCAGTACTGCTCCTGCAAAGGAGCTCTGGTAGCATAGTGGTTATGAATTAGGCTGCAAACTGCAAGGTCAGCAGTTCGAAACTACCAGCAGCTCCGTGGGAGAAAGATGAGGCTTTCTGCTCCCTAAAGATTTATAGCCCCTGAAACCCTGTTCAGGGTCGCTATGGGTTGGAACCAAATAGATGGCACTTAACAACAATAACAACAACTGTTCCTGCAGGGCCACACCAATCCAAAGTAAGCCTAGGTTGGCAGAAAGTGTTAAAGGTTTCCTTTTAAAATTCATTGGACATTTACACCCAACTTTACAAATCAATGGAGAGTGCATGCAGCACTTCAATCAAGGAAGTGAGGAAATGCATTAATGGGTGTCAGAGAACAGATTACTAGGTCATCACCCTAGAGCCAACAGTCCTGTGAAATGGCAAAATTCAACTGTGAAAGACAGTTCTTGTGAATCATGACATTTGATTCTAAATGGTTTTTCACTATAAATTATTACCTAAAATATTAGGCTTTCATTAATTATTCCCAATATACAATGCTGTTAGTAGTAGTAGCAATAGTAACATATCCACAGATAAATATTAAGTCAAAGGAAATCTAGGATTTTGAGTTTTTCTATGAACTTCATGACTACTAGAATGAATTATGTAAATGTTACATTTAAATTATGTATGTTTTTTTGGTACAGCAGAGAGTTGAGGGTAGGAACTATTTGAGTATTATAGATAAGAATAAAATCCAGAGTCCATATTAAAAATAGTAAGTTTGGTCCCTGAGCTCTTTTCTAATCTCATCTTCCCTTTTATAGTACCAAATTTCTGAGTGTTTGACCTGTGCAGTTTTGCAGTATCCCAGCACAGAAGGGACCCGTGCTTGCTTTAATGCTCACTGTTGCTGTCTTGAATTTTTAAATAATTTTTATTTGATTTGTGTTTTGCAAGTAAGGTCTAATGAAACACAGAGCATGCCCTTGAGCAGATGCCATCATTGCAATGTGTAGGTCCACTGTTTCTTGATGCTTCAGTTTGCTATGCCCCATAATCACAAAATCGCATGGACTGTGTGGGAATTCAGTGAGACTCACAGTGAGCGCAAGGATAGTGTATTACAGCTACAACTGGATTAAGTGGGATGGTGACAGCCCAGAAGGCACACTTTTCTTTTGGACAAAATGGTGCATTAAATATCGAAAGAAGAAAATGCTTTTTCAGAAACATGAACAACCAAGTAATTATATTATATTCTTTTTTACTTTTACTTCCCTGTGTTAGTCAGCCACTTACCTTGAAAATGACATTCTAGAAGGAAACAGAAAGATAGGGCCACCCACTTTTCCATTTGTCATTTTTGTTAAGTGCGGTCGAGTCAGTTATGACTCATAGTGACCGTGTATAAGGGTTCCAAGGAGCAGCTGGTGGGTTTGAGCTGCCGACCTTGTGGTTAACAGTTCAGTGCTTATCCTACAGCACCACAGGACTGCCTTTTCCATTTAGTACTTTCTTATTCATCAGTAAATTGAGGATAGATAGTGCTGGTAGAACGGACATTCTCATTTGTCAAAAAGTAAAAGTAAAAGATAAACACAATTGAGTTAGCATTTCCACTGTTCTCTTGTTGTTAAGGAGACCAGGTGGTTTGCTTTAAGATAAGCACTGAACACTAACTCTTGAGTTGGTTCCAACTCATGTGAACTTATGTACACCTGAATGAAAGATTACCTGGTTCTGTGCCATTTTCATGATCATTGGTTGTTTGAGTGCATTGTGTCAATATATCTCATCAAAGATTTCTCTAGTTTTCAATGACCCTTTACCCACTATGATGTTCTTTTCTAACTTGTCAAAAGTAAGTTGAACCAGCCTCACCACTCTCACTTCCAATGAGCATTCTAGTTGTATTTCTTCTAAGACTGATCTATTCATTCTTTTGGTTGTCCATAATGTATTAAAAAATTATTGAAATGCATAGCTATTCTTTTCTATATTCCTTTTTTATTGTATAGTTTTTGAAGGAATATGAGGCAACCGAAAAGTCCATGGCTTAGCTCAGGCAAACCTTACTCATGAAAGTAGTACCTTTGCTTTTTTAAAACTTTGAAGAGATCTGTTGCAGCACATCTGCCCATTGTACTAGTTACTTTGATTTCTTGTTTCCTGTATCCATGAACACTGATTATTTATACAAGTAGAAAGAAATCATTGACAATTGCAACTTCTTCTTCATTTATCATGATGATGTTAATTGGCCCAGTTGTAAGAATTTTTATTTTCTTCACATTCAGGCATAATCCATACTGAAGTCTGTAACTTTGACCTTTATCACTATGCTGCAAGTTCTCTTCACTTGAAGCAAGTAAGGTTGTGTTATCTGCATATTGTAGATTATTAATAAGTAAGGTACCATTAATTTCTTGATATTACCCTTCTAGCTGTAGTCTCTGTAACTCCCACAAAATGATTATGTGAATGTGAGGACTTGTGACTCACCAAGGAGATTGGATACCTTGCTAATAAGGTAAATAGAATACATGAAAGCATTGTGGGGGTAAGACCATGCAAGTAAGATATATTGGACTCTAATAAGGAAATTGATTACCTTTACCATTCCACTAGGCTTAAAATTAGTTATCCCAGGGGTGGAAAGGGAAATCTCACTCCCATTAAGAAATAAGAGTCCGGAGTGCAGTGTGTCCTTTGGAACTGAGATCCCTGCACTGGTCCTCTATAATGCAGGAGACAGGAGGCAATAGAGATGATGAGAGACAGTGAGAAGCCATGTCAGAGAAGTAGAGGTGGCATAGGTGGCAGAACTAGGAGAGCAGCAGGGGAGATAGAGTGATGAGCTTGCTGGTCCATGGAGGGAGAAAGTTAAGTGCTTTTGGACAGGTTGCTTGCTGGTGGACTGGAGTGTCTTTGAGCACACAGATAAAAGTGCTTTGAACAATTGCCTGTGCAAAGCAGAGGACAATGGGCCATAGGTCCTAGGCATGCTTACAGGCACACCTGAGAAACAGTGCTCATCAAAGGAACAGTATCCGTAGTTGTTCTTGAACCTGAACTGTAATTTGTTACTCCCCAAATAAGGAGCTCTGGTAGCTAGTGGTTATGAATTGGTTTGAAACTACCAACCATTCCACAGAAGAAAGATGAGGCTTTCTGCTCCCATAAAGATTTACAGCCTCAGAAACCCTATGCAGGGTTTGGAACCAACTCCATGGCACATAACCACCACCAACACTTCCCTAATACAGCCCTGGTGTGTCACTGTAAGATAAATCCTGGACTGGTAACTGCAAAGAAGGTGGTTCAAACCCACCAGCTGCTCTCAGGAGCCCTACACAGGGTTGCTATGAGTTGAAATGGACTCAACAGAACACAGCAATGGCAACACTTCCCTAATAAACTCCATAACTATTGTCTGTGAGTTATGTGTGACCATTGCAACAAAGTAGAGGAACAAAGCATGCAATCAGGGACTGTTTGTGTCAGAATTGATACAAAGGTTGGAGGGTGAAGCCATGTCTGTCCTCTATCTCAAAGGAATCAGCCATGGGCTGATGCTCATGGTGATTCTCTTCTCCCTCTCTTATGAGGTTTGAGGAGGTCAGACACTCTCCCACACCATTTTTACAATGACTCTTCCTCCAATATCATTGCCATAATCTTCTTCATATTTATATAGTCTAGTTTCTCAGATTATTTGCTCAGCACACAGATTGATTAAGTAAAATAATACAAAATGATTAAGTAAGGTGAAAGGATATGCTGTTATTAGTGACCCTATGCACAATAGAACAAAGCACTGCCGGGTCTTGCTCCATCCTCACAGTTGTTGTGTTTGAGCTCATTGTAAAAGCCTCTATGTTAATCCATCTCATTGGGAGTTTTCCTCTTTTTGATGACCCTCTTATTTACCAAGCATGATGCCCTTTTTCAGGGACTAAATCCTCCTTATAACATGTCTAAAGTACATGAGATGTAATCTCAACATCCTCTCTTCTAAGGAGCATTTTATCTGTACTTCTTACAAGACAGGTTTGTTTGTTCTTCTTGAAGTCCATGATACTTCCAGCATTCTTTGCTAGCACCATAATTCAAATGCACCAATTCACCTCCAGTCTCCATTATTCATTGCTCAGCTTTCACATGCGTATGAGGTGATTGAAAATACCAAAGCTTGGATCAGATGCACCTTAGTCCTCCAAGTGACAGCTTTAACACTTTAGAGAGGTCTTGTGCAGTAGATTTTCCAAATACAATATGTTGTTTGAGTTTTGGACTGTTGATTCCATGAGCGTTGATTGTGGACCAAGTCAAAGAAAATCTTTGGCATTTTCAATGTGTTGTCTGTTTACCAAAATATTGTTTATTGGTTCAATTGTGAGGATTTTTGTTTTCTTTAGATTAAGTTGTAATCCATACTGAAGACTTTTGACTTTGATCCTCATTACCCAGGGCTTCAAGTCCTCTGCATATGTGTATATCACAGGTTGTCTGCAGGCCTGGCGCTGCATTCTCCTTCATACTATCCAGATTATCTGATTATTTGCTTAACATCAGATTGAATAAGTATGATGAAATATCTTATCACACATCTTTCCTGAATTTAAACCAGACAGTATTCCCTTGTTTCAATAAGGGGTCCACATTTTCATTCATGCTGGGCCCTGCAAATTTTGTAGCTGATCCTCCTTGATCACTGCAGTTCAGCTGATTTCCGCCCCCCCACCCCCTCTTTTGCAAGCTTAATAAGTTTAACCATCACCGTCCTCCCATCACATATCTCTGTCTGCCTGGAATACTTCTCCCACTGTTCTACACTGGCTGATTTCCTCTGTGTTTTAGTTAAACATAATATTTAAGAAGGCGATTCCCAATGGGTCTAACATAACTTCTTGTAGCACTTTTTTTATTTCCTAAGTTGTTCCATTATCACTACAATATCCCAAAATTTTTCATTATGCCAAATAGAAACTCAGTACCCATTAAGAAATAACTACACATTCCTCCCTTTCCACAATCCCTAGTAATCACTAGGATGCTTTTATATGTATGATTACACTTCTAAGAGATAACTAGAATTTGCCCTTTCTAGTTATCTCTTAGAAGTGGAAACATACATTTGTTCTTTTGTGTCTGACTTCTTTCACTTAGCATGTTAGACAGACTTATTTCAGGGTTCATCCATGTGGAAGAACGTATCCAAACTTCATTTCTTTTTGTGGCTAAATATTCTATTCCATTCTATGACAATATACATTCTATTTATCTATTCATCTGTTGATGAGTACTTGGGATGTTATAAGACTACAATGAACATTATTGTACAAATATCTGCTTGAATACCTGCTTTCAATTCTTTTGGGTGCAAACCTAGAAGTGGAATTGCTAGATTTTATAATTCTGTTTAGCTTTTTGAGGAATCACCACATTGCTTTTCACAGAGACTGTACCATTTTACATTTCCATTATTAATGAATAAGACTTCAAATTTCTCATCATATTCACCAACATTTGTTATTTTGTTTCATTTATTTATGTTTTGATTATAGCCGAGCTCTGGTAGCATAGTGGATACGAATCAGGCTGTGAACTGCAAGGTCAGCAGTTCAAAACTACCAGCTGTTCCGAGGGAGAAAGATGAGGTTTTCTGCTCCCATAAAGATTTACAGCCTCGTAAACCCTGTACAGGGTCGCTATGAGTCAGAAACAACTCCATGGCACATAACAACAACAAGTAAGCATGAAAGCTGATTGGGTGGCACAGTTTGCACTGACCTGTTTGGTGATCCAAACCCACCCAGCTCCATCTTGGAAGAAAGACATGGCGATCTGCTTCCTTAAAAATTGCAACAAGAAAATTCTGAAACAGTTTTACTCTGTAACATATGGGGTGACATTGAGTCAGAATCAACTTGATGGCAACAAGTTTGATTGCTTTTTTTATGAGTGTACAATGGTATCTTATTGTGGTTTTGATTTGCAATGCCCTAAACCAGCTGTTCCATGGGAGAAAGATGAGGCTTTCTGCTCCGGTAAAGATTTATAGCCTTAGAAACCCAGTACAGGGTCGCTGAGTCAGATCTGACTCCATAACACATAGCCACTACCACCAAATGATTAATGGAGTGCTGATGTGGCACTGTAGGATAAGCACTGGACCGTTAACCAAAAGATGAACAGTTCAAATCCATGAGCCATTCCTTAAAACCCTGTCCAAGTTGCTGAGTTGAAGCCAACTCAACGGCACTTACAATAAATCAAAATGATGCCAAGCACCTTTTCATGTGTTTTTTGGCCATTTGGAGTAATATCTATGCAAATCCTCTGCCCAATTTTTTATTTGGTTGCTTGCCTTTTGTTTCTGTGGAATTGTAATAGTTCTTTATATATTATGAATATTAAAACCTTATCGGATATGTTTTCTATATATTTTCTCCCTTTCTGTAGATGCCTTTTTATTTTCTTGATAACGTCTTTTAACACAGAAAAAAAATTTAATTGGATGAAATCCAATTTATTATTTTATCTTCTCTTGGTAGTGCTTTTGGTGTCATATCTCAGAATCTGCCTTAGTAATCTGGTACTTCTATGATAGAAATACCACAAGTGATTGAATTTAACAGACATATATTCTCTCACAGTTTAGGAGTTTGAACTAGAAGTCCAAGTTCAGAGTGCCAGCTTTAGGGGAAACTGTCCTCTCATTGTCAGCTCTGGAGAACAGCGTTTGTCTCCTTTCAACATCTGTAGGCACCACATTCCTTGGCAATCTCCATTCATGCTGGCCTCGATGTTCCTCTGGATCTAAAAGCTTCACAGGCAGGTCCAAGAGACACACTCCACTCCCAGCTCTTCTTTCCTAATGATAGTAGGTCCCTCTGAGCTCTGCTTGCTTGTTTAATCTCCTTTATATTTTAAAAGAGATTGACTTTAGCTACAACCTAATCCTATAGATTCCATCTGGCCTTGTTAACATCATAGAAGTGAAGATTTACAACACATAGAATTGTCAGATCCAGGCTGATCACATCAAATCACAATGTGGGGTGATTACATTATATTAGATCTCATCATGGGGAGTTATTACCTGTTAACTTCTAAATCATTGAGAATCCTGGCCCAGTCAAGTTGACACAAAACCTTAAGGATCACAGAACCCATTGCCAAAAGCAAGTCCTGATGCTTTGCCTCTATGTTTTCTTCTAAGAGTGTTGTGTAGTTTAAGTTCTTACATTTACTTTCTTGATCCATTTTGAGTTAATTTTCTTTTATGATATGAAGTATTAGTCCTTTGCCATTCTTTTGCATGTAGAGATCCTGTTGTCCTAGCACCACTGTTGTTGCAGATTTATTTCCTCAATAAATGGATTTAGCCTTCTAATCAATAGTCAATTAGACATATATTTATGGGTTAAAGTTTGAACTCTAAAGTCTCTTGCATGGACATATATATCTTTCCCAATATCAGTACCACACTGTTTTGATTACTGTAGATTTATAGTATGTTTTGAAAATGGGAAGTGTGAGTCTCCCTGGATTCTTCTTTTTAAAGATTGTTTGGCTATTCAGGAGAACTTGCAGTTTCATGTGAATTTGACTATCAGCTTCTCCAATTCTAAAAATATAGCTACTATAATGTTGATAGCAATTGCCTTGGATCTGTAAATCACTTTGGTTATTATTATTGACATCTTAGAATATTTTCTAACCATGAACATAGGATATAGTCTCATTGATTTAAATCTGTGATATTTTGCAGCAATATGTTATGGTTTACAGTGTACACGAGGGCTTCTATCATGGAGGGCGGCCATTAAAGGATGTGCGAGAACTGCGCAGACCTGGTGGAGGTGTTAAATGAAACCCAGACCACGGAGCGGCAGGGTGAGAGGTGTCTGGAGACCAGGTCACTGGGGAGATGCTGCCTAGCAGGAAGAGACTGCAGGGGCCAGCCAGGATGTCTTACTTACCCCAGACGTGAGAGTGCTGTCCTAGCCTAACCGATGGATCGTGGCTTTGAGGCGGGGTAGACCAACTTAGAGATCCAAAAGTGCAGCCCAAAGCATCTCACTACAACCCAGTCGCCCCTGCTGCATTTCCACCTCTTGATTGACATCCGAAGATGGAAATCCAGCCTTTGAGCCAGACTTAAGGGCCCTAGCACAAGGAGATTCCTATTTAACAGCAACCACGCAACCGCCATTCGTCTGTCTGTTGTGCTGTGGTGGTTTGAATTGCTGTGATTCTGAGGGCTATGCCACCGGTATTTTAAATAACCAGCAGGGT
>NW_006408792.1:1543867-1559004 GCF_000296735.1 Chrysochloris asiatica
ACTGAAAGTGACAAGGACTGCCAAAAGAACCAATAGATCTGTTTTGGAAGAAGTGCAACCAGAGTGCTCCTTGGAGGCCAAGATGGCTAGGCTTCGTCTCTCATACTTTGGACACATTGTCCGAGAGACCAGTCGCTGGAAAAGGATGTCATGCTGGGTAAGATGGAGGGTCAGAGAAAAAGAGGAAGACCCCAACGAGATGAATCAGCCAGGTGGCATCATTGATGGTGTCAAGTGTGGCGGCGGTAGTGAGGTTGGTCCAGGATCGGACATTGTTTCGTTCTGCTGTGCATGGGGTCGCTACGAGTCGGTTCCGACTCGATGGCACCTGACAACAACAACAGTGTACAAGTCTTTCACCTCCCTATTTAAATTTATTCCTAGATATTTTATTATTTTATATGCTTTTGCAAATGGAGTTATTTGTACTTATTGTTTTTGATTTTTCATTCATTGTTTAATCTACCTTTCAAAACATCTGTCTCCCCAATAACATGGTAAGAAATTAACCTTATCTGTTTATTCACCAATATGCACTTGGTAGGCAACTAATCAATATTCACTGACTGCTCAATTAAATTTTAATTTCTGTCCTTTTCTTTGTTCTAGAATAGTTTGAGTAAAATTGGTGTCAGCTGTTCTTTGAATGTTTGGTAGTATTCACCAGTAAATCTGCCTGGGCCTGGACATTTTTTGTTGGGGATTTTTTAATGACATGATAATTTCTTCTTTTATCTCAGGTCTGTTCAAGTTTTCTACTTCCTCTGTGTTATTTTAGGTAAGTAATACTTTGCTAGAAATTTGTCCATTTTTTCTAAATTTTCAAATTTATTGGAGTACAATTCTTCATAGTATACTGTTATTATCCTTTTTATTTCCATTGTTTCAGTTATGATATTACCCATGTAGTTTCTTATGTGTGTTATTTGCATCTTCTTTTCTTCTGTTAGGTTTGCCAATGGTTTGTAAATTTTATTAATCCTTTCAAAGAACCAACTTTGTATCTTGATGATTTTTCTATTGCTTTTCTAATTCATTTATTTCTGCTCTAATCTATTAATTGGAGTCCTGGTATGGTGCTGTGGGTTAATGCACTGTACTGCAAAGTCATTTGAACTAAAAGGCAGTGGTTCAAGCCCACCAGCTGCTCCTAGAAAACCGTATACAGGGTTGCTATGGGTTGGAAGCGACTTGAAGGCACTTAACAACAACCATCTATTATTTGTTTTCTTCTGGTGACTGTAAGCTTACGTTGCTGATCTTTTTCTAATTTTAGGAGATGTGATAGTAATGTGTTGATTTTGGTTCTGTTTTCTCTTTGAACATGTGTGTTTATTGCTACAAATTGCTCTCTAAGCACTGCTGTGTCCCAAAGGTTTTGGTATGCTGTATTTTCTTTCTCATTTAGTCAAGGAAGTTTTTTATTTTGCATTTCATTTGTATAATTACCCACTAGCTTTTAAGCTGGGTATTATTCAATTTCCATGCTTTTAGTTTTGTTTCCTTGATCTTCCTATTGTTGATTTTTAAATTTATTGTATTGTGAAAATATGCTTTGTAGTATTTAAATGTTTTCTATTTATTGAGGATTGTTTTGTACCTAACATATGGTCTATTCTGGAGAATGTTCCATGTGCACTTGAAAAGAAAGTGTATTGTGTAGTTGTTGGGTTGAATGCTTTGTATATATCTATAAGGTCAAGCTGATAGATTGTGTGGTTCAATTCTCCCAGTTTAAAAAATTCTGTTTTATCTTAAAATCCATTGACTTCCTCACCACATGGAAGTTCTGTAACTATATTTTTCACTCTTTTTGCTTTGTTGTTGTCTTCATTAATAATTCATACCTTTGTTTCCCTATTTGTAGTCCTTTATCTTGGATACTTCTATATCTGGATTGAATTCTGGCTGGTGTTGCTGTATATGTCAATTTCTCTTTGTTGGTTCTTAATCCAAAAGACTCCCTTTAGTATTTGCAAAGTTGGTCTGGTTTTTACAAATTCCTTTTATTTTTGTTTATCTGGAAATGTTCTAATTCCCTCATCATATTTGAGGGACAATTTGATTATCGGTTGTCAAATATTTTTCTCTCAGAATTTTGTATATGTCTCCTCATTGTCTTTTTGCATGGTTTCTGTGAAGAAAATCAGAAATGTATCATTTTGGTTCTCCTTTGCAGGTGACTTTTAGTTTTTCCCAAGCTGCTTTAAGGATTCCTTCCTTTCTTTGACTTTGGAGAATTTTGTTATGATATGTTTTAGTGATTTTCTTTTGTGGTCTATCCTGTTTGAGGTTCATTAAGTTTCTTGAATGATTATCTTCTAATCTTTCATGCTGTTAGGGATACTTTCTTCCATCAGTTGCCTTACTATCTTTTCTGTGCTTTTCTTTGTCTCTTTCTATTCTGTAATTCCAATCATCCATATGCTACTTCTCTTCATGTTGTCCCACAAGAATCTTTGAATTTCTTCTAATTTTTTTCATTCTGTTTTTTTCTGATTGTTCTTCTAGCTTACTAGTATAGAGCGATTTATCTTCAAGTTCACTAATTCAGGCTTCCATTGATTAAAATCTATTATTTTGTCCTTTCAATGCATTTTCCATTTCTGAAATCATATATAAATCTTCTGGATTTCTATTTGCAGATTTTGTATTTTCTCCTATCCTTTATGTATTTTGTTTGGTTGCTCCTGTAGTGCTTTCCTGAATTCTTCCTTGTTTTCCTTGACATTTCTGCCAGTCCTCTGGATTTAACCAAATATCATTCTCTTGAATTCTTTTGCAGGTAGTCCAATGTTTGAATGTTTACTAGCTCTGCCTCTTGTCATTATTTGGGCCACTTTGTCTTGTTTCTTTGTGTAAATATAAACTGTCTGTTGCTTTTGAGACATTGTGATAATGTTATCTTTGTATTTAGTTGATGATTATATGTTGCTTTATTCTTAGGCACTAAATAACTGCCTCCTGGTGTGTATGATCAGGAGATGAGCTTGAATACTATTCTCTGTTCATCATTTGTGCGGTTTAGGATGGATTTGGCTGATGTTGGTTGTTGTCATTGATCCAGTGTATAGCAGCCAGTATTGGCTCTTGACAATGGGTGGAGTTGTAGAGAGTATGGTTGTGTGTATGGCTGCAGTTGCTGTTTCATGTCAGGTGAGGCAAGAAGAAAAAACACACCCTAGAGAGAAGGAAAACAAGTACAAACCAGCAAACAACTGTGAAAAAAAAATATTAAAAAAAATAGGAGGCAACAGATAGCAAAAAAATAAATAAAAAGAAAAGATAGGGAGGAAAATAAAATACTAAAAAGAGAGAAAAATACCTAAACACAATTAGTGAGAGGAATGAGTAAAAGGGAAAGAGACCAGAAAGTTGGTTTAAAAAAATGAAATAAATGAATTAACTAAATAAAGAAGGATAAAAAGAAAGAAAGAAGGTGCAGTGGTTGGGAAACAGAAGCAACAGAAGAAAAAAAAAGATGAAAAAATGAAAGGAAAGTATAAAGGAGAGGAAAACAAGAGAGAAAAGCAAGGGAGAAAGAATATAGAACAAAAACAATGAACAGAAAAAGAAAACAAAAGAGGGCAGGTGCCAGGCCCAAAGAGGAGAGAATTCTTGGGCCTTCTGCCTGCCAGCCACAGTCATGGATGGGTGGGTAAGGATTGAGATGGTAGCACTCAACCCTTGATGCAGGTTCTTTAGGACTCGGTGTTGTCTGTTCTGGGAACCTAATCTTGAAGTAGTTTCTGCAGACCTCAATGCAGCTGGGTGTCAGGGTATTTCCTTCCCAGAGAGTATGATAGGGTGAGAGGTCCTTCTAGTTCCAAGCTGACCAGAACCCACTCTGTAGATCTGAAATAGGTTACACTTGATTTCAGGTGCCAGGGTTGGTGTTGCTAGCTCCCCACACGCTTTGATGCAACTTTGACAGCCCAGAGAACAGGAGTTTCTATGGAAATGTATGTGGATGAGGATTGGTCACACCTCTAGTCACCAAGGTAATGTGGGATACAAGAAGACAAGGAAAAAAAAAAGTGTCACTTTCTGTCCACAAATAAGCAGCATGCCTCTGGAGCTGCCTGGTCACTGGCATAGATCAGCAGTTTCTTTTCTGTATGTGTTTGTGTGTGTGTTTTCTACTGCAAGTGTCTATTCAGCTGCTTCTAGTAGTGATAGCTAGTCCAGTGCTGGTCAGGGCCAATGGCAGATCTGGAGCAGGGCCCACCTGAATGGAGTCAATGCACACAATTCCCTTCTCCTTTAATGGGATCAATAACCATTCACCTCCACAAAACTCTGACTACCAGAAGTGAGAGCTTCCCTACATGGGTAGGGGCCAGCCTTGCCTCTGGTCACCAGGGGAGTGTGGTGAACAACAACAACAAAAAAATGTGTTTCTGTCTTTGTGAGCCACAGGTATGTTTCTACAACACCAATATGCATTCTTGTCTCTGAAGCTGCTCACAAAAGTTCAAGATGGCTTTACCCGTCTGGCCTCTGGCTCATGTCACTAATCTCTCCTTTTTTTTTGGCCATGTCTGCTCAGCTCTTTATCCTAATAATCATTCAGTCCACTTCTCTGTCACTTAGAGTTCCAGGACTGTCATTTGGTTATCCATCTGTTTCATTTGGTTATTTGTGTCTTTGTTATAGAGGGTCCATAAACTCTATCTGCCTAGTTTGCCATATTGCTATCTCTCCTGCTTATATTTTCTTGGTGGTAGTGAGATCACTCCTCCACACCCATCCTGCTTCTGAGATGGTTCACTTTATACCCAGCAGGATGGCAAAATTGACCAATCTCCATATTAGAATTTCAAATTTTTATAATCACAACCCTATTAACATTGGCTCACAACTGAATCATATAATCCTATCAGCATCTTCCCCCACCTTCTCTTTCCTAGACCTATTATGAAAATATACCCAGTCTGCATGGTCCCATTCAGTTGTTTGGTCAGAGTTACAAATACCCTACCTCAAAAAGCCATATTAAGTAATTCACT
The DNA here is from genome assembly GCF_000296735.1 of Chrysochloris asiatica. Classification (NCBI taxonomy): domain Eukaryota; kingdom Metazoa; phylum Chordata; class Mammalia; order Afrosoricida; family Chrysochloridae; genus Chrysochloris; species Chrysochloris asiatica. The sequence continues at coordinate 1,548,877 of NW_006408792.1, forward strand.
GCAATACACACATGCACACATTTCTTTATATAATTTGTCAACAAATCAAAAAATGAAGGAATGATTGCAGAAGTATCAGTGTGGTTCATGGTGACCCTTAAAGATTTATTTTAGTAAGGGACACTTCAACAGAATAGTATCAACAATTCTTAGTGCTTTTCTAAGGACTAAGATTATCAATATCTGCGAAGATTTCCATTTATGGCCAGAATGATGTCATCATGTGAAAGGAGGTAAATAAAAACATTTACAGGAAAAACTATGAAATTTCTTATTATATATAAAAAACATTAGTCAAATGCATACATATATATTTTTTGTTTAGTTTCTTAAAAACTAAATTCTGCAAAAAGCAAGCTAATCTAATGAAATTATTCTATTTGCTTTATCAGAAAAATTTAAATACACATGCAATTCAAACAAAATGGCAAATATGTGTGAAGTCAGTTATTTTTAACTATAGTAGGCTGTAGTATAAGTATAATAGCATCCTATCAATATTGCTGCCTTATTCAATGAGATGGTTCATTAAGGAGAGTTATAAACATTCTGTCATAAGAGATACATGCAATTTTCTAATTAAAAGTTGTTTTTAGTGCATGAATAACCTATGACTGGAGTTCTAGTGGGGAGCTGTAGGATAAGCACTGGACTGCAAGGTCAATTTGAGCTGTAGGGTTGTCAGTTCAAACTCACCAGTGCTCCTTGGAAACCCTATACAAGGGCGCTATGACTCAGAACTGGCTCAATGGCACTTAACAACAACAACAACAACCATCTATGACTGTATTCTTATTATACAATGTAAGCACAACAGAAGTTGTTGTTTTTAAGTGCTGTGGAGTCTGTTCTGACTCATAGTGACCCTGCATACAGTTTCTGAGGAGTGATTGGTAGGTATGAATCCCTGATCTTGGGGTTCAAACTGACCTTGTAAATCTGTGCTTGTCCTTCAGCAACACTCCAGAACTCCTTTACATATGTAGATAAAGTTAAATGTGAAAAATCTCTTCTTAGTGGAATGCCCTCATGTCTCCAATTTGTACTCTCCTCCCAAGCGATAATCATTACTAGTTTACTGCCTAACTAAAAGTCTTTATTCTGTTTTGCACATATATTTATATCTCTTGAAGTACTGTTTTTTTTATATAAATAAAATTGTATGACACATATTTATCTGTAAATATCTCACTTAATGAAATCTGCAGTGAACATTCATGGGCTTACATTTATAGTATGCTCTCCTTTTCTGGTTAAAAGAAATCTAAATATTTGTTGGAAACCCCACTCTAGTCCCTATCCCATTTATATTCTGAATAGGACTGACCCAGCCTTGCTTCTATGGAAGGCCCTGCTTGATCCAACTAATCAGTCTATCTCTCTTTCAGGACTCACTGACTGGTTTCTAGATAGGATGTCTGAACTAATGAGAAAGGTGGTGGTGGTGATAGTGTGCCATTGAGTTGGTTCTAATTTATAGCAACCATGTATAGAGTTTCGGAGGCTGTAAATCTTTGTGGGAACAGAAAGCTTCATAGTTTTCCCATGGAGCAGCTGGTAGATTCGGACTGCTGACCTTGTGGTTAGCAGTCCAACATGTCACAACTATGCTACCAGGTTTCCTAATGAGAAAGGGGCATATGCAGTTATGACTCATGGGAAGGTATAGTAGATACTTTCCAAAGTCAAGGAGTTCTTTCTCCAGCCTAGACCTAATTTTTATTTCTTGAAAAATAAGCAGTGAAGCATGAGTTTTAGGGTATCATTGTTCCAACAGATCTGTGACAATATTACATGGCTGCTTCAACATTCCCTATTCAAAATAATTTTATACAATGTTAAGATATTGTTATATGCTTTCATTGTTGTTGTTAAGTGCCATCGAGTCTATTCTGACCCATAGTAACCCTTATGGGGGTTTCCAAGGAGCTGTTGGTGAGTTTGAACCACTGACCTTGCAGTTCAAATGGCTTTGCAGTCTGGCACATTAACCCACAGCATCCCACCAGGACTCCTATTATATGCCAGGTACAGTGTATTGCTTGTGCCATTTTCTAATTTTCAATATTTCCAAGCTGGTCTGACTACCATCATCACTAAACATACATACACTTTTTGGCAGGCAGCCTGGGTTTCTATTTTATGGTAAGATTTTTCAGACCCTTTTTCATAAGGAAAACATGATAGGCGGGGATAATAGTCAATAAAACTTCAATACCTAATTGGAGATGACTTAAGTCCTTTTCCAGCCTCAGGTACAATATTAAACAGCAAGTTGAAACAATTATTAGATAAATATTTCCCATAGAAATTATGTTTAATTTATTACAAGCTTATGGAGTAACTTTTTTTTTTTTGCCTAGAAATGTATCCATAGATCTTGTGATGACTTTATTAAAAACTATGGTCATATTTTTGTCTCCATGTTTTTTGAAGCTCTGTGGGGAGAATCAATGCAATTTTAAGGTAAAACTTACAGCTTTAAACTTAGGAAAGAATTAATACCAATGGTAATTCAGTGAAAGGGAAAACAATATACAATAAGAGGAAGGATGACCAAAAAATGATGGAGTCAGGAGAAGACTCTGGGAGAAGAGCAAAAGTTAAAGTTAATATATACAGGTGGTAACCTGTAAGCCTATTCCGACTTTTTGACACAAGCTTAAGCATAATCATAGGACTCGGCCTCAATGGGTGGTGAAAGATGCAGTATTGTCTTCATTTGGTACAACAGGAACTTCTGTAGTCTGAGGGATGTGGGATGTGAAGAACAAGCTGTCATCTGATTTAAGGACATCTTGAGTATCACATAGTTGTAGGCCAAATATAGGTGTTGAACCATTTAGCTTGAATTCTTAATGGATAATTCTGTAAAAAAAAAAGGAGACGTCAAAGGCAATATTGGTAAATACTGTTATTTACACTATACACTATCACATGACAATGGTGACCTATGAGTAGAAATGTAAATAGATGACTAGGTACGCAGATTGAAAAAGTGTGTGAAAGTTGAGTGAGACTATACCCATAAATATAGATATGGGTTGGCAAAGGATATTTGTAAATGGATATTTACATTTTCTGCAAATATAGCCATGAATATGGCAGAGCATGTTGTTAGATGCCCTTGAGTCAGTACTGACTCATAACAACTTTATGCATAACAGAAACCAAACACTGTCGGATCTTGTGCCAATCTCACTTGGCCATTGCTGTTGACACTGTAACAATTAATCACATTGGGGGTCTTCTTGTTTTTCAGTGATCCTCTACTCTACCATGCATAATGTCCTTCTCCAGGGACTGGTCCCTCCTGATAATGTGTCCAAAGTATGAGAAACCATGTCTTGCCATCTGGCTTCTAAGAAGCATTCTGGCTATAATTCTTCCAGTATGGATTTGTTTGTTCTTCTGGCAGTCCATGGTACTTTTTAATAATCTCCAACACCACCATAACACAAATGCATCAATTCCACTATGATCTCCCTTGTTCATTATCCAACTTTCATATGCATATAAAGCTGTTGAAAATACTATGGTTTGGGTCAGGGGCAACTTAGTCCTTAAACTGATATCTTTGTTTTTCAACACTTTAAGGGGATCTCGTACAGCAGATTTGCCTAATGCAACACATCAGTTCATTTCTTGACTGTTGCTTCTATGAGTGTTGATGGTTGATCCTAGCAAAATGAAGTCTTTGACAACTTCAATCTTTTCTCCATTTATCCTGATGTTATGTATTAGTCCAGTAGTGAGGATTTTTGCTTTCTTTACGTTGAGGTACAACTCATAACAAAGACTGGTCTTTAATCTTCATCAGAACGTATTTTAAGTCTTCCTTGCTTTGAGGAAACAAGGTTATGTCATCTATATTTTAATGGTTGTTAATGAGACTTCCTCCAATCCTGATGCCACATTCTTCTTCATATAATACTATTTCTAGCATTATTTGCTCAATATACAGCGTATGTATGTATGTATGATGAAAGAATGTAACCCTAGCGCACACCTTTCCTGACTTTAAACCATTCAGTGTCCTCTTTATCTGTTTGCATGACAGCCTCTTGGTATATGTACAGGTTCCTCATGAGCTCAATTAAGTGTTCTGGAATATTCATACTCTTCAATTTGCCCACAGCTTGTCATGATCCACACAACAGAAAGCTTTTGTATAGTCAATAAAACATAGGTAAATAACTTTCTAGTAATCTCTGCTTTCAGCCAAGATCCATATAACATGAACAGTGATATCCCTTGTTCTATGCTCTTTTGAATTTGGCTTGAACCTCTCACAGTTCTCTTTTAGTGAACTGTTACAGCATATTTATCTGTCAGTTTGTTGTACTGTGGTGGCTTGTGAGTTGCTGTGATTCTGAAAGTTATGCCACCAGTATTTTAAATACCAGCAGGGTCACCCATAGTGGACAGGTTTCAGATGAGCTTCCAGACAAAGACAGACTAGGAAGAAGGAGTGATGAACTACTTCCAAATATTTATTTACTGAAAACCTTATGAATAGCAGAGAAACACTGTCAGAAATAGTGCCAGAAAATGAGCCCCACAGGTTGGAAGGCACTCAAAATGCAACTGGGGAAGAGCTGCCTCCTCAAAGTAGAGTTGACTGTGATGAAGCAAATGGAGTAAAGCCCATAGGAGAAAAGCCCATGGGACCTTCATTTGCTGATGGGGCACAACTCAAAATGAAGAGAAACATCCTTTGAAAATCGGAACATGGAATGTATGAAGTATGAATCTTGGAAAATTGGAAGTTGTCAAAAATGAAATGGAATGCATAAACATCAATATCGTAGGCATTAGTGAGCTGAAATGAACTGGTATTGGCCATTTTGAATCTGATGACCACATGGTTTACTATGCCAGAAATGATAAATTGAAGAGGAATGGTGCTGCATTCATTGTTAAAAATAACGTATCCAGATTAGTCATGAGGTACAATGCTGTCTGTGATAGGATAATATCCATGCACTTACAGGGAGGCCCAATTAATACCATTATTATTCATATCTATGCACCAATCACTAAAGCCAGTAAGGAAGAAATAGAAAATTTCTACCAACTTCTTCAATCTGAAATTGATCAAACATGCAATCAAGATGTATTGATCATTACTGGCAATTGGAATGCAAAGGTTGGGAACAAAGAGGAAGCACCAGTAGTTGGAAAATACGGCCTTGGTGATAGAAATGATGCTGGAGATCGCATGATAGAATTCTACAAAATCAATGATTTATTCATTTCAAATACCTTTTTTAGACAGCATAAGAGACGACTATACACATGGACCTTGCCAGATAGAATACATAGAAATCAATTGACTACATCTGTGGAAAGAGGCGATGGAAAAGCTCCATATCATCAGTGAAAACAGACCAGGGGCAGACTGTGGAACTGACCAACAATTACCCATATGCAAATTCAAACTGAAGCTGAAGAAAATGAAAACAAGTCCACAAGAGCCAAAATATGAACTTAAATATATCCCACCTGAATTTAGAAACCATCTGAAGAACAGATTTGATACATTAAACACTAAAGACCAAAGACAAGAAGACTTGTGAGATGGCATCAAGAACATCATATATGAAGAAAGCAAAAAGTCATTAAGAAGATAGGAAAGAAGGAAAAGGTCAAAATGGATGTCAGAAGAGACATTGAAACTTGCTCTCCAGTGTAGAGATGCTAAAGGAAATGGAAGAAATAAGGAGATAAAAGAGCTGAACAGAAAATTTCAAATATCATCATAAGAAGAAAAAGCCAAATATTAGAAAAAATGTGCAAAGATCTGGAATCAGAAAACCAAAAAGGAAGAACACGCTCAGCATTTCTCAAACTGGGGGAACTTGAAGAAAAAGTCAAGCCTTGATTTCATTATTGAAAGATTCACTGTGCAAATTATTGAATGATGCAGAAAGCATCAAGAGAAGAAGGAAGAAATACACAGAGTCACTGTTCATGTTCAACTGTTTCAAAAGGTAGCATTTGATCAAGAGCCAATGATACTCAGGGAGGAAGTCTAAGGTGCATTGAAGGAATTGGCAAAGAACAAGACACCTGGAATTGATGGAATAAAATTTTAAATCTTTCAAGAAAGTGAGGCGGCACAGGAGGTACTCATTCATCTCTGCCAAGAAATTTGGAAAACGACTATCTGGCCTACTGATTGGAAGAGATCCATATATCCATATTTGTGCCCATTCCAAAGAGAGGTGACCCAAAGGAATGTGGAAATCATTGGACAATTTTTGATATCCCATGCAAGAAAAGTTTCACTAAAGGTAATACAGAAATGGCTGCAATCATACATTGACAGAGAACTTTCAGAGGTTCAAGCCAGATTCAGAAGAGGCCGTGGAACGAGGGACATCATTGCTGATGTCCAATGGATCTTGGCTGAAAGCAGAGAATATCAGAAAGATGTTTACCTGTGCTTTATTGAATATGAAAAGGTTTTCGATTGTGTGGATCATGACAACCTAAGGAAACATTGCAAAGTATGAGTATTCCAGAACATTTAATTGTGCTCATGAGGAATCTGTACATGCACCAAGGGGCAGTTGTTCGAACAGAACATGGGAACACTGAATGGTTTAATATTAAGAAAGGTGTGCGATAAGGTTGTATTCTTTCACCATACTTATTCAACCTGTATGCTGAGCAAATAATCCAAGAAGCTGGGTTATATGAAGAAAAACATGGCATCAGCATTGGAGGAAGACTCATTAACAACCTGCAATATGCAAATGATACAACCTTGCTTTCTGAAAGTGAAGAGGACTTAAAACATTTACTTATGAAGATCAAAGAGCATAGCCTTCGGTATGCGTTGCATCTCAGTGTAAAGAAAACAAAAATCCTCACCACTGGACCAATAAACAACATTCTTATCAATAGAGAAAAGATTGAAGTTGTCATGGACGTCATTCTTGGATCAACTATCAACACTCATGGAAGCAGCAGGTAAGAAATCAAACAACGTATTACATTAGGCAAATCTGCTGCACAAGACCTTTTTAAAGTGTTGAAGAGCAAAGGTGTCAACTTGAGGACTAAGGTGCACCTGACCCAAGCCATGGTATTTTCAATAACCTCATATGCATGTGAAAGCTGGACGGTGAATAAGAAGACCATAGAAGAATTGATGCATTTGAGTTATGGTGTTGGAGGAGAATATTGAAAGTGCCATGGGCTGCCAAAAGAACCAATAGATCCATTTTTGAAGACGTGCAGACAGAGTACTCTTTGCAGGCCAAGATGGCCAAACTTTGTCTCTCATAATTTGTACATATTATCAGGAGGGACCAGTCATTGGAGAAGGATATCATGTTTGGTAAGGTGGAGTGTCCGAGAAAAAGAGGAAGACCCCCTACATGATGGATTGGCCAAGTGGCGGCATCGATGGACTGAAGTGTGGCAACAGTAGTGATGTTGGTTGAGGATCTGGCAGTGTTTCGTTCTGCTGTGCATAAGGTCGCTATGAGTTGGTACCGACTCGATGACATCTAACAACAACAACAACAACATAGCAAAATTTTACTTGCATGTAATATTATTATATTATCTGATAACTTCCACATTTGTTGGGTCACCTCTCTTTGGAGTGAGCACCAATATTGATCTCTTCCAGTCAGTTGACCAGGTAGCCATATTTTTAATTTTGTGGCATAGGTCAGTGAATGCCTCCAGTGCTGCCTTGCTTTCTTTAAAGATTTCCATTTGAACTCTGTTAATTACTGGAGCATTGTTTTTTGCCAATGCTTTCTGGTGTACCTTGGGCTACTTTCTTTAACATCATTGGCTCTTGTTTATATGCTACTTGTTGAAATGGTTCAACATCAATGATTTCTTTTTGGTACATTGACTGTGAATTCTTTCCATCCTCTTTTAATGCTTTTTTTCCATAGACTACTTCAATATTACAAGTTGAAATTTGAATGTTTTATTCAGTTCTTCCTGTTTGTGAGATTCTGAGCATGTTCTTCCTTTTTGGATTTCTAAATCCAGGTGCTTGCATATTTCTTTGCATATTTGACTTTGTCTTCTCCAGTTGACCTTTGAAATTTCCTGTTGAGAACTTTTATCTTCTCATTTTTTTCTATTTGCTTTAGCATGTCTATGCTTGAGAACAAATTTCAGTCTTTTCTGACATCTGTGTTGATTTTTGCATTCTTTCTTGTCTCCTTTATGATCTTTTGCTTTTTTCCTGTATGATGTTCTTTGTGTTATTCCACAACTCTCCACAACTCTACTGACCTACAGGTCATTAGTGTTTACTTCATCAAACCTGGTCTTGAGGTGATCTCTAAATTCATGTGGGATACATTAAAGGTCATGTTTTGGTTTTCATGGACTTTTAAATTTTTTCTTCAGTTTCTGAATGATCTTGGATATGAGCAATTGATAGTCTGTTCCACAGTCTGCCTCTAGTCTTGTTTTGTCTGATGATATGGAGCTTTACCACTGTCTCTTTCCATAGATGAAGTTAATTTTATTTCTATGTATTCTATCTGGTGAAGTCCATGTATATAGTTATCTTTTATGTTGTTTATAAAAGGCGTTTGCAATGAAGAAGTCATTGGTCTTGCATAATTCTATAATATGATCTCCATGATCATTTCTATCACGAAGGCCATATTGTCCAAGTACTGATAATTCCTCTTTTTTTTCCATCTTTTGTATTCCAATCACCAGTAATTATCAATACACCTTGATTGGGTGTTTGATCAATTTCATATTGAAGAAGTTGGTAGAGTTCTTCAGTTTTGTCATTGCTGGCTTTAACTTTTGATGTGTAAATTAGAATAATAGTTATATTATCTGGTCTTCCTTGTATGAGTATGGATATTATCCTATCACAGACAGCATTGTGTTTCACGACACATCTTGAAATGTTCTTTTGGATGACGAATGTGATGCCATTCCTCTTAAATTTGTCATTCCTGTCATAGTAAACCATGTGATTGTCAGATTTAAAATGGCCAATGGCAGTCCATTTCAGCTCACATATGCCTAGGATATTGATATTTATGTGTTCCATTTCATTTTTGACATCTTACAAGGAGCATACAAGGGACAAAGTTATGAAAACATCTTAGACATAGTCAAACACCTTGAGGAAGTTGAGTCACTGGGTCTGGGGGACTCAGGTCCATAATCTCATGAAACACTAAGATCAATTGGCATAATGTAGATCACAAAGATAATGTTCTATATCTTACTTTGATGAGCAGAAACTGGTGAGCAGTTTAAAAGCTGATGAGCAGTCATTTAATATATAACTATTGTTTTCTCCCTTTTCAGAGGAAAGAAGAGTGATGAAAATAGAGGGTACATGGAACAAGTAGTCCAATGGACAAATGGACCACACAAAAATCAGTATCCATGACCCTGGGACTTGAAGAACTAGATGGTGTCCAGTTACCACTTCCATTTGCTCTGAAAGAGATCACATAGGAAGGTCATACATAAGAGTGCTAGAATATGGGAAACAAAGCTCAGAATCATAAAAGAGACCAGGTTAATGGTCAGACAAAGACTGATGCAGTCTCTGAGAGTATAGCCCTTAGTCGCCTTTCAGGTCTGGAACTGAACCCACCCCTGTGGCTCAGTTTTCAGACAAAATATAAACATGTCTATAAGGAGAACAAAGGAGCTCTGGTAGCATAGTCATTATGAGTCGGGTTGCTAATCTCAGGGTCAGCATTTCAAAACTACCAGCTGTTCCCCGGGAGAAAGATGAGGCTTTCTGCTCCCATAAAGATTTGCAGCCTCGGAAAACCTATTTAGGATCACTATGAGTCAGAACCCATTCCAAGGTATATAACCACCACCACAACCACCATTAGGAGAACAATGGAGTCCTGGCATGGCACAGCAGGATAATATACTGAATAAGCACTGAACTGAAAGATCAGTTTGAACTGAAAGGGTAGTGGTTCAAACCTATCAATCACACCTCAGAAACCCTCTACAAGATAGCTATGGGAGAACAAACAAGATGGTGGATCGGGTGGACGTATAGCAGAGAGCTCCACCAACAACAACACAGAATACCCGTACAAGCAGGCTCAGGGGATGGTCCCAGAACTCTGAACCACATATAAAGGAATA
>NW_006408792.1:1559104-1559879 GCF_000296735.1 Chrysochloris asiatica
AGATGGAAGGAATACACAGAGTCATTGTACCAAGAGGAAATGGTTAATGTTCAACCATTTCAAGTGGTACCATATGAACAAGAGCCAATGATACTCAGCAAGGAAGTCCAAAATGCATTGAAAGAATTGGCAAAGTACAAGGCACCTGGAATTGATGGAATAAAAATTGAAATCTTTCAAGAAAGTGAGGCGGCACAAGAGGCACTCACTCATTTCTACCATGAAATTTGGAAGACAACTATCTGGCTGACTGATTGGAAGAGATCCATATTTGTGCCCATTCCAGTTGTTCGAACAGAGCATGGGAACACTGATGTTTTAAAATTGGGAAAGGTGTGCGACAAGGTTGTGTTCTTTCACCATACTCGTTCAATATGTATGCTGAGCAAATAATACGAGAAGCTGGGTTCTATGAAGGAAAATGTGGCGTCAGGATTGAAGGAAGACTTATTAACCACCTGAGATATGCAGATGATAAAACCTTGCTTGCTGAAAGTGAAGAGGACTTAAAATATTTACTGATGAAGATCAAAGAGCACAGTCTTCCATAAGGATTACAACTCAATGTAAAGAAAACAAAAATCCTCACCACTGGACCAATAAACAGCAGTCTTATCAATGGATAAAAGATTGAAGTTGTCAAGGACTTCATTCTTCTTGGATCAACTATCAACACTGGCGGAAGCAGCAGTCAAGAGATCAGACGATGTACTGCATTGGGCAAATCTGCTGCACAGGAACTTTTTAAAGTATTGAAGAGCAGAGATGTCAGCTT
>NW_006408792.1:1561611-1565965 GCF_000296735.1 Chrysochloris asiatica
ATGAAACAAGTTATATGAATTGTTGAATGTGAAACTGATGATGTGCCCTGTAAACTTTCACTCAATCCACAATAAAAACCTTAAATTAAAAAAAAAAAAAAAAAGATAGCTATGGGTCAGAAATGACTCGACAGCACTTAACAACAAACAAGGGAAACAGTAACACTAGTGAAGTATGCACACCTCAGAATAACCAACTATTTGAAATCAAATGGGCAGCATTTACTTAAAGTCAAAATTTGAAGGGGTTAGGAAATGAGGAGGAATTGAAATAGGAAACACAAGGAGGAAGTGGGATAAGTAATATTATGTTGAGGAAATTGTAATAAGTGAGATGCAGCAAAACATGTGAATTATCAAATATAAAACTGATGAGCTGCTCTGTAAACTTTTACCCATTTCTCCAATTAAAATAAATAAATAAATAATGGAAATAGTGAGATGAGTTTGGGCTGTCGAAATCCAGTGAGAAATACTGTAACTTGGACAAAGATTACAAAGATGTAATTTGGGGATATGGATGGTGAAATTTAATATGAGCGTGCTTCAAAGAGTTCACGGAAAATTCCACTATCTTTTAATTTCCTTTTTGAATGAACTTTATGAAGCTTCCCTCTTGTGTGTTTATTTTAAAGAGTTAACAGAATATGGAGAGATAAAGTTTGTGGGTAGACAGATTTGGAGGCTTGGAAATGAAAAGCTTAGTTTGGGGCACAATGCATTTGAGATGCCCATGAGAGACAACCAAAAAAAGGAGACAGCAGGCAGTTGGAGAAAAAAAAAAAGTTTGTGGTTTGAGAAAGAGGCCTGGACTGCTGAGATACTTTTGGGAGACATTAGCATATAGATGGAATTTAAAGGCATGAGGCAGATGAGATCACCAAGAGATTGTAAATAGAGAAGAAAATAGTTCTGTGGACTGAGCCCTGGAGCACTCTGTGACATTTAGGAGTTGGGACAATGAGTAGGAATTAGCAAATGAAATTGAGAGGAATAGCCAAATTGGGAGCTGGAGAACCAAGAGAGAGTAGAGCCAGAGTGGTCAAAGAAAGGAAGGATTTCAAGGAGTAAGAGTTACCAACCGGGCCAGATGTTGCAAATAGCTCAAATAAGATGAGGACTAAACATGAAATACGGAGTCCTGGTTTGGCGCTGTGGGTTAATGTGCTAGATGGTGCAGTTGGTTTGCACTGGAAGGTTGGTGGTTCAAGCTCACAAGTCGCTCCTTAGAAACCCTCTAGAGGGTCGCTATGGGTCGGAACCGACTCAACAGCACTTAACAACAACAAACATGAATTGTTGGATTCAGCATGTAAAGCTAATTCATGACTTTGACAAGAGCAGTTTGGGTGCAGTGTGGGACAAAAACTTAAATGAGTGTGTTCAAGCAAGAATGGACAAGCTGGAAAAACATGTGAGTCGGGATTTTTTTTTTTTTTTTTAATATTTAGGAATTCTTTTGATAGGAATTATTGATATTGTTACATTCTAATAGGAGTTATATGCTGATGGAAAAAACAGATAGCAAAAGTCAGTGGCTCAGGAAATAAAGGAGACCAGTGCAGTATGGGAATAAAAGTAGCCCTGGAAGTATAGTCGGTTCTAACTGGGCTATAAAACACAAAGTCAGCAGTACGAATCTACCAGCTGCTCCATGGTAGAAAGATGAGGTTTTCTGTTCTTGTAAAGATTTATAGTTTTGGAAACTCTTTACAGGGTCACTGTGGGCTGAAACCAACTCCTCAGTATACCTCCTCCACTCCAGTATAGTAGTGTACCTCTTGATTAAGGTACAGGAGCTGGTATCTGGATTTGGCATTCCAGTATGAATATTTTGTCTATTATGGCAAAAGAAGAGACAAAATATATAGCTATATCTGAAGGTAGGTTTGCTGATTTGGTGGTGGAAATTGAATTCCACTTGTACCCAGGAATTAAACAAAGCAAAGAGTACATGGGTTTTAAATACACTAAAACAGAATTTAATGAAAATGTCGATTTTGAACCTCCCATAGATAGAGCATGAAATCTGAAAGGTTTTTGCTTGTGAATAACTCCAGTCAGAGTTTAATTTCATCTTGGGCCGAGGTTTAAGTGTTCAAATGTAAATTTTTCTTGAGCAGCTCATGCACTTCTGAAAGCCAGATTGCCAGAGTTAGAAACGCAGTATATTAAAAAGTGGGTTTTTAGCCACTTCTCCATCTGGAAGTTTCTTCCCTCACAGAAACTTTACTGAATATGCTTCTTGGTTGTTGCCTGGTTGTAATGTCCAGAGCCTCAGAGACAGTCTGTAAGTTTTTCTATCTGCAGTAGTTCCCTCCCTGCTTGCTTAGGCCCAGCATGCAGAAATGACAGATTGTTGTTGTCAGTCATGGTTGTGAGAGGAGTTTCCTTTGTTCTTGTGCCTTATAAAAGGTCACCATTTATAGATAACTTTGGAAATTTCATCATGGTGTCTATGATTTCCCTCATTCAAGTGATCTATGTTAATCTTTGTCTTGTATTTACTCTTTTGTTGTTGTTGTTGTTTTGTTTTTCTTGTATTTATGCTTGTTTAGCACTTAATAAAGAGTCCTGGTGTGGAGCTATAGGATAAGATATGGATAGCTAAATGCAAGGTCAGCAGTTCAAACCCACCAGCAGCTCCTTGGAAAACCTATACAAAGATGCTAAGACTTGGAACCACCTATAGTCACTTAACAGCAACATAATATTTATATGTTTGAAGATGAGATCTTTTTTCTCCCCTACAAAATACCAAAAGGAGCTTTGGTAGCATAGTAGGTATGAGTCAGGCTGCTAACCTCAAGGTCAGCAGTTCAAAACTACCAGCTGTTCTGCTGGAAAAAGATGAGACTTTCTGCTTCTGTAATGATTTACAGCCTTGGTAACTCTGTGCAGTGTCACTATGAGTCAGAACTGACTCCATGGTACAACCGACTATACAATCATAAACAAACCAAAATGAGCATGAAATCCTCCAAGGATTCCACAGAAACTTCAGGAAATCATTGTACTTTCTTAGAAGAACATTCCCCACCCCTCATACGCACATCTCTTACAATGTACAAATGAATATATGATATAAAGTAAGTAGATAATCTCAGAGATATTTACAAATGTACAGATATTTATAAATGTTAAAAATATTTATTAACTGTGAGACTTTGGAGTAAATTGTCTCCACTATGAGGTTCCATTTCATCAGCAAAATAAATATTACATTTACAATTAATGTCTACACTGTAGAGCTATGTGTCCAAATTCTTTGTAGATATTTCCATTTAATTTCCCATAGCTATCACAGATATCCAAAATTTAAATAATTCATCCTTTGATTTCTGCATCATATTTCAATGAACGAATCAAAATTTCCCCCATCCTCAGTATTTAACCTAGGCTACTTTTCCAGTCTCTTAGCATCTCAAATTTAATTTACTAGGTATAAAGATTCTACCTACTAAATATATCACCTTACCATAATTTGTTTCTGATATTTTAAGTATATATATTTGTAAATAAAATACCATGCACTCACACATTTTCTTTGGTTTTTATTTTAATAATAATTCTTACTGTTTTCTAATTTTGTTTTTGTATTATAATATTTTTCTTCTTCCACAGGTTTTGCTTTTATTTTTAAAAAAATGAAGTTCTCAATTCTTTTATCAATTCAAAGGAGACCTGGTGTAGCAGTGGGTGAAATGTTGGGCTGCTAACAGCAAGGTTAATGGTTCAAACCCACCATTTGCTCCATGGGAGAAAGACCAGGCTGTATGTTCCTTTAAAGATTTATAGTCTCAAAAACCCTATGAAGCAGTTCTACACTGTCTTACAGGAGAGCTATGAATAGGTATTGAATTAATGGCAGGGGCTTTTGCTTTTATTTTCATCAATTAATGTTTTTTGTATAATGTTTCTCACCCTTTTCATAAAATATTTTTCTAGTAACTAAATACTGGTGTCCTGGTATGGTGCTGTAAGATAGGAACTCAACCATAAGGTCAGTTTGAACTACAAGGTCAAGGGTTCAAACTCACTAGCCGCTACTTGGAAACCTTTTTCAGGGTTGTTGTGAGTTGGAACCAGTTTGACAGCACTTAACAACAACAAACTATATACTTGTATATGCCAAAGATATATGAAGCATATTAGGTTTTGGCAAAGTTGTGGATTCTTTCTTTCTTTCTTTTTTTTTTTTTTTAATGTTTTATTGTGAATTATATGATAGTTTACATGGGAGAACTTTAGTTTTGCATTCATTCCATCGTATAACATCTCATTGCTATGGTTCCAATCCCCTCCATGCATCCTCAACCACCCAAAGGGTATATCCCAGACACCCGCCCCCTAC